>NC_080419.1:107813902-108132580 GCF_029873635.1 Malania oleifera
TAAAAAGTGTAGAGCATTTTCTTAATTCTAAATTCTACTCAAACGGGCATCCCTAATCACTCATTGAAGGTCGCATGAGAGAGGTACCATAGATTACAAAGTGGTATGGAAAACGGCCTCTCTTTTTTGCGTGCATGACTCACTTCCTTCCGAAATTATCCTTTATGCTCATGAAAATCCTGGATTCTAACAGTCTTGATCGGACTTCCGTCTCATATACTGCACACCTTTCAATGCTCATAATGCACTCGTACATTCTAATTTCAAATTTTAAATGCTAAAAAAAAACTCTCCTGCAATAATCAAACCACGGTGTCCATAAATGTTTGTGCCAACAGATACTAGGTATTATCTTAAAATTATCGCGTAAGTGAATGCTCCAATGATTAAAAACATTAGATAAATTTGGGCATTTTAATTAAAATTATGTTCTTGAATGCCGAAATGAATGCATATTACGCAACTATAACGCATAATCATACCCATACCAACACAGTTTTGCTAGTCCTCTCTAGCAAAAAAATATGAATGCAAGTTAGGGGGTACCTATAAATGTCAATGATTGAAATGCACACGTGCCACACACCATGCAACACCACTTCACATATAGGAATATTAAAATCACCTAAATTACCCACAACCTCATTGCTCTAATACATGCACGTAACTCCAAGTAAAGTCATTCATTAGCTTACCTTAGGGCAGGTCTCATCATGTATCCTTATTATCGTTAAGAATTAGTAAACCTCACTTAAAATTAACCAGCGAGCACATTTAGCAGTTAATCAGTAACCCATACAAATTCAAGTATAAAATAGGAGAAATCTCGAACCATATGAATGTGCTGACTGTTACCCCCATGACCATCTGTGGTACCTAAAGAACCTATCGTTTGACTCAACCTAACCTTGTATACCCTAAAAACACTCCAAGGTGGTTCACGCTCATCGTCTGGGTGGAGGAGTGTCATGATAACATCCCACATACTACACTACACAAACGGAACAAAGGCTAAATGTACGGAGTGGACCATTTGAAAAGGCTCCTCCTATTTACAGGTGTCGGGTCCTTCACCTTATCACCTTAGCATCTTCTACCCTACTCGTCATGTCCAACCAAGAAGACCAACCTAGACCCAACTTATTCAAAAACTTGGCACATAACGACAGCTGAGCCATTAGGCGGGTGAAGAGTTTTCATATGTGAGAACCATGTGTCGTGTCCCTGACTTTTGTTGTAGTTGTGTGGGATCAAGTATAAATCTTTTTTCATGTCTTATTGGGTCTTTCTATTCTCTTTTTTTCTTTTCTCTTCTGTCTTCGCTCAATTTTTCAATGTAAAGAGTCTTCATATGTTGAGAACATGTGTTGTGTCCCTAAATTTTTTTGTAGTTGAGTGGAGCAGGTTAAAAATCTTTCACTTCTTGTAGACACCCTATTTTTGTCCAAGGCCCAATATGTTATTTTTATTTTTTAATTTTTATTTTTATTATTTATTTATTTTTTACTATTACTATCGTATATATTATTAGTGTTAATACTTTATTATTATTTACGATATTATGATTTTTATAATTGGTATTATTATCTATCTATCACTACTATATAATTTTTCACTATATTATTCTTATTATTGTCATATTTGTATTGTAATTACTTTTTATTATTTTTATTAATTTTCTATTATTACAATTATATTATTATGTATTTTCATATATTTTTTATTATTACCTTGTTATTATATTCCTCCTATTATTTTTTATATTATTATTATTATTACTTATTATTATTATTATTATTATTCATTTATTTTTCCTCTCTTTATCTCATTCCTTTGTTTATTCTTACTACTTATTTATTATTTCTTTTCCTATCACCTATTATTTATTTATTTATTCCTTTATTCTTCTTATTCTTCTTCCTTCTCTTTCTTCCATTATATTCACTTCTCGCTCATATATATTGTTTCCAAAGAAAAAAATATAAATACACTACCCAACAGGAAAAGAGAGAGTAGGGTTTCTAAATTTTTATAAATGATCCTTTTGGCTTCTCTCCAAACGGGGTGGGTGAGCAGGAAAAACAAAAAAAAAATCTTGCTACGCACCTGCTACTTCTCTCTTTTCCGACAACCATCGTTCTTTCTCCTTTATTCTCCCCTCTTCTCTCTGTCTCTCACCACTCTATCCCCCCGGAGGATCCTTTCCACCTCCCTCTCCCTCCTCCTCCGCCTCCCACCAGTCAAAGCCCCCTCCCTTCCATGCCGCACGCCGTCCGAGCTCAGTCCTCCCCCCCTGCCTCTTATCCCAGCCCTCTGCACGGCAACAAGCCAACCGCACCCGAAGCCAACCTCTAGCTATTCTCCCGGCAACAGTCCAGCCACCGCAGTCCTAGGCCTCGCCGCTGCCAGTCATCTCCATCTCCTCTGTCTCTATACCAGCCCCGCCATTGCCATCGAAGCACTCACGTATTAGTAATCTCACGCTCACAGAGCCATCGTTGTCCTACCATATCTACCACCCACTGCTGGCGCACTCCAGACGAGCCAACTAGCCCTCGTCCGACCCATCATCTTCTCTCGGCGAGCCATCCCCACTCCCGAACAGCCTCTGCAATCTCCCTGGCGAGTCCCTCTTTAAGTACCCCTCTGCAAATCCGTCCTTTACAGAACACACATTCCAACACATATCACGGCCCCACCACTACACAGCAGTTCCCAAGTTTTAATGCAAGATTTCGTCCCTCCCCCCCCCCCACCAGTCAAGCCAGTGTACAGCCCTCTTCTATCTCGCAGCCCCGTGTCACTTTTTGCCCGCCCCCCCCAAAAAAGCAGACGAAATAAAGCGAAAAAAGAGGGAGGAGACAACGGTCGCATCCCTCCCTCCCGCCTCGCCTACCCCCCCCATCCCGAACAACGAAGCATTCTGCTACAACAATACAACAATTACTCATGCTTTAATTTTTACTAAAATTAACCAACGATTCAGTTTTTGTTTGCAAAATTAAGGTGTTGTATTCAAACGTATATATTAATATTAACTTTGAGAGAGTTTTTTTTTTATTATATGTACTGGTGGAATAATCTTGTCAAGTTTCTTTATGACTTGTTTCAAGATATTTGTCATATTATTGTTAAATGCGATTATTGTTTTATTATGTAGATTCTTTCATTAATTTATTATGTTGCAGGTTTACTAGTAGTTGACATCTTTTGTAGTTTTATATAGTGGTTAAACAGTTAGATTTTTATATATCTATGTACTATTGTGTTTTAGTATTTTAGTGTTTTAGGGCATGTTAGAATGTTAAATACAATTATGTCTGATATACATAATTATATATTCTATTACAATCATATTTTTTTTAGTATTTTAATAATGGTCCAGGCAATATCTTTAGCTTTGTAACCTTAGTATAGTTTTGAGATTATGCTGTTGATATTGCATATAGGGTATATTTAACAATGGCTTGGCTGCAATCTCCATAATTTTCAATTCTTTCCATGTTTAATTATTTGCATTTGGCATATTAATATTTAGGGTTGTAATTATAGTTTATGTTATTATTTAACATACTTAAAAAAAAGATTTTTATTATTTGTTTTCATTTTTTTTCATATTAAGCTCATTATTCAGTTGGTTTTATTAATATTATCATATATACATATTCATATCTATTATGGTTTGTCATTGTACATATTCTATATAATATTATAATTTATTATTTTGGTGGTTCATTATCATGTAGTAGTATCGTTAGGGTCTTGATTATTTAATGTTTATATTTAATAGGATTTTAAGTATTTCACATTATCACGGTTTAGGTATTTTCTTTAGAGTTTGGATTATGTCATGTTCATAGTTATTAGGGTTTTGATCACTTCATAGTATCTTGATGTACTTTTAGGATTGAAATTGCTTCCATATAAATTATGTACTTAGGGTTTTTGGTCATTATTGTACTCACTTTGTATTTAATATTTGTATAGTTAAGGTTGTGTGTTAATTTTGGTTGCCATATTGAATAGATACGTATTAATTTTAGAATTAACTTGCTTCCATAAATTCAATTATTTTCTTGCCCGTTTTATTAGTTTACATATTTTAAATTTGATTTGTTTTCCTTAATTAATTGTTAGCATATGTATGTCTTGTGCATGTCTTTGATAGCGTGTTAATATAAAGATAAATATCATATTATTTAAATATGTATATTATTAGTTAATGATATTTAGTATTGTTACTGTTAATATTATTATTGTCACTATTATTGTCATTTATTATTATTATTATTATTATTATTATTATTATTATTATTATTTATTAACGTTATCATTCTTATCATTATTAATAATATTATCACTATTTTTAGTATTGTCTTTATTCGACCTTATACGTACTATGGTATATATTTTGATAAAATATTTTCTTGATTTTTTTATTTACTATGATTTTAATGCGGGGGTATGAGCCTTCAGGCTTCACGTACCTTAAGCTCTGAGGGAATATATGTATTATTTATTTGTTTATTTATTTTTCATAGGTATTTATAAATTCACAAAAAGGAGTAATTTAAAGACTTATTAGATTAACTTAGGGATAATTTCAAATTAATTAGATACTGTTCGTAAGAACGGGAGCGTAGGGGGTGCTTGTACCTTCCCCTCGCGTAATCGAACTCCCGAGCCTAACTCTGGTAACATAGACCCGTTCTACCCCTAACGGGGTAGTAATTATGTGTTCTAACCGCACTAAAAGGTTAGTGGCGACTCCAACATTCCATTATTTTTCCTGAAAATTAAAAATGATTTTAATTTCGCCGCCTGGGCACATGCGCTCTCGGGACGTTGCGACAATATGGCGACTCCGTTGGGGATATAGAGAGTCGAGCCATTAATTAATTAGAAATTATCCCAAGTCCAAATTTAATAAAACTTTTAATTACTCCTTATTTTGTGAATATTGTAATTTGTAAATAACTTTGATTAATTGAAAATATCTTACTTCCATAATTTGTAAATAACCAAAATTAATTAAAAATATTTTGTTTCCTAATTTTGTGAATATTAATTGTAGATATTTTGTTTCCAAATATTTTGAATAAAGCATATTAATTGTAAGATATTTTGAATAAGTATATTAATTATAGATATTTTGTATACTAATCGTAAATATTTTGTTTCCTTATTTCCAAATTTTTTGAATGAACATATTAATTGCATATATTGTGTTTCCTTATCTTTTGAATATATATATTAATTGTAGATATCTTGTTTCCATATTGTTTATAGCATGTGAATAAATGTGGGGATAGTGGGATTAGGTTAAATTTAAATTCACACACTTTCACGCTCTATACCTGAGCTTTACCTGCTAAGATTAGATAGGGGTGTAATAGCGTTTGTCCCTTCGTAGCTTAAGCTTGATGGGACCCGCGAACCACCCCGCTCAATGCGAGTTTTGTCCGGACCCCTATGGGGGAGGATGAAATTTCCAATTGGGGGACCTTTTTGTCAATAGGGATTAGAGCCTACCCACACACACTTGTCCATAGTTTTCCCTTAACTAGGATAGAGCCATGAAAAACCTTGTATATACATACCTATCCTGGGTCGGGACAGGATCCACATCCTTCTCCATGTATAATATGTTGTATATATGTGAGAGACTTTGAATTATATCATGCATTTGACATCCATTTTAAACATACATACTACTTAGCCAGTATTTTGGAAAAGCCCAATAATGAGACCATGGCCCATCCTTTCAAAGAATGAAGAACTTGGCCTAAGCATTTTTAAAATATAGGTCGGCCCAACCCTTTTCAAATAATTCCGGCCCGATTCTTCAAAACAAACCAAGGCCCGACCTTTTCCTAAGTAAAAATTCGGCCCAAGCCTGATTTTCAAAAAGGGTCAAACCCCGATTTCCAAAAACGGGCTTCAGCCCTATTACCCCAAGATCCGAGCCAATATTTTATAAGCAATCAAAGCCCAAGTCCTTTTAAAACTAGGGCTTGATTCCATCATGAAATATATTAGAGCCCATATTTTAATATACTTGAGGCCCAAGTGCACACTAAAGTCCACAAGCCCGTATTAAACAAATCCAGTGGGTTGACTAACCTGGGTCAACCCCAACCTCAGATCATAATTTGACCCTTCATAGAATCTAAGGTACATGAACCGTCATCAAGGAAAAGAATGATTGAGGGAAGAATTGAATTGAAATTGTGGCCCATCAATGATTATCATGTTAATCTTGAAATCTCTCATTAGTGGGTTTTTTCCTAAAATGTTAACAAAGTAGTTAGTTAGGTTACATTGCATTCATACATTCATGCATTATTTCACACATAAGTCATGCACGATAGGTCACATGCATGTTCATATCTCTATTTGTATGTGTAATTGCACTAGTCACATCCATGCACAAACATTTATTGCATCACATGGTCATGCATTTAGTTCTAAAAAGGAAGTTTTGGTCTACAGCTCTCTCAAGGAAAGAAGTCGTTTAAGTAGCAAAAAGCAATAATTGAGACCACTACACATCAGTACAATACCCGAAGAAAGGCAAGAGAAATGAGCGAACAGCTAGAAAATAGGGTCCTGGGCATAGAACAAGGACAAAGAATTGATTGAAAAAATGAGCAAAATTCTGGAATTGTTGATGAACAAAGGAAAAGCGGTACAGAATGATCCTGAGACAGATACGGACCCTATTCACCCTCCAGGGTTCACCCTAAATCATGGACAAACATCAGCTCCACCACCGGGCGTCATGGGGGATCCAATGCCAAATGTACCTCCATTCATCCCAACTGTGCCAGCACAGGGGTTCCCAGTGGCAAGGACTTCCCCCTTAGCAACTCCTGATATGGGGATAAATAGATTTCAGTCTGAGCGTCGTTGTGACGTATTGGAGGAGCGCTTGAAAGAAATTGAAGAGTATAATACATTTGACTCTGTTGATCCTAATGACCTTTGCTTGGTGCCAAAGGTCACTCTGCCGCCAAAATTCAATATGTCGGATTTCGAAAATTTTGATGGAACCCACTGTCCTCGAACCCATTTGCGCCTTTATTGCCAGAAAATGGCTACACACACTGACGATGAGAGGCTGATGATGCATTGCTTTCAAGATAGTTTGACTGGAGCAGCTATCAGATGGTACATTTAGCAGGATCGAGCTCGAATCCGTACTTGGAAAGATCTGGCAAATTCCTTCATAGCCCAGTACCGCCACGTGATAGAAATGACACCTGATCGCATGACCCTACAAAGCATGCAAATGAAACCTAACGAAACATTCAGAGAATATGCATATAGATGGAGGGACATGTCCATCCAAGTGAGCCCTCCAGTGGAAGATAGGGAGGCTATCTCCCTATTCGTGAATACATTGAAAGATCCCTACTTTGGACATCTCTTAGGGGCAACCCCACATGACTTTATGGATATTGTTTCTACTGGAGAGAGAATTGAAACGGCCATCAAAGTCGGAAGAACCAAAAGTGGTGATGCAGAAACTGACCCAAGTAAGAGGAAGAAAGACGAGGAAGCACAGATGATTCAGGGGCATCATTACCAAGAGGGTAAAACCCGGTGGACAAATAAGAATTTTGCTTACAAGCCCACAGTCCATCAGATAGTGCATTCAGGTGCGCAACCCCAAGTAGTTTCCTTTGGACCTGAGCCTATTTCAAGGCAGCTAAATGTTCAGGACACGGGAGGGAGCCCCCTAATGGAAAGAAAGAGAAAAGAAGTTCAACCTATTCCAATGACTTATGCAGAATTGTTCCCGCAATTGGTGGAAATTCAAATGGTTGCACCAATACCAGGATTGTTGCTACAATCCCCTTTCCCAAGGTGGTACGACCCAAATGCTCGATGCGAGTATCATTCTGGGGCAATAGGTCATTCAATCGAGAAATGTTGGCATTTCAAGCATAAAGTACAAACCTTAAGAGATTTGGGTCTATTGGCAAATGACATGGAGGAGCCTGTTGTGCAACATTAAAAGAATATTTTGAAGATCAGATCAGTCAGAGAAGTACAATAAGTTTTGAACCAGAGATATTCTGCATATTGTCTGAATAAATGGGTTTACTTTTTGACCATGGAAACAGAGAAATACAAGTGGCAAGTTTTTGATTGTTCGCCCCATTCAGGGATGCTTTTATTTTCTTTTGTTTTCTTCTTTCTTTTGTTGCAATTTATTAAGGTTTTGTCTTTGAAATTTCCTTTTCTATCAAAGAAATGAAATTATGCATTTTCGTATATCACTTGCATCGAGAGTTCAATGTCCAAAATTTTGTTTACTCGTGTTTCTTGCTAAGATAAGGAAAATAAAATACCAGTATTCATGAACCAAAAGCAGGTGTTAGTTATGAAAAATTCAAGCTACGAGACGAAAATAAAGGAAGATGAAACAATGTTCGTCACTCGATGAGTTCAAATACTGCGAAGAAGTTCTGAAAGCCTCAGTAAAATATATGTTGGTTCCATGAATCTCATGTCAGTCCGCTAATCAAGTTTTGATCGAATGATAGATGGCCATCTTTGGTCGACCAGTTATCCCTAAAAAGAACCAAATATTGATTTACCAATTGTTAACCAAGTTGAGCCTGAATGTTAAACTAATCTTTTCTTAAAAGCCAGTTCACCAAAAAGTTAACCTGGGTTGGGTCTCCTAGCATTTGGCAAGTCGTATGGGACAACAATGGGCTATCGAAATGATGGCAGGCCCTTTTTCTGCTACCTAAAAGAAATTCAAAGAAGAAATCTCTTGCAAGCCCTTTTGAGCCTGAAAAATTCATTTATTGATTAACCCGTCAAAGGATCACACCCCACACTGGGGCAGTTTAAAAAAAAAAAATCAGTCCCAAAGGATGTCCAAATAAAATGCTAAAAAGTCCTTCACAAAAGGAAAAGCAAAAGTGCAGTAAAAAAGAATATGCAGGGAAGAGAAAGAAGAAGAAGAAAGGAAAGAAAGATATAAGGACATATTACATATGTGATCTTCGACCAAATTACCCTTGATGAAATTGACAATTTTGAGCCTATTTTAACCTTTTTCTTCTTTAACCTATAACCCCCCCAGCCTACATTATGGTCCAAATGAAGTCCTGACCAGATTGGTATACATTGTTGTCTCTGGTGATTTGTCAGACTCAATATTGAGTCTGAACTACGTAATGACTTGATCCTGAAAAGGTACGTAGGCAGCTTGTTCACATGACAAGTTCGGTCAATACCTTGCAGAAACCCCAAACTGGGGCAAACGTTATGAGGGGATGGGATTTTTGAGCCTTGGTTTCCCTTTATTTTGAAAACCCATATTCCTAAGCCTATGTTTCGTCCTGAGTCTTAAAGACCATCTTGAGATCAAAACATGGGTTGGACTTGGCTGAATTAGGGGCAACCATTAAACAAGAGGTTCCTAATGGTTTCACGGTAGAACAAGGTAGAAGAATAGTTCCCCAATAAAACAGGGGCAATCAGTGAAAGAAGAAAATCAGCTATTCTGTTCGAAAAGGTAGCACCATCATCGTAGGGTTCTCGAATACTGGTATGAAATTTTTCGTTAAAATAGCATGTAAACACAGTAAAACATCTATTTTGTGCATATGGCCTTTTGATTTAGCAAGTTGATGTCCTAAATGCATGATCATTCATCATTCATTCCTCCATAAAAAAAAAAAAAAAAAAAAAAAAAGGAAAAAGGAAAAAATTCCATTCTTCAAAAGCTCCAAAAGGAGGACGGATGGTCAAAAGGGCTTAATCACGAACACATTCGCCAAAAGATGATCCTTGTGATATACAGGTAAAATGGTCAAGAATAGTTACAGTTGTACCAAAATGATGCAACAGTTCCAGTGACGCTGATTTGGGTGCCTTAGTGTCGAAGCCAAAATTTGAAGCCAATATCAATAACAAACGATGGTAACTAGGGCAAATTCTGGGTTGAGTTTTTTTTGGACTAATTCCGATGCCGTCATATCAGAGTGCACGATGAAAACATAACCAAGATCAGTGGACGAGGATCGAAACTGGGGCAGTTTTTCAAATTCAGGAGCTTTCAAGACAGAAATCAAAGTCAAAAACAGGGTCATGACCAGTGGCATGTAAACACTAGGGCAGATTTTGAGTGCCTTTTGGAATTTGAAACATGGCCACAATCAGCAGGCACACCCGAGATCAGAGATTGGGTTGTTGATTACAAGCACGTTGGAAGGAGAAAAGATTCATGCATTACCATACATCCCATGCATTGCATAAGAAAGGAAATACGAAGGGCATCTCATGCAACATGCATACATCTTTGCATTCACACTTCACTATGCACACATAGCAACATTTCATTGCATTCTATCATCTTAGGTAGCAACATGCATACATATAGTAATAGAGCACCATTCAATCATACTTGTCTGGTTGAATAAACTTCTGAATAATTCTTTTGCCTCATTGACTGAGCCATTCTTGTCTAGACATATTTTGAAATTAGGGCAGTTGGCCCAAATGCACAAATTGACATACTTTGAAACTGTGGCAGTTGACCCCTTGGTTGTTGAGTCTCAAAGAGGGTAATCTAAAGACAGCAAAAGAAACTCGGGTTTTCATTCCCGATTGATAATCCCCAGTGGAATAATTCTGGACCCTACACCTGAGGACATATTCCAAAAAGATCTCAAGGTTTTGTACCCGATTCATCATCCCTCATATAGAGTAACCATCTCCTTAGTCCAAATTGAGTCATCTGCCTTGAAATTAGGGCATCAGCCCTCACATCCAAAAATGTTGTTCACGACAAAATCGAGGTGTTGGATCACCTCAAAGCTTTCTTGATTATCTTGTTCATGCGAGTAGTTTCATCCAAATTGTTTTGATCATCTTATTCACTCTTATTGACCCATCGCGGTCCCATCTTATTAACCCTTCGCGGTCTCACCTTATTAACCCATTGCGGTCCCATTCTTATTGACCCTTCGCGGTCCCACCTTATTGATCCATCACGGTCCCATTCGTATTTACCTTTCATGGTCCCATTCTTATTGACCCATCGCGGTCCCACTCTTATTGACCCATTGCAGTCCACTTTTATTGACCCATCGCGGTCCACTCTTATTGACCCATTGCGGTCCACTCTTATTGACCCATCGCGGTCCACTCTTATTGACCCATTGCGGTCCACTCTTATTGACCCATCGCGGTCCACTCTTATTGACCCTTCGCGGTCCCACCTTATTGATCCATCGCAGTCCCATTCGTATTGACCTTTCACGGTCCCACTCTTATTGACCCATCACGGTCCATTCTTATTGACGCATCACGATCTCATCTTACTAACCCTTCACGGTCCCACCTTATTGACCCTTCGCGGTTCCACTTTTATTGACCCTTCGTGGTCCCACCTTATTGACCCATCGCAGTCCCACCTTATTGACCCTTCGCAGTCCCACCTTATTGACCCATCACGGTCTCATTCTTATTGACCCATCGCGGTCCACTTTTATTGACCCTTCGTGGTCCCACCTTATTGACCCTTCGCGGTCCCACCTTATTGACCTATCATGATCCCATTCTTATTGACCCTTTGCGGTCCCACCTTATTGACCCTTCGCGGTTCCACTTTTATTGACTCTTCGCGGTCCCACCTTATTGACCCATCGCGGTCCCACCTTATTGACCCTTCGTGGTCCCACCTTATTGACCTATCACGGTCCCATTCTTATTGACCCATCACAGTCCCATCTTATTGACCCATCGTGGTCCCACCTTATTGACCCATCGCGGTCCACTTTTATTGACCCTTTGTGGTCCCACCTTATTGATCTGTCACAGTCCCACCGTATTGACCCTTCGCGGTCCCACCTTATTGACCTATCACGGTCCCATTCTTATTGACCCATCGCGGTCCCACCTTATTGACCCATCGTGGTCCCACCTTATTGACCCATCGCAGTCCCATTCTCATTGACCCATCGCGGTCTCACCTTATTAACCCTTTGCGGTCCCACTCTTATTGACCATTCGCGGTCCCACTTTTATTGACCCATCACGGTATACTTTTATTGACCCTTTGCAGTCCTCTTTTATTGACCCTTCGCGATCCACTCGTATTAACCCTTTTGCGGTCTCACTCATGTTGATCCTTTGCTGGACATTTTTGGGAAGTCACACTTTGATCTCTTTTGATGCATTGGCCTGGTCCAAAATCAGCGTCTTTTGTCTTTGCAGGTTTGTTGCTACAAATAATGTAGGAGAGTTCCTACTTTTACTTTGAAGCAACAAAGCCTACAAAGAGGGACAGCTGTAGACACCCTATTTTTGCCCAAGGCCCAATATATTATTTTTATTTTTATTTTTATTTTTATTTATTTATTTATTTTACTATTACTATCGTATATATTATTAGTGTTAATACTTTATTATTATTACTATTATGATTTTTATTGTTATTATTATCTATTATCACTACTATTATTTTCACTATTATTATTATTATTATTATTATTATTATTATTATTATTTTCATATATTATTGTAATTACTTCATTATTATTTTTATTAATTTTATATTATTACAATTATTATTATTATTATTTTCATATATTTTTATTATTACTTTGTTATTATTATTACTACTATTATTTTATTATTATTATTATTATTATTATTATTATTATTATTATTATTATTATTATTATTATTTATTTTCCTATATTGATATAAGTAATTTGTTATTATTACTATTATTTTATTATTTATTTTCCTATCACTATTATTTATTTATTTATTATTATTATTATTATATCCTCATTACCATGATAGTAATTATACTCATATATATTGTTTCCAAAAGAAAAAAATATAATAAAAATACAATTAACCAAAAAGGAAAAGAGAGAGTTAGGGTTTCTAAATTTTTTTATATAATGACCCTTTTGGCTTCTCTCCAAACGGGGACAGGGGTGCAAGAAAAACAAAAAAAAAAAATCTTGCTGCGCACCCTAATTCTCTTTCCCCGACTCCATCTCTTCCTCCTTGATTCTCCCCCTCTGCTCTCTGTCTCTCACGCTGCCCCCTCCATTCCCACAGATTTGCAGCATCAGCAGACTCCCACACCACCACAGGACCACCCAGCACCTCCAACAATCCTCACTGCCCTCCACACGGCAACAGGCCAACAGCACCCGAAGCCAGCCTCTGGCTATCCCGGCAACAGGCTAGCACACCCGACAGTCCAGGCATCGCCGCTGCCGTCACTCCATCTCCTCCGTCTCCATACCAGCCCCGCCATCGCCATCGAGCACTCATGGATTAGTATCTCACGCTCATAACAGCCATCGTTCATACCATATCTGCACCCACACGCACACACTCACACCCTGCACACACACACTCTGCTGCCCACTGTAATACACACACACGCATACACAGAACACGCACACACTAACACACTTGCTACATACACCAATTACTCATGCTTTATTTTTACCAAGATTCAGTTTTTGTTTGCAGGTGTTGTATTCAAGTATATATATATATTGAGAGAGTTTTTTTTTTATTAATATGTATTGGTGGAATAATATTGTCAAAGTTTCTTATTATTGTTAAGTATTTGTCATATTATTGTTATATGCTATTATTGGTTTTATTATGTAGATTGTTTCATTATTATGTTTAGGTTTATATAGTTGATTTGTATATTTTATATAGTGGTTACGGTTAGTATGTTGATATATCTATGTAGTATTGTGTTTAGTATTTTAGTGTATTTAGCATGTTAGTTCTAAGGTATGTTAAATATTATAGTTGATATTACATATTATATATTTATTACTATCATATTTTTAGTATTTTAATGTACACAATATCATTTATCTTGGTAACCTTAGTATTTTGAGATTATGTTATTATATTGCATATTAGGGTATATTTAAAATTGCTGCATCTCCATAATTTCAATTCTTTCCATGTTTATTATTTTGCATTTGGCATATTAATATTTAGGGTTGTAATTATGTTATGTTATTATTTAAACATACTTTAAGATTTTTATTAGTTTTCATATTAAGGCTCATTGTTTCATGTTGTTTTATTATCATATATACATATTCATATCTATTATGGTTTGTCATTGTACATATCTATATAATATTATAATTTATTATTTTGTGGTTCATTATCATGTAGTAGTATCGTTAGGGTCTTGATTATTTAATGTTTATATTTAATAGGATTTTAAGTATTTCACATTATCACGGTTTAGGTATTTTCTTTAGAGTTTGGATTATGTCATGTTCATAGTTATTAGGGTTTTGATCACTTCATAGTATCTTGATGTACTTTTAGGGTTGAAATTGTTTTCATATAAATTATGTACTTAGGGTTTTTGGTCATTATTGTACTCACTTTGTATTTAATATTTGTATAGTTAAGGTTGTGTGTTAATTTTGGTTGCCATATTGAATAGATACGTATTAATTTTAGAATTAACTTGTTTCCATAAATTCAATTATTTTCTTGCCCGTTTTATTAGTTTACATATTTTAAATTCGATTTGTTTTCCTTAATTAATTGTTAGCATATGTATGTCTTGTGCATGTCTTTGATAGCGTGTTAATACTAAGATAAATATCATATTATTTAAATATGTATATTATTAGTTAATGATATTTAGTATTGTTACTGTTAATATTATTATTGTCACTATTATTGTCATTTATTATTATTATTATTATTATTATTATTATTATTATTATTATTATTACTATTAATATTAGTATTGTTATTAGTATTATTATTATTTATTAACGTTATCATTCTTATCATTATTAATAATATTATCACTATTTTTAGTATTTTCTTTATTCGACCTTATACGTACTATGGTATATATTTTGATAAAATATTTTCTTGATTTTTTTATTCCCTATGATTTTAATGTGGAGGTATGAGCCTTCGGGTTTCACGTACCTTAAGCTCTGAGGGAATATATGTATTATTTATTTGTTTATTTATTTTTCATAGGTATTTATAAATTCACAAAAAGGAGTAATTTAAAGACTTATTAGATTAACTTAGGGATAATTTCAAATTAATTAGGTACTGTTCGTAAGAACGAGTGCGTAGGGGGTGCTTGTACCTTCCCCTCGCGTAACCGAACTCCCGAGCCTAACTCTGGTAACATAGACCCGTTCTACCTCTAACGGGGTAGTAATTATGTGTTCTAACCACACTAAAAGGTTAGTGGCGACTCCGACATTCCATTATTTTTCCTGAAAATTAAAAATGATTTTAATTTCGCCGCCCGGGGCACACGCGCTCCCGGGATGTCGCGACACGTCTTATGGGGTATTTCTATTTCTCTTTTTCTTTCTTCTGCTCATTTTTTAATTTCTTTCTTTTTATGGTCAATTAGGACAATCATATCACTTCTTTTATTGTTTTCATACCCCCCCCATGTGCATTAAGATCGAGCAAGAGTCCATGAAATAAGTCTATTTCTAGGGGTGGCTCAGCTTTCACGCTTTGAGTATGCTATAAGACTTAGGTTTCTATCTCCCCACTAGATATCACCTCTAGGCTAGAAATTTAAAAACCAAGACTAGTGTATAAAGAATATCCTGAAAAAAATAGGGAAAGTTGAGTTTCATGAACTCTGAGTTGACGTTAAAAACTCAAAAGAACAATAAATGGCGCAATAATACCTCACAAGGTGTCACAGTCGCCACGGGCACTCTCTCACTGTTCATAAGGAATCCTAAGTGCTATAAGTCATGTGAACGTGTATTTTTTACTCTCAATAGATACCATGTATATACAAGAGTTTATATAGCCATATTAACATAATTTAAATACCAATCAACCTTCAATGGGTTACAATTCATAGTTTAGCCATATAAATAGAAACTACACATAAATGACCCAAGTGTGTACTCCTAGGTTATATGCATTATATGAAGGACATAAGTAGTGTCACGCATGACCTAATCATCCATATTCACACTTTGTTTTTTCAGTGCTATTCAAAAATGAGAAAGATTTAAGGAAAGAAAGAAACTTCCCTGACTTATTGGTGAATCCGTAGAGGAATTAAATTTTCAGCTTCAGCCTCAAGCCAAATAAACCTGCATAAAGAATCTAAATTATTCAAAAGTTCATAGATAAATAAATAAATAAATAAATAAAGTAATAAAGATAAAAGAAATAAACAAAAGAAAAACTCTTTGGGTTGCCTCCCATTAGCGCCTGTTTTAATGTTGCCTGTAACGACCCAAAGAATAATGTTATTTAAATAATAAAAGAAAGGGAAATGGAGACATTCATCAACGAAATTGCACTTTGGAAGGAAAAACCAAGGGGAAATATTAGGGCTTCATCGACGAATACAGGGGATTCGTCGACGAAGGTTTAAGAGAATTCGTCGACGAAGACTGAATTTCATCGACGAAGAAATACCAAGAGAGGTTTTTAACCGACTGAATTTCGTCGACGAGGATTGAATTTTGTTGACGAAATTATTAAAGGATTTGTAGACGAATGATGTGGCTCGTTGACGAATCTTGTTCTATAAATATAGAAAAATCTGGATTTTACTTTCCAAATAAGAAATATCTCTCCTCTCTCTCTCTCTCTCCCCTTTGGTTTTCTCTCTCTCTTTCATTGTTTTTGGGACAGAATTATGCCGGATTGACAATCCGAAGCCACCACGATACTCCTGGGGAAGTTCTCTCCAAATCTACCAGAGCGGATCGTGGGTGAGAGCAAATTGGAAACCATCCCAAATCCAGGGTAAGACTTTCTACTTAATATTTGGATTTTTGACAGTTGAGAAAAGTGTTATACACTTAGAAATACTGAACTTTAGTTATGGGGAATATTGTTTCCAGGGTGTTGAGTTGAGAACCCTACGAGTGCGGGGCAAATTTTCTTAGGGGCTTTTTAGGAATCAGGTAAGGGGATAAACTAAGCTAGTATTTTATGAAAAATATGTATATTGTTATAGAATTTGGTTTTAGGTAAATAAATATATTTATATATGATTTATATTTGGGAAAATACTGTGAAAATTATAGTATGTTGAATATACGAAAAATCTGTTAGTGTGGCATGAGTATGAAATGTTATGAAATACTATTTTCTGGAAATGTGATTATGATACGGATTTTTATAATGGAAAACCGGTGTATGGGATGAGATTTTTATATATATTTGCCGGCATACAAGCCGAGTTATGTGTATGATTTGCCACCGTACGAGCTGGGCTATGGATATATTTTTCCAGCATACGGGCCGTGCTATGGATGTGATTTGCTAGTGTACGGGCTTTGCAATGATATGATTTGCCGGCATACAGGCCGATGATTTTCATGATACACGTATATATGCAAATGATATTATTGATTTTATAATTAATGATATGAAATATTCATGTACCACAGTTTCAATATATGTTATATGATATCAGAACCTGGTTGTTATGTGTCCATAGTCTCGTGATTATGATATTTGTGTTAACGCCGCTGTATGGAGTGGTGTAAGATTGGATGGTTGATGTGGTTTTTCAGAAGTGTGTGATCGCCCCTAGTGTATGGACCAGGTTAGGCAGACCCATCAGACTTACAGACTGTACTTTTGATTTGATAGTGGTCAGCCAACCATTGTCAGGTCCCGCCTTCAGGCCACACAACCCAGTCATGTGGGGGTAATACATGACAACAGCCAGCTAACCTACTAGGAATGTTTTTGTATTATTATTATTATGATATGAGATGAGATATGTTTATAAAAATGCAGTATGTTCTATCATGTTTTGATATGTATATATGTTTTCCTAGATATATAACAGTTACTGAATATGTCTTGTATGATATATGTATGACACGAAATACTCATGTTGTCGCACACTAGTATTTGTTTATTTTCCTTACTGAGAGGTGCTTCACTCCTAAACTTTATAAACTTTTCAGGAGCCCTAGATAGGAGAGCGTGAAACGCCCCACTGATCTAGTGCCTTTTATCTACCCTTTTGAAGGGTAAGTATTTGGTAGGGACAGTTAGATTTTGTGGAAAATGTCCCTAGTTCTTATTTTGGGACGTATATATATGGAAATACAGTGGATATAGTGACTTTGGTATTTATAGTAACGTGATGGATGTTTTCGTATTTATTATATGGTGATTGTATGTTTCCTGCTGTTTAGGCTTCCATTTTGTGTTCTAATGTATCCCTTGTACCCACGGGTCTAGGTGGATTATGATCTGCTAAGCTGGAATATGTGATATTGATTTTATTATTTAAAAAAAATGTGGAAATTAAGTAGGTCATCACATCGCCAGCTAGACATTTCAATCTTTATAAACCAGGATCTCCAAGAGGAATAAATGCACAGTTCTTCTCCATTTGTTCTCCATAAGAGTGCTTCAATCCCTGACCATTCGCTTTGAATATGGCCCCTTTCTTGTCCTTCAAGTCTATTGCTCCAAAAGGGAAAAAATTTCAATTGTATAAGGACCTGTCCATCTTGACCTTAACTTACTTAGGAAGAGTTTTAACCATGAGTTGAAGAGTAGAACCTGTTGTCCTGGAGCAAACTCACACCTAAGAATCTATTTTTCATACCACTTCTTCGTTTCCTCTTTGTACATTTTTGCATTTTCATATGCATCACCTGAGAATGCATAGCGAAGATGCTAAGGGAATTGTTTATAGGTTGCTGCATCTTTTCTTTAGAGATTATAGAATTTGTCCTTGCTACCATAGGTTCTAGCCTTCCCATACGCTGTTGTGTTGTAATCTGTGCAAGGATCGTTCTAGGTGATCAGCTGGTACATCTTTTTGAAAGACTTTTTCTACACCTTGCTGAATGACATCTACCCGAAAACAAGTACTTGGATCTTCTGGGAATCTCATGTCTTGGTAGATATTGAACATAACCTCTTCCTTGTCCGCTCTTAATGTTAACTCACCCTTTTGAACATCAATTAAAGCCCTTCTAGTGGCCAAAAATGGTGGGCAAAGAATTAGTGGAACTTCTTGGTCTTCCTCCATATCTAACACCACAAAATCAATAGGAAAAATAAATTTATCCACCTTTACCAATACGTCTTCTATGATTCCATGTGGATACTTGATGGATCGGTCTGCTAGTTGTAAAGAAATGGTTGTTTGTTTCATCTCTCCAAGTCCCAATTTCTTGCAAACAGAAAGTGGCATAAGATTAATGCTAGCTCCAAAATCACATGAAACTTTATCAAAAAAGGAATTTCTATTAGTGCAAGGCAAAGTAAAACTCCCTAGATCTTTTAATTTTTTAGGCAATTTCATTTGAAGAAAAGTACTGCATTCTTCAATAAGCTTCACTTTTTCGAACTCCTCCAACCTTCTTTACTTTGAAATTATGTCCTTCGGGAATTTGACATAATTTGGCATTCGTTCCAAGGCATCTGCAAAAGAAATATTTATGTGAATTTTTTAAAGTTATCTAAAAACTTAGAAAATTGCTTATCTAATTTTTATTTTTGAAAATGTTGAGGATAAGGAAGTGGAGTAGAGAGAATAGAAGGATTGTCTGGAAATGAAATTGCTAGAGGTGTGTTCGTCACTCCTGGTGTGTCATCCACAATCTCGTCTTCTTCCACTTTATTCTTGCCTTGACCATTATTTTCAGTTGTAGGTGTGGACATTGTTTCCTTTGATGGTGACTTCTCAATTTCTCTTCCACTCCTAATTGTGATAGCCTTGCATTGTTCCTTAGGATTCACTTCTATGTTGCTAGGAAGAGTTCTTCTTTTTTGGGAATTTATAGTCATGGCCATTTGCCCAATTTGCATTTCAATATTCTTCATAGTGGTTCCCATATTGTTGCAATGAGTCTCAATGTTATCCAGTCGTGCCTCTATCTTTTTAAACCTTACTTTTGTCTCCTCAACAAATGATATCATGGCATCCACAAGTGACATCTTCTTCTCATCTTGATGACTATCAAGTGTTGGAAGAGGTTGTAGCACATTCCTTGTATTTCCATAAGACAAATTCTCATGATTTCGAAGCCCTGGATGATAATGTTGTGGCAAAGGATCCCCACGATAATTGTAGTTCCAATTGGTGATGTATTGAACCTGTTCTTGGCTCGCTCCATTGCTCGGATCAGTCCTACTTGTGGCTGCCACATATTCTGCACCTTGTGGTATCCTCTGGGTTGTCAATGCTGAAATCCGATGTTGTGGGCAGTGTCAAATCAAATCCTTATACCTTTCCCACGTTTCATAGAGTGATTCAAAATCATGTTGCTTGAATTGACCAATCTCATTCCTGAGTTGAGCTATTTTTGCAGGTGGAAAGAATTTAACTAGAAATTTTTCTATCATGTCCTTCCAACTCGTGATACTCCCTGGTTGTAGAGATTGTAGCCAACCTGCTTTGTCCCTCAAAGAAAAAGGGAATAATCTCAGTCTAATGGTGTCTTCAGTAACACCATTGTTCTTCACAGTGACAAATCTTCAGAAATATCATCAGGTGGATATTGGGATCATCAAGTGGTGATCGACTGAATTGGGCCTACTGCACCATGTTGATTAATGCAGGTTTGAGCTCGAAATTATTGGCATTAATGGGTTGGCATCTGATACCCGAATAGTTGTCATTCACAACTAGAAGTACAAAATCCTTCAAGGCACGTGGCTGCACGTTATCTTGTCTGTTCTCAATGGCTAATACCCTTTTTTTACTTAGTGCTCTGAGCGTTTTTTCAATCTCCGGATCAAAAGGAATAATGTCATGTGTTCCAGCACTGCACATTCAACATCAAAAAACACATCAGAAATATAGAAAAAAAGAATAATAAAATAAAATAAAAAGAAAATAATTAAATAAAAAATAAAAAATAAAAAATTTCTAAATTAAAACCAAAATTACTTTGTATCGATATTGGAAAAAATAAGAAAAACTCAATCCCAGCAACGACTCCAAAAACTTGATCGGTGCAAAATTGCAAGTGTACGGTATCGTAGTTTTATAATATAATGATGTGTAGAGTATCGTCCTCAAAGATTGATGTCTTAATTTTACTAAGTACCAAAATTTTACTAACCTTAATTTTATTTAGAAAGATTAATAATTTTAGACTGCAAAATTTAAATAAAGCTACTTTAAATAAACTATTCAAGAGAAATTAAAACTGGATGTCATGTATCAAATTACTAATGCTAAAAACTTCTAAGAAACCGATTTCACCTAGTTTCTCACTATGTTTTACTCATCTAGTCAATTCGAATTTCTAATCTCTGTTTGTTAGCAAATCTCCAATTTTTCCAAAAGCCTCTTTCGATAGTCAATCAGAACCTAATCTTGTTTATTATTTAACATAAGATTATGCAAATTAATAACGCAAGAACACAATAAGACCTTCAATTTTTAATGCTACGTTGGTTCATACAAGTCTTTCGATCTCTATATTTACCTATGCTGAATTATCCAAGATTTGTCCTATGATCCCCCTTTCAGTAGCAAATCATAAGATTAATATAATTTAATTAATGATCAGTTAATTAAAAGCAATTAAGCGCAGAATAACTCAAACAAACATGAAGGAAAACTACTTCAAATTAGCATCAACGAGTAGCATAGTTTAAAACCAGGTTACATCGTTTTCCTATAATACAAAAATTAGTTCATTATGAAAATTAAATCCAAGAATAAAAATTTCTCCATGTTCTCTTTTATTTGGAGAGTAGATGAAAAATCAACACTGACAACATCATCGTCGCTCGCCCCGAACACCCCGAGCACCACCGTTGTTCGCCACCTTTTGATTCCTAAATAAATTTAATTTGCTGCGTGTTGCCATCTCTCCTTTGCCGTTGTTCGTATTATTTTTTTTTCTATAGCGCCGCCTCTATGAGATCCAACGGTTCCAAAAATGCCTCCCTGGACAGATGCCTCTACGGCTCCCTTTCTTTGTGCGCTCCAAAACAAAATTCTAATGCGGTTTCTCCTAGAAAAAAATTCATCCTCCAAAAGACTCCTCCTATGCACCCCCTTCTGCCCCTTGTTCACGTGCAAACCCCAGTCCAACC
The DNA here is from genome assembly GCF_029873635.1 of Malania oleifera. Lineage (NCBI taxonomy): Eukaryota > Viridiplantae > Streptophyta > Magnoliopsida > Santalales > Ximeniaceae > Malania > Malania oleifera. Next base: position 107,835,992 of record NC_080419.1, read on the forward strand.
ACCTCCCCCTAGAAAAACCTAAAAAACCCAAAAAACTACCCCAGCTTTTTTTTTTTTTCTTCCCAAAATCCTCTTTTTTTTCCTTTGACATTCCTTTCTTTTCTTTGTGTTGTCCCCAACGCCTCACCCAGCACATGCTAAGATGACCCAGCTGCATGGCTGGGTCACATCTCACTTTTTTTATTTTTTTTATTTTTTTATTTTATTTTTTCAAAAACACATGGTCTACCCTCCACCTTCAAGCCCGATCTCGACCCTTCTACAACTCATAACTCTCAAAACTCAAAACATGAAAGTTATAGAGCACTTTCTTAGATTTCCTCAAAATTTTGAATTGTCTAGATCAGAATTTGGACGAGAAAGTTATGCTTAGATTACAAGGAATTATTGAAATAGTCCATAAAATAGCGTATGGTAACTTCACATCTGATTTCGACCTTGATGCAACCAGTATTTCGCAAAACACAGAGTATGACAATTGTAGGGCATTCTCTTATCTTTCTAGGACATCCTAAATCATCTGAATTGAAGGTCAGATGAGAGAGTTACACATAGATTACGAAGTGGTATTGAAAACAATCTCTCTTTGCATGCATGACTCAGCTTCCGAAAATAATTTTTCAAATGTTCATGAAAATCTTGGATTCTCACAATCTTGATTTGGACTCCGCCCCATATACATAGCACATCTTCATGCTCATGACCTGCGTACATTCTAATTTCAATTTTACTGTTAAAAAAAAAACTATCCTCCAATAATCAAACACAATTGTCCATAAATGTTTGGCAATAGATAGGGTAATTATCTTAAAATTTTCGGGTGAGCTCAATGATTAAACTATTAGATAAAATTGGGCATTTTAATTAAAATCGTGATATTGAATGCATGAAGTTAGATGCATAATTATGCAACTGTGGCGCGTAATCACACCCCCCCAACTAACGTTTTGTTTGTCCCTAGAAAATAACATGAATGCAATTTCGGGGGCTACCCACAAATTTCAATGAATGAACGCACATGCAACACAACCATACCACTTCACATACAAGAATATCACCAAATTACACACAAGCTCATTCATTCAAAATGCACGCAACTCTGAAGTAAGTCATTCATGTAAGTCTCATCATTATATAGTCATTAAGAACAGGAAACTCACTTAAAATTAACCAGCGAACACAATTCTGAGTTAATGTAGCCATATAAATACGAGTATAAATAGGCGAAATCTCGAAACATGTCTAATGTGTGTGACTCATTACACCCAGGATATCCGTAAACACCTAAAGAACTATCATTTTGACTTGGTATAACTGGTATACCCTCATAAATACTCAAAAAGGATGGGTTCACTCATCATATGTGAGGAGGAGTGTCATGATCAAACATCCCACATACTATAAGGAAGAAATGCTAAATGTATGGAGTGGACCAGTCTAAAAAGGATCCAGCCTATTTACGAGGTGTCGAGTCCTTCACCCTAACATCTTCTCACCTACACCCCATGTCCAACCAAGACCACCCTAGATCAACTTATTCATAAACTAGGTGTGAATACATCTGAGCCATTAGGCGAGTGAAGAGTCTTCATATATGGAGAACATGTGTCGTGTCCTTGACTTTTGTTGTAGTTGTGTGGAGCAAGTATAAATCTTTCACCTTTTCTGGGGTATTTCTATTTCTTTTTTTTTTCTTTTGCTCATTTTTAATTTCTTTCTTTTCATGGTCAATTAGGGCAATCATAACACTTTTTTAATTGTTTCCATACCACTCATGTACATTAATCTTGAACAAGAGTCCATGAAATACGTCTATTTTTAGGGGTGGCTCAACTTTCACATCTTGAGTAAGCTACAAGACCTAGGTTTCTATCTCCCCACTAGATATCACCCCTAGGCTAGTAATTCAAAAACCAAGACTAGTGTATAAAGAATATCCAGAAAAAATAGGGAAAGTTGAGTTTCATGAACTCTGATTTGACGTTAAAAACTCAAAAGAATAATAAATGGCTCAACAGTACCTCACAAGGTGTCACAGTCACCAGGTGCTCTCTCACTGTTCACAAGGAACCCTAAGTGCTACAAGTGATGTGAATTTTTATTTTTTAGTCTCAATAGATACCATGTATGTACAAGAGTTTATAAAGCTATATTAACACAATTAAACTGCCAATCAACCTTCAATGGGTTACAATTCACAATTTAGCCATATAAATAGAAACTACACATAAATGACCCAAGTGTGTACTCCTAGGTTATATGCAATCATAAGTAGTGTCACGCATGGCCTAATCATCCATATTCACACTTTTTTTTTTTCAATGTTATTCAAAAATGAGTAAGATTGAAGAAAAGAAAGAAACTTCCCCGACTTATTGGTGAATCCGTATAGGAATTAAATTTTCAGCTCTGTACTCGAGCCAAATAAACCTACATAAAAAATATGAATTATTCAAAAGTGCATAGATAAATAAATAAAGTAATAAAGATAAAAGAAATAAACAAAAGAAAAAACTCTTTGGGTTGCCTCCCTTAAGCATTTGTTTTAACGTCGAAAGCTAGACGTTTCAATCTTCATAAACCAGGATCTCCAAAAGGAATAAATGCACAGTTCCTCTCTATTTGTTCTCTATAACAGTGCTTCAATATTTGACCATTCGATCTGAATATGTTCCCTGTCTTGTCCTTCAAGTCTATTGCTCCAAAAGGGAAAACTTTGTCAATTGTATAAGGACCTGTCCATCTTGACCTTAACTTAACTGGGAAGAGTTTTAATCGTGAGTTGAAGAGTAGAACCTATTGTCCTAGAGCAAACTCACACCTAAGAATATGTTTTTCATGCCACTTCTTCGTTTGCTCTTTGTACATTTTTGCATTTTCATACACATCACCTGAGAATGCATAGCAAAGATGCTCAAGGAATTGTTTCAACTTTGGAGATATAGGTTGCTGCATCTTTTCTTTAGAGATTATAGAATTCGTCCTTGCTACCATAGGTTCTAGCCTTCCCATACGCTACTATGTTGTAATCTGCTGCAAGGATCGTTCTAGGTGATCAGCTGTTACATCTTTTTGAAAGACTTTTTCTACACCTTGCTGAATGACATCTACCCAAAAGCAAGTACTTGGATCTTCCGGGAATCTCATGTCTTGGTAGATATTGAACATAACCTCTTCCTTGTCCACTCTTAATGTTAACTCACCCTTTTGAACATTAATTAAAGCCCTTCTAGTGGCCAAAAATGGTGGGCAAAGAATTAGTGGAACTTCTTGGTCTTCCTCCATATCTAACACCACAAAATCAATAGGAAAAATAAATTTATCCACCTTTACCAATACGTCTTCTATGATTCCATGTGGATACTTGATGGATCGGTCTGCTAGTTGTAAAGAAATGGTTGTTTGTTTCATCTCTCCAAGTCCCAATTTCCTGCAAACAGAAAGTGGCATAAGATTAATGCTAGCTCCAAAATCACATAAAACTTTATCAAAAAATGAATTTCCAATAGTGCAAGGCAAAGTAAAACTCCCTGGATCTTTTAATTTTTTAGGCAATTTCTTTTTAAGAAAAGTACTGCATTCTTCAGTAAGCTTCACTTTTTCGAACTCCTCCAACCTTCTTTTCTTTGAAATTATGCCCTTCAGGAATTTGACGTAATTTGGCATTTGTTCCAAGGCATTTGCGAAAGGAATATTTATGTGAATTTTTTAAAATTTTCAAAAAACTTAGAAAGTTGCTTATCTAATTTTTGTTTTTCAGAAGGTTGAGGATAAGGAAGTGGAGTAGAGAGAGTAAGAGGATTGTCTGGAAGTGAAATTGCTAGAGGTGTGTCCGTCTCTCCTAGTGTGTTATCGACAATATCATTTTCTTCCACTTTATTCTTGCCTTGACCATTATTTTCAATTGTAGGTATGGACATGGTTTTCTTTGATGGCGACTTCTCAATTTCTCTACCACTCCTAAGTGAGATGGCCTTGCATTGTTCCTTAGGATTCACTTCTATATTGCTAGGAAAAGTTCCTCTTTGTTGGGAATTTATAGTCGTGGCTAGTTGCCTAATTTGCATTTCAAGATTTTTTCATAGTGGCTCCCATATCATTGTGATTATCATTGCGATGAGTCTCAATGTTATCCAGTCGTGCATCTATCTTTTTAAACCTTACCTTTTTCTTCTCAACAAATGATATCATGGCATCCTCAAGTGACATATTCTTCTCACCTTGATGACTATCAAGTCCTGGAGGAGGTTGTTGCACATTCTTTGCTTGGATCTATCCTACTTGTGACTGCCACATACTTAACAACTTGTGGTATCCTCTGGGTTGTCGAAGCTGAAATATGATGGAATAGAGAAGCAACTTGAGCTTAAAGTACAGCAAATAGGCTCCAATTCATGAATTCCAACAACTTTCTTAGTCATAGTTCTTTCAGTTGGACATTGATGGTTATTTGAGGCTATTTCTTCCAAAAGAGCAGTAGCACCCTAAGGTGTCTTCGACATCAAAGTTCCCCTAGATGTAGCATCAACTAAAGTCTGATTTTGCCCATTTAACGCATTATAAAACATTTGAATCTGCAACCAATCTGGCAATCCATGTTGTGGGCAGCGTCGAATCAAATCCTTATACCTTTCCCATGCTCCATAGAGTGATTCAAAATCATGTTGCTTTAATTAACCAATCTCACTCCTGAGTTGAGTTGTTTCTACAGGTGGAAAGATTTTAGTTAGAAATTTTCTACCATGTCGTGCTAACTCGTGATACTCCCTGGTTGTAGAGACTATAGTCAACCTCTTGCTTTGTCCCTCAAAGAAAAAGGGAATAATCTCAGTCTAATGGTGTCTTCAATAACACCATTGTTCTTCATAGTGTCACAAATCTCTAGAAACATCGTCAGATGGATATTGGGATCATCAAGTGGTGATCCACTAAATTGGGCCTGCCGCATCATGCTGATTAATGCGGGTTTAAGCTCAAAATTGTTGGCATTAATGGGCTAGCGTCTAATACCCGAATAGTTGTCATTCACAACTGGAAGTACATAATCCTTCGGGGTGCATGGCTACACGTTATCTTGTCTTTTCTCCATGGCTAATACCCTCTTTTTCCTTGTGCTCTGAGCGTTCTTTCAATCTCTGGATCAAAAGGAATAAAGTCACGTGTTCTAGCACTGCGCATCCAACATAAAAACACACACCATAAATATAGAAAAAAATAATAATAATAAAACAAAACAAAATAAAATAAAAAGAAAAAATAAATAAAAATAAAAAAATAAAATTCTAAATTAAAACAAAAATTACTTTGTGTCGATATTGGGGAAACTAAGGAAAACTCAATCCCTGGCAACGGTGCCAAAAACTTGATCGATGCAAAAACTACAAGTGCACGGTATCGTAATTTTATAATATATTGATGTGTAGAGTATCGTCCTCAGGGATTGATGTCTTAATTTTACCAAGTACAGAAATTTTACTAACCTTAATTTTATTTAGAAAGATAAATAATTTTAGACTACAAAATTTAAATAAAGCTACTTTAAATAAACTATTCAAGAAAAATTAAAACTGGATGCCGCGTATCAAATTATTAATGGTGAAAACTTCTAGGAAACCGATTGCACCTAGTTTCTCACTATGCTTTGCTCATCTAGCCAATTCGAATTCGTAATTTCGGTTTCTTAGCAAATCTTCAATTTTTCCAAAAACCTCTTTCAATAGTCAATCAGAGCCTAATTTTGTTTATTATTTAACATAATATTATGCAAATTAATAACATAATAACGCAATAAGACCCTCGATTTTTAATGCTACGTAGGTTCATACAAGTTTTTCAATATCTATATTTACCAATGCTGAATTATCCAAGATCTATCATATAATCCCCCATTTCGGTAGCAAATCACAAGACTAATATAATTTAATTAATGGCCAGTTAATTAAAAGCATTAAGCGCAGAATAACTCAAACAAACATAAAGGAAAACTACTTCAGATTAGCATCAACGAGCAAGCAAAGTTTAAAACTGGATTACATCGTTTTCCTAAAATAGAAAAATTAGTTCATTCTGAAAATTAAATCCAACAATAAAGATTTCACCATGTTTTCTTTTATTTGGAGAGTAGAGGAAAAATCAACACTCACAGCAGCACTGTCGCTCGCCATGAACACCCCGAGCACTGTCGTTGTTCGCCACTTTACAATTCTGAAAAGATTTTAATTTTCTGTGTGCCGCCACCTCTCCTTTTCTGTTGTTTGTATTGTTTTTTTTTTTTTTTTCTACAGCACCGCCTCTCTGAGATCCAAGAACGGTTCCAAGAAAGCCTCCCTAGACAGATGCCTCTACGACTCCCTTTCTTTGTGCACTCCAAAAGAAAATTCTACTACAGCCTCTCCTAGAAAAAAATTCATCCTCCAAAAGACTCCTCCTCCACACCCCCTTCTGCTGCCTATTCCCGTCCAAACCCTAGTCTAGCCGCCTCCCCCTAGAAAAACCTAAAAAACCCAAAAAACTACCCCAGCTTCTTTTTTTTTTTCTTCCCAAAATCCTCTCTTTTTTCCTTTGACTTCCTTTTCTTTTCTTTGTGTTGTCCCTAGCGCCTCACCCAGCACATGCTAAGATGACCCGGCTGCATGATCGGGTCACATCTCACTTTTTTTTATTTTTTTCTTTTCTTTTTTCAAAGGCACACGGTCTGCCCTCCACCTTAAAGTCCGATTTTGACCCTTCTACGAGTCATAACTCTCAAAACCTAAAACATGAAAGTTGTAGAGTACTTTCTCAGCTTTCCCTAGAATTTTGAATTGTCTCGATTGGAATTCGGACGAGAAAGTTATGCCTAGATTATAGAGAATTATCAAAATAGTCCATAAAACAGCGTATGGTAACTTCATGTCTGATTTTGACCTTGATGCAACTAGAATTTAGCAAAACAACGAAATGTGATATATATATATATATATATATATATATATATATATATATTTGTGTGTGTGTGTGTGCAATTTATTGGGAAATAATAAAATGTGGTATATTGATATGTTTTATTGAGAAATGTTGAAAGACGTGAGATGAGATATACACTATTATGAGAATGGAATGTGTATAGAAAATGATGAGAATTCTACTAATGTGATGAGATGAATGTGAATACTGAAAGGTGAACATTGAACTAAGAATATTGAAATGTGAATACAAAAATGTGGAAATGACTACCCTGATGGACTCTTGTTGATATAGAGCACGGTATCGTTGCTAGTAAGGTGATAGTGCAATCACATGATCTCATGGAGAGTGTGGCGAGATAGTCGAATGGGCATGTGAAGGGTTGTGATACCCTTCTGGGGTCCAAACCAAGATTGGGTAGGTCATTCGTACTACAAAAATGTTCTCCCTTGATCTAATTGGGTAAGCCAACCGTAGTTAGGTCCTGCCTTTGGGTCACACAACCCAGTCATTGGGGGAAGCATGATGATGAGATGGGAAGATCCTCAGGGCAGTCATGAGTTACGGACACGTTGTGGATTTTACACTGGCGGAAGCTAATGTGCTGGATTGTGATTACTCATTACAAACGCGATAATGAACAACCATGGGTTATAGACACATTGTGAAATATACTGGAGGATACCCATGGGCTAGAAGGTCAAAATGAAAATGAGAAGGAAAAGCTTATAAAAGCTATTGAAATATGAATGTGAGAAAGAAAAGTTTATGAAAGAAAATGTGAAGATGATTTTGAGAAATAAGAAAGTAAGTATATGATTATGAAAATGATAAGAGAGCTTTTAAAAAACATGTTTTATACACATATATTATTATGAGTACATATCTATATATTTTCACCTAACTGTTATATTTATTAAAATGGAATGTGATATGATGTAATTGAATTCATACTGCCACACACTATAAATAATTTATTTCGTCTTACTGAGAGGTGTCTCACCCCAAATATTCAAATATTTCTAGGAAATATAACAAACCAGGAGATAGAGCTCCAAGATAGAGGGGAGCTGGTACTCTTATAGTTAGGGTAAGTGTTTTGTGTTAGGGATGTGTTTGTGTAATCCCCTAGGGTATGTTGATGATTTTGGAGATTTGTATAGTTATGTGTATATATGAATGGATAGTTCTTTAATAGTTGTATTCTGGATGGTATGTAAAAATGGACTTCCGCTGATAGGTATGTTCTTATATGATGGACTGATTACCCGGTATCCCACGTCAGGTTGGGACTTAATGATATATTATATCATGGTTTTGATATGACATGATGATAATTATTATCATGTATTTAATTTTGAAAAAAAATTGGTGAAAAAATCGGGTCGTGACGACTAAACCCCAAGCATTAGTAATTGTTTAATAACTGTCACTAATAGGCAATTATTAGTAATGGTTTGAGAACCCGGTATGTTCTTATATGATGGACTGATTACCCGGTATCCCACGTCAGGTTGGGACTTAATGATATATTATATCATGGTTTTGATATGACATGATGATAATTATTATCATGTATTTAATTTTGAAAAAAAATTGGTGAAAAAATCGGGTCGTGACGACTAAACCCTAAGCATTAGTAATTGTTTAATAACTGTCACTAATAGGCAATTATTAGTAATGGTTTGAGAACCGTCACTAAAAGACTTATTAGTGACAATTTAGTGATCGTCACTAATAGTGGCCTATTAGAACGGTTATTAAACTTTTACTCATACTTGAACTTTAGTGACGATTTTGAGTTGGGAACATGTAGATTTTATAGTGACGATCTTAGGCTTTTAGTGACGGACTAAAATCTACACTAAAAGTGCAGTATTAGTGATGATTTTTGGGTATTTGTAACTGCAGTTCTAGGGACTAATTTCAAATTGTCACTAATACTTACTAGTGACGGTTTTGCATTATTAGTGACTGTTTGAAATTGTCAATAATAACCTCGTTTTTTTCATAGTGATGAAAGCATTTTCATAGTGCAAACTAAATGTACAAAAGAACATTGAAACTACTTTCTCTTGAAATCTTAAAAATTTCTCTTCTAGGCTCAGGAATAGTGGGCATCCAACAATGATAAAATTAGCCCATGTTATAAAAATTATTATGGGACTTTCGATTTCCAAGGTCCCCAATTAATAAGCATCATTTATTGAAAAAAAAAAAAAAAGGTTAGAATCAAGGTGGAGAGTTGAGAAAGGCATCATCCATTCAAATGATCCCATTATTAAAAGTATAAAGGATCAAATCTAGTAATTAAGATGGGATGATGTGTTTAATAGACAATGCTCAACACAAAAAATAAAAAATAAAAAATAAAAAAAATAAATTGCATATCGAAAACATAACAAAGCTCATGCATTAATTTGAGTTGTATGGTTTTGGATAAAATTTAGTATAATTTTAAGTTGAGATATCATTATGGATTTGAAGATTCATTTTCAATATTATTGAAAGCTATCTCAAAACTATTGAGCCTTTATATATGATTTCTTTTAAAGAAACATAATTTTTTAAACAATATTAAATTCTTATAGACTAAGAAATTACATAATAAAAATTGAAAAATAAATCACAATATGGGATATAGGCGAAGAATCCAATGATTGTGATTTTTAGAAAATTAAATAAGTAACAGATCGAATATGTACTTAAGTGGACACTTGGGCTCTTCTATTATAAATAACTAAATAAATAGTAAAATCAAATGAACAATGATACCCAAGATCCCATGGAACTGGTTATTAAAGCTAAATACATGCAAATACATGCACTTATTACATAGGCCGAAAATTATTATTTAATCATTTATTGCACAATTTCAATGAAGCGTAAAACAATCCATACATATATACTTATTAATGCTCGTGGAGCTTTTTATTTAATCTTGCATAAATAACACCTAGCTAGCTCGCTTGCTAGCACGCACATTGGGTTCTTCATTTAAGTTGAAACAGATGGAATGCTCTGCTCATTTCGAAAGAAATTTGCAGGATCCGCCATGGTCTTCACTTGCACCAATCTGTCAAAATTTTTGTTGAAATATTTTCTACCCCAAATGCTCGCCCTTTTATAGCTTGTGTTGCCAAATTTGTTATTCGTGCCCAAGTCAAGGTCTCTATAGTTGAGATATGCACCTCTTGGGGATTTCGAAACATGGGGAGACATATACTTGTAAAGCCTCCTGAGCCATTCAACATACCGTATGGCTGTTGTATTTTCCTCATCTTGATCCCAAGTCACTCTGTAAAAGATTTTGTATATGTAGCCAGCTCTATGCGGAAAAGGAAGTGCAGATTCTGAAATCTCACTCATTCTTCCACCGTAAGGAACCAAGATTATTATTGCTGTCTTGCCATCATCCTCATGAATCTTTCCCCATATATTTTCCCACCAAAGCTTGGAAATCGGCTTTGTGACGTAGTCTGATTTCCCCTTAAGGGACCCTATCCCCTCATCACTTGTCCTATTCAGCACATCCTCAAGAGGACTGCCCTTGGGAAATTCTGCAAAATAGTGGATGGATTCTATCCAGCTCATTTCAATACAATCATTCTTGGCCAAACCTAGTTCTGGGAAATCGTCACGCATCAGCGAGACTAGTTCATCAGTCTTCCCAAGAAACAAGGAAAGGAATGAAACTTGTATGGTTCGTGTGCCTTGCTGGCTAGCACTCTTGGTAGTACTTATTTGAGGCATGATGAACAGATCTCTATCAATTTTTTCAGCAACATATTGCCACCGATAAATCAAGTTTATTGCGTTTTGGCTCGTGTCTCTAGTGACATTGAAAACGGTCACTGTTGGTGGGACTTGAACCAATTCTATCTTCCAGGCCACAATGACTCCAAAACTAGCACCTCCTCCTCCTCTAATAGCCCAAAACAAGTCCTCCCCCATAGATTTTCTATCAAGAACTTCGCCACTGGCAACTACAATTCGAGCATCAATCACATGATCAGCCGCCAAGCCGTATTTACGCATCATCATGCCATAGCCTCCTCCACTGATGTGGCCACCAGCACCTACTGTAGGGCAAATACCAGCAGGAAAACCCAGAGTTCGACTTTTCTGGGCAACTGTATAATAAACTTCGCCCAAAGTTGCACCTGCCTGAACCCATGCAGTTTCGTTCTCGACATCTACATTTATAGATCGAAGATTGATGAAATCGACAATCACAAATGGAACGTGTGCAACATAGGAAAGGCCTTCGAAGTCATATGGCCACCGCTCCGAGTCCTAATCTCCAAGCCATGCTCTTTAGAGCATATGATGGTCGCTTGAATGTGAGATTCATGCAGAGGTGTAATGATGACTAAAGGTTTTGGCGTAATAGGTGTCGAGAAATGCATATTATAAATGGAGGACTGCAGTATAGAAAAGAAGGAGGAATTGGCCGGGGTGTAAATGACTTTGGAGATGGAGTCGGAATCGTTGGAACGCAGGGAAAGGCATTGCAGAAAGCTGTCATGCACAGAGGCAGAAGCTGCCCATGCAATTGATAAGAAGAAGAGAAGATGAAAAGAGAGAGAAAGCAGGGAAGGGGTTTGATAGGGAGTCTTCATCTTTGGGTTATTGCTGATTGAGAAATCTGGATGATGAGGAGGGGAGTTCTCATATTTATAACGCCTCAAATAAACTGATTTGAGATTTTGTCAGTGTGAATGTACGTAAGAGTCTCATCACGCATATTAATAATGCCTCAAAAATATTTTGACCGTTTATATGCATTTGAATTCATTTCTTTAATATATGTATATATAAATTATTATGGCTAACAATGCCAGGAACCCACACTGTCAAATTCAATGCATTATCCAAATTGATTATGTAATTCTCATGGCGTGAACGATTCGTTGTCTGCCAAGGAGCGCAAAAATAGTTGTCGAAGAAACAAATAAATTATTAAAAAAAAAAAAAAATTGTTGGCCGTAGACCACCAGCTAAGATGGGAAAGGGAACAGAAAGAAAACCTGCATGACTTCCTTGCGTATAATTATGAGTGGAACGGAATAGAATTGTTTAGTTTTAAATATTTTTAGATAATTACTTCCATGAATGCAACAAATTAGATGATTTGAATATAGGTAGGTTCGGAAAAAATTTAATATAATTTATTATTATATGTTTTTGGTTGTGGAAGATAAATTTGATTTTTCATTTAATAAATTTTTTTTTAAATTAAAAATATCTTTATTTTTCAAAATAATAAAAATTTGGAAAAGAATAAAAATCTAACATTTCAATATAAATGATGTTAAATTACAAAGAATTTTGTAGTTTTTGAAAAATTAAAAATTGTAAAGAATTTTTTCATAATTCAACAATTTCTTTAACTTTCTTTGAATGATATGTCTTTGTAAAAAAAAAAATTGGGCTGGAAGATAATTTTTCATAACTCAATATAAATGATGGTTCTAAAGAAACAATAGCAATATTGGTACCTCACCTAGAGTTTGGCAATAAATGTAACCAATTAGATAATTTAGATGTGAATTTTAGATGTCATTTTTGTTTCGCAACACGAATTTTGAGTAATAAATTTGAATTTGGATGGATTTTAATAAAATTTAATATAATTATATATTACATCTTTTTCAAATCCACATAATTAGGAATCTAAGGTTTCTTCCAAAGATAAGATTTGGGTCTTTTTAGTTGTAGAAAATAAATTTTATTTTTTATTTATTTTTTTAAAATAAAAAATATCTTTATTGTTCAAATTTTCAACCTTTTCAAAAAAATAAAATATAAAAGAATAAAAAATATAAATTTTCAATATACAATGTCTATTTTTGTGTATCTTTCGATAATGTACGAATCATACCAAATAATATTTTAGTATAACATTACTAATATAACATCATTTTGTAACTATGGTAAAAAGAGCCATGTTTTTGTATGGTGAAATTCCTTTTATTGTCAAAATATTAGCATATTACATGCATTTTATTGTATAGTTTTATTCATAGTATTATATGATATTTTAATTAATTATGATATCATATTTTAATATAACAATATATTATTTTATATTTTAATATCATAATAATTTATTCCTATAAATATTATAACAATAAATATAATGTTATAATAAAATATTATCATATTTTAATATAACCATACATATTACCACATAGCACAACTCAACAATAATCGCCCATCATATGAGCACCGCTCAGGAGGTTCGAAAACATGCCCACTTGGTGAACACACAACTAATGAGGCAACTCAAGAGTGAGCATGACTCACCCAGAATGACTTATCCGATGAGCACCACTCATAAGGCCTGAATACGTGCTCACTTAATGAAACCAAAATTTGAGGCAACCAAGGTGTAGAGGCACGGAAAATTTAAATAATGAGAAAAAATCAAGAAAAGAGGACTTTTGGTTTGGTATAGACCAAACCATCAAAGGTTTCATGGAGTTCAGAAAAAAAAAAAAAAAAAAAAAAAAAAATCAACAATTATGTGTTACCATAGCCAGGTAAATCGATAAAACAGTTAAAAAGGGTTTGGTTAAAGACCAAACTGTCGACAGTTTTTGTAATGACTTAAAAAATTTTAACTATTTAAAATAATAAGAAAGGTAAAAAGAGGAAAAGGGGAAAAAGAAGAAAGGGGAAAGAAATTTTAAAAGGGTAACAAGTAGGCACTCGTCGACAAACTGGATTTTCTCGTCGATGAACAATCTTCTGAGCCTCGTTGCCAAGTATGCATGTCTTGTCGATGAGCTCCCGGTTTCCTTCTCTTTCTCTCTCTAAAAATGGTTCCTCTGCCTTCTCTCTTCGAATTCTTCCCATATTTTGCCAGGTTTGACAATCGAAAGCTACCACGAGACTCTTGGAAAGATTCTATATAAGATAAGCAGAGTAGAATTTTGATTTAAGAGGTTTGGGAAACATCCCAAAATTAGGGTAGGTGAGATAATTTAAGGTTTTATTATTATTTTGAGATATACGGAACATAGAAAGTATTATATGGGTATTTTTCTGAGATTTGAGAAAGTTGGGATTTTTGGAATACATGGTCTCGTTTTGTTTGGTTTAGGCAAGAAACCCGTGGAGCAGGTAAGGGGAAATATTTAATAACAGCAATTTTATTAATTTTTAAACGACTAATTTTGGGTATAAATCATACATTTTTAGGTATAATTTTCTGAACCATGTTGGTATTGAAAATAATGCTTTAAATATATAATATATTAGGAAAAACTCTGGCATGAAAACAACTTTGACAATCAAATGTTTGTGAATACTGTGGAATTATGTTTTATTGTGTGATTATTAAAACTGTTTGGGCTGGGAATTCTGCTTGGTTGAAAATATTGGTTGGTTGTGGATACTATTTGATTGTGTATACTGTGACAGATGTGTGGATGTGTTGAGTGGTTGGATTTGCTTTTGATTTGTGTTATGGTTCATATAAATTACGATATAACATTGGCAGTGGTTTGAGGAGGTCGTTATATGGGCATTTATATTGGGGATAAACATTGACAGTGATATGAGGAGTTTGATTACCTATTTACCATGAACACGGTATTTGTGTTGTAATCTGTGTGGTTGATTAGTCTTGTGTGGACATGTTTGTTGTATGTATGATAGTCTTGTGTGGACCAGTCCTATGTGGACATGTATTTTCCATATGGATGGGAGTCCTATGTGGACATCGTATTCTGTGTGTTCATGGACCCTGTGTGGGTATGATTGAAGACTGCGTGGATTGATTGTGGTAGCCATATATGTGTGGAACTCTATGAAATAATTGTCATTGGTCACATGTAACTTTAATTACTTAAGTATTTGTAACTATAGTACAGCTTCATTCATAATATTATATAATATTTTAATGTAACAATACATATTACCACATAACATATCATAATAATTTATTCCTATAAATATTATAATTATAAATAGAATGTTACAATAAAATATTATCATATTTTAATATAACAATACATATTACCACATAGCACAACTCAACGATAATCGCCCATCATATGAGCACTGCTCATGAGGTTCGAAAACATGCCCACTTGGTGCATACACAACTAATGAGGCAACTCAAGAGTGAGCATGACTCACCCAGAATGACATATCCGATGAGCACCACTCACAAGGCCTGAATACGCGCTCACTTAATGAAACCAAATTTTGAGGCAATCAAGGTGTAGAGGCATGGAAAATTTAAATAATGAGAAAAATAAAGAAAATAGGTCTTTTGGTTTGGTGTAGACCAAACCGTTGACGGTTTCATGGAGTTCAAAAAAAAAATTGTCGACAATTATGTGTTACTGCAGCCGGGTAAATGGGTAAAACAATTAAAAAGGGTTTGGTTAAAGACCAAATTGTGAACGGTTTTTGTAACGACCTCAAAAAATTTTAACTATTTTAAATAATAAGAAAGATAAAAAGAGGAAAAGGGGAAAAAGAAGAAAGGGAAAAGAAATTTTAGAAGGGTAACAAGGAGACAGTCATCGATGAACTCAATTTTCTCATCGACGAACAATCTTTTGAGCCTTATTGCCGAGTATACATATCTTGTCTACGAGTTCCCGGATTCATCCACGAGTGGTGTTCTTGGGCTTATCAATGAGTTCAAATGTCTCGTCGACGAGGCCACGTGGCAAGTTGCCTATAAATAAGAAACAATCAGATTTTCAGCAAAAAAATTCATTTTTCCTTCTATTTCTCTCACTAAAAAAGGTTCCTCTGCGTTCTCTCTTCGAATCCGGCTTGAATTTAGCCCAGTTCGATGATCGGAAGCTACCACGAGACTTCTAAGAAGATTTTTTGCAACAAAAATTTTGATTTGAGATGTTTGGGAAACATCCCAAAATCAGCGTAAGTGAGATAATTTAAGGTTTTATTATTATTTTGAGATATTTGGAACGTATGAAGTATTATATGGGTATTTTTCTAAGATTTGAGAAAGTTGAGATTTTTGGAATACAGGGTCTCATTTTGTTCAGTTTAGTAGGAAACCCGTGGAGCAGGTAAGGGGAAATATTTTATAACAGCAATTTTATTAATTTTTAACCGACTAATTTTGGGTATAAATCCTACATTTTTAGGTATAACTTTTTGAACCATGGTGGTATTGAAAATAATGTTTTTAAATATATAATATATTAGGAAAAACTATGTGGCATGAAAACAACTTTGACAATCAAATGGTTGCGAATACTGCGGAATTATGTTTTATTATGTGATTGTGAATACTGTTTGGGCTACGAATTCTGTTTGGGTGAAAATATTGGTTGGTTGTGGATACTATTTGATTGTGTATACTGTGACAGATGTGTGGATGTTTTGAGTTGTTGGATTTTCTTTTGATTTGTGTTGTGATTCATGTAAATTGCGATATAGCGTTGGCAGTGGTATAAGGAGGTCGTTATATCGTACCTGATATAACTTTCATATAATGTTGGTAGTGGTATGAGAGGTCCTTATATGGGCGTTTATATTGGGCGTAAACATTGGTAGTGGTATGAGGAGTTTTTTTACCTATTTACCATGAACAGAGTGTTTGTGTTGTAATTTGTGTGGTTGATTAGTTCTCTATGGACCAGTCCTGTGTAGACATTTTTCATATCGATGGGAGTGCTGTGTGGACATCATCTTCTGTGTGTTTATGGACCCTGTGTGGGTATGATTGAAGATTGTGTGGATTATCCTCTGTGGATTGATTGTGGTAGCCATATATGTGTGGAACTCTGTGAAATAATTGTCATTGGTCACGTGTAACTTTAATTACTTAAGTATTTATGTTAAGTTAAATTCTCCACCCGAGGCTTGCCGAGGAAGGCGAGTACTTTGGTAATTATTTATAGATACCAGAGTAGAGGGATGCGACTTGTATAGGCAGGTGACATTCCTTATTCTCAATGACTTTACCTTTATACATAACACAAGAGTTTACTAAGAAAGGTGATTGCACTGGCATTAGCACTATAGCAGAGGGAATCTACTTGTATGGGCGGGTAGACTTCCTCAGGAATTATCAGTAAGAATAATTATGTATGTCGGCATGTGATTGGGTGATAGAGAAATTGACAATGGTGTGATTATGAATGCATTATCTTGGTTGCTATTGGTGGTGAAATGCAATTGTATGGGTATTTTAATTATATATTAAACACTTCAGTCACACATTATTGTAAATTATTTATTCCTCACTGAGAGGTGTCTCAACTCGTCAATTTATGAATCTTTATAGGTATTCCAGGTGACTGAGCTTAGAATGTTCCAGAGCAAGGTACTTTTTTGAGTAAATGAAAGGAACCGACATGTATAGTTTTATGTTTAATTATTCTGGTCATGTAATACGGAGAATTTGGTTGTACTTTTTGGGTTTTTTTTATGTGAATTTAGAACTTTGGTATTATGTCTGAGGTTATTTCATTATTTTTGTTGCGTGAATGGTATCAGAGACGCGTGTTGATCTCATAACACTCCGAGCCCCACGTGGTGGGTTTGGGGCATTACAGTTTGTATCAGAGCATAACAGTTTTGCAGATTTTAGGAGAATTAATACCAAAGTATTAGTTTGAGTTGAATGAGGGTTGTAATGGGTAGATTAGGGTGTTGATAGAAGTTTAAGTTTGTTTCTTAACTTGGAGGTAGAAATCTCTTGACGGACTTCTGTGATTTTCTGAATCAGTTGACGGTTTTAGAAAACCACGGTAAATCCATTGACGATAATGTTTCTAAGTGGAGAAACTGAAATTTGGAACTTGAATTTGAAAGTTAAGATGATTGTGGATAAATAGATGTTGGATATTTAATAGAGGATTTGGATATTAAATTGGTTTCATGTTTTTTGATTATATCAGATATATTAAGATATGGAGATTCTAAATTGCCTTTGTTGTATATTTATATTCAGGGATGGATCCTAGAGGCAAAGGCGTGGATGAAGGAGGAGGAAGCGAATTTGGAGCTTCCAGTGGTGATGAGATTGACACCTCTCGATTGTTACGAGGAATAGCTCGTCAGGTTAGGGAAGAGATGAGACGAGACTTCGATGGATCAAGCTACCCACCAGTGCACTAGGTTTGCATGATTGATCAATTCACCTATATAAAACCCTCCTCTTTTGAGGGTGGCACTGACCTGATTAAGGTTGAGATATGGATGCAAGAAATGGAAAAGATACTGGCGGTTTTGAACTGCACCAAGGAGCAGAAGGTTCTTTTCACCACCTTCAAACTAGCTAGAGAAGATGAACGGTGGTGACATGCAATGAAACTATTGGAGGAACAACGAGTGATACCTATAGCGATGATGTGGGGTCATTTCAAGAAGGTCTTCTACAACCAATACTTTCCTGCCACCACCAAAAATACGAAGGCGGAGGAATTTTTCAGCTTGACTCTGGGATGCTTCACTGTTTAGAAATACACTGCTAAATTTATGGAACTTTCTCTCTTTGCCCCTTCCATGGTTCTACATGAATACCAAAAGGTTAGGTGGTTTGAAAGGTGTCTAAATAAGTGGATTCATGAGTATATGGGGTGTTTACAAATTCAGGATTTCATGAAACTGGTGGAGAAAGCTACTATTGCAAAGTCGAGTTTGCAGAGAGGTACAAAGGCATTAAAAAGAAGGAAAAGGCTTGCATCTCCTCATTCCCAAGAAAATTTCAGAAAAGGGTCGTGGAGGGGAGACATAGATTCTACAGGTTAGGGGTCAGAAAGAAATGATTAGGGATGATAGAGTGATTCGTCATGCCCCCACTGCCTTAGATGTAACCAACCGCATTGGGGATAATGTCGAAGTAGGGGTGTCGTATGCTATAGATGCGGAAAACATGGTCACATAGCTCGGAATGTCAAGAACCGCCAAAAAATGCACCAGCTTCGCATCAGAATCAAAGGAACAACCTGGTGTCTCATGGCGATTGTGCCCCCGCACGTGTCTATATGTTGGGTACACCTAAGGAGGGCAACACTAAAGGCCCAGGTAATATGTTTATGTTAGCATATGTGTAAATTTTGTTTGATTTTGTATGTTTTGGTGTCTCATATGTTTGATTTAGTTTAAATGTATGAATGTGTTTAGTTAGCTTTTTGGCTGTGAAAATGGGTGATTAATGAAATTTGAGGACGAAATTATTTTAAAGAGGGGAGAATGTAACAACTCGGAAAATTTTAACTAATTAAAATAATAAGAAAGATAATAAGAGGATAGGGGGAAAATGAAGAAAGGGAAAATAAATTTTAAAAGGGTAATAAGCAGGCACTCATCGACGAACTGGATTTTCTCGTTGACAAGCAATTTTCTGAGCCTCGTTGCCTAGTATGCATGTCTTGTCAACAAGGGTTTATCGAGAGAGGTTCTCATATATCTGAATTTTGTCGATAAGCTCCCGGTTTCATTCACGAGAGGTGTTCTTGGGCTCGTCGACGAGGCCACGTGGCAAGTTGCCTATAAATAGGCAACAATCAGATTTTCAGTGAAGAAATTCATTTTTCCTTATGTTTCTCTCTCTAAAAATGGTTCCTCTGCCTCTATTTGAATCCAACCTAGATTTAGCCCAGTTTGATGATCGAAAGCTACTACGAAACTTTTGAGAAGACTCTCTACAACATAGGTGGAGCAGAATTTTGATTTGAGAGGTTTGGGAAACATTTCAAAACAAGGGTAAGTGAGATAATTTAAGGTCTTATTATTATTTTGAGATATTTGGAATATAGGAAGTATTATATGGGTATTTTTATGAGAATTGAGAAAGTTGGGATTTTTGGAATACAGGGTCTCGTTTTGATTGGTTTAGGTAGGAAACCCGTGGAGTAGGTAAGGGGAAATATTTTATAACAACAATTTTATTAATTTTTAACTGACTAATTTTGGGTATAAATCCAACATTTTTAGGTATAATTTTCAAAACCATGCTTGTATTAAAAACTGTGTGGCATGAAATTAACTTTGACAATCAAATGGTTGTGAATATTGTGGAATAATGCTTTATTGTATGATTGTGAATACTGTTAGCCCTGTCAGCTACACTATCTTGGTTTATATGTTTTGATGATATTAACCTATTTATTGTTTCTAGTATTTTCCATCCTTGCAGATCTTATCTAGTATAGGTACAAAGTGTCGGATACACGTAGGTACCAAATCAGAAGCAATGATTGGGCCGAGTAGACATCAAATAGAAAAATTAGAAGGACACAAACTTAGAAGCACTAAAGCACATCCCAGAGTTTTAATTGTGTATATTGTAATAAGGGTTGTGTCACTGAGTGCATATTGTAATCTTGCAGTGGGTGTCTTGCATGATTTTTGAGTAAGAGTTGAGCCATTGCATAAGCATACTAGGACACATGAGCATATAAGATTTGCACAAAAATAACGAACTCACAATTCATAGTTTTCAAAGTAAAAATAAAGAGTTTGTCAAAATAATCCTATACTCAATTAAGTTTTCAAAATGGGACAAGTGTTAAGTAATATATGAGTTATAAAAATTTTCAGAACTTGGTCCCGGTTTTACAAAACTAGCTCTACGTCCTAAAGTCCTAAAAGTCAAACATATTTTCAATAAAGGACATACTAAGCATATAAGATATCGAAACAAGTTTTCAAATATGTTTTCATAAAACAAGATATCTTATATTTATGGGGAAACTCACATGGAAAAATTTTAATCTTCATTAGACTCAATATTTTTCATATACTTTTGTCCAAAAATATTTTAAGTCATTAAAATGCTTTTTGACAAGGAAAAACAAAGCAATCGTCACTACCATAGGGCAGCCTTGAGTCCTGAATACCATTTGGTATTTTGGGCATAACATTTTCTATAAAATTCCAAATGGGACGAACTTGGTGTCCTTAGAAAGCTAAGACAAAATTTCACAACTTTCATGTTGGTCACGTTTTCTGATTCAGGGACCTCATTAACGAATACAGGAGATTCATCGACGAGTGCAAGGCTTAGTCAACGAATTCAACGAGCAGAATCGCTCCAACGGGTGGAAAATGGCTAGTTTACCAAATAAAATAGTTTTTCTTCCCCCCAACAGCTAGTTAACAGCTCCTTTGGCTCTTGGGCTATAAATACAAGCTATTAGACTTGTATTAACATGGTTTTGAGCATTGTTGATCATATTTGTGAAAAATATCATTTTATCCAAAACCTAAGCACTTTGCACTTTGCATTTTAGTTTTTTTTCACAAGTGCTCAATCCTCTCTTGCTCACTTATCTTGTAAGATTCATTCCTTGAGAGAATAGAGCGAGGATTTGGCTGTGTTTCATATTGGCTCATTTAAGGAGCATTAAATTGTATTTCCAATCTCTTGTAAGGTTCTTTGTGAACCATTGTTGTAAGGTTCTTTGTGAACCGAAGCGAAGGCTCTTGGTGAGCGTGGTAGGGGTTTGTTCCTGAGTGTAGGGATTTTTTCTCAAGTTGTAAGGCTTCTCCTTCAGTGAAGGAGTATCTTTAGTGGATTGTGGAATCCTTGGCTTGGTGCTAAGGCGTGAACGTAGGCTTGGTGCCGAGCCACGTAAAAATACCGGTGTTGTTCTTGCTCTCTCTTACACTTTTTATTTTATATCTTATGAATGATTTATATTTATTTTACGATATAATTTCTTTTATCTTACCAAAAGTTTTTATTTTGTAGAAAAATACGTATTCTACGAAAAGAGTCTATTCACCCCCCCTCTAGACTATATACTCCGAGTTGGTAGGATACTCTTTGTGTAATGACCCGTAATTTAAATAATTAGAAAATATAATGAATAAAGTGGATTAAAGGAAAATAAGGGGAAGAAAAGAAAGAAATCAGAAGGAAAAGCAGGTCTCATCAATGAATGTCCTATATTCGTCAACGAGTGTCCTTTTAAGCTCGTCGACGAAGTTTGTTTTTTTTCGACGAAGGAATCCCGAGAGTGTATATTTGGAACTCTGAATTTCTTCGATGAATGTATCTTCTCATTCACAAAGTCTCTATAGTGCCTCGTCGACGATTCGACGTGTCTCGTCAACGAAGCCCTATTTATAAATAGGCTATTTCTTCATTTTCAGCGCAAGATCTTGGGAATTCTCTTCTTCTCTCCCTAAAATACAGTTTTCCCACCTTCTCTCTTCAATTTCAGGCCTATTTTTCCCCGGTTTGACGATCTGGAACTGCCACAAGGTTCGTAGGATCATTATTTTCAAGGTTGTAGGAGCTGATCGTTGGGTTGTGAGATTTAGGAAACATCCCAAAATCAAGGTAAATTAGTTATTTTGAGATTTTCTGAAGGAATGTTGTTATTTGGAGCCTAGGAAGTAGTAAATAAGTATTCTCCTTAAGATTTAAGTTAACTGGAATTTATTTTAATTAAGTTATGATTTTTGGATTCAGGGTCCAAGTGAACGCTGCGGGAATTGGTTTGAGGGTCCTGCCAGCTTAGTTTGAAAGTCAGGTAAGGGGGAAATTTATATATTAAATTAGTTTTTTCACTAATTAAAAATGGATTATGCGTTATTTATGTACATATGTTTATATGTGGGTTTAAAATGTCAGCCATGAAATTTATGTTTTCTGATCTTAGGAATGTTTATATAGTTATGTATATGTGAAAGTAAACGAATGAAAGTGATAGAGATTTTCTGAGAAATTAAGTAAGAAATGAAATGTATTTTCAGTATATTAACGTTAAATGTTGGTTGGCTTATTTTGTAAGGAATGTATATGAATTTTACTGCTAAAACTGTGTGACATGAGATTCTGTACAAATATATGTTAGATATATGAGATGCAAGTTAAGTAAGTAAAGCTTTATGAATAAAATATGAAATGGATAGTGTTGCTTATGTATGTTAAATGCCACCATGTTAATGTAAGACAACTGAAAGACAGTCATGTTAGCAGATTCTAGCGCATTTCTATGTGAAAACTAACTGTAGTAAATTCTAGCGCATATCTATGTGGAAACTAACTAATGATGACTAAAGATCAACTATACTGCAAAGGAATGAAATGAAAATGTTATGCAATGAAATGAAAATGCAATGAAAAGAAATGTGAAACGTGAACGATACGAATGAGAAAGAGTCACTTAAAGTGAAACGAAATGCAAAGTTAAGTATGAATAAATGTGTATGAATGTATAATGACAGAAAGCAATGATGTATTATGATATTAGAAATATGTATCTACGTAGCACATGTTACGTTTGGGCAAGGTGAACTCTTCGCCTGAGGCCTTGCTGAGAAAGGCGACTGCACCAGTAGCTTCAAATATGGCAATAGTTGCATAACGTACTAAGGCAGAGGGAGCCTACTTGTATGGGTGGGTAGATTTCCTTATCCTTAGGGCCTTTACCGATAAACTATTGTTGAATGTGTGAGTGTGAGATTAATTTAACACTTGAGGGCTTACTGAGTAAGGTGAGTGCCCTGATATGCTTTAGTTGTGACCTTAGGGTTACCTAAGTATTAGGGCAGAGGGGTGCTACTTGTATGGGCGGGTAATCACCCCAACCCTTGGGTAATCTCATGGGTTAAGTATTTGCATGTGATTGTGTAGGTTTAGAAAACAATTTCAATGCTATGTAATGTTTTACATGTATTTTAAAATGATGACTATATACTTCATGTTGGCTACACGCTGTTTTAATATGTATACTTCTTCCTTTACAGAGATGTGTCTCATCCGAATATGAATGTTTCTTTTTCAGGACATCCTCGAGATCGGGCTTAGGGAGCTCGAGGGTATTTAGCATTTTTAAGGACTATAAAAATAGGGTATATGTTGATAATATTTTGGAAATGAAAATGTTTACGTTTTATGTCTTATGTTTTAAGTCTGTGGAGAAAAGTATATTTGTGAACATACTAGAATGTTATGGAGTATGTATTTATGGAAATGTAAGTGATGGATGATTTTTATGGATTTATAAATAGAAAATAGAAAACTCTGGTATATTACGGTTTTATGCTATTATGTTATATGGAGAGTATATTTATGTTTTCCGCTGTGTATGTATATTATGGATTTTGGGTTATCAAGATATTGTCAGGTTTAAAGCACTGGACCCGGGGTTTGGGTTCGGGGCGTTGCAGTTTGGGCTGTGAATTCTATTTGATTGAAAATATTGGTTGGTTGTGGATACTATTTGATTGTGTATACTAAGACAAATGTGTGGATGTGTTGAGTGGTTGGATTTGCTTTTGATTTGTGTTGTGATTCATGTAAATTGCGATATAGCGTTCGCAGTGGTATGAGGAGGTTATTATATCGAACCTGATATTACTGCCATATAACGTTGGCAGTGGTATGAGAGGTTGTTGGAATTGGTGTGATCCCGAGAGGGGGGTGCATTGGGTTTTAAAACATTTTTCACTAATTTAAAACATTTCGCCAATTCACCACAGTTCGTATCCCATTCAATATATATACGTGTATGTAAATCGAGTTTAACAATAAAAGCAATCATATATGTGTGCAGTATCTTATTTAAATTAAATGTGTGCATAAGAATAATTTTGACATTAAATAAACTTTGATACACATGTTTAAATTAAAGTGCAGAAATTTAAATAAGATAGAGAGAATGACATCAGATTTGTTATTGAGGTTCGGCCAAACTAGCCTACATCCTCGCCTTAGGCATACCCCCAAGGATTCCACTATACTTGCTCACTTAACCGGGTGGAGCAAAAGCCTTTTACATCCTCTCCTTATGGGGTGAGGAAAACCCCAGTTCAATTACTAGGCTGAGAACTAGTCTCACTTACGGGGCTGAGACTCCTTAGTTCAATTCCGAGCTAAACCGAATCGGTCTCATTTACAGGGTTCAGACTCCCAATTCAATTAACGGGCTAAACTCAACCATTACAATGAAACCATTTTTGTACATGAAAATGCTTCTGAAAAATACAAGCAGAGATGTACACAATAAGCTCAATAAAATATGCACTCTCTTATGATATGATTTATGCTTAGTAGAGTAAGGGTGCTTAACTAAATTTGAACCCTAATAAAAAGTTTTTCTCCAAAAAGATATTTCAATTATAATATAGGACAACCTAGAGTTTTTCTCTTTCAATGATTTTTGCACAAATAGAATGTATATGAAAAATGAGTATTATGTTCTCCAATCAAAGATTTATGCAAGTTAGAAATACTTGGAGAATCTAGGAGTTAAGCTCAATAAAATATTTGTGCAATAAATAACTTCTCCCAAAATATATTTATCAAGGAAATAATCTGGGAGAAAACCAAAGCTACACTCTCAAAACAATTTTCAAAGAATAAAGAATAAGTGAGAGTAGGCGAATAAATACCCAAATATAAATATGCTCTCTTCAAGAGTAATTTTGAAATGAAAGAGTGGAAGAGAGTTAGAGAGTTTTGTATAAAGATTTTGGCCCCAAAAGAAGAAATTTTTGCAATAAAAATGATTTGGGGGGACCTTGATTAACCAAGGATTAGAGAGAAATTTAGAGTTAATCAAAGTTACTAATTTGGAGTAATGAGGAGGTATTTATAGAGTTTGTGAAAAATATGACCGTTAGGGACACGCTCGGTATTCTGGAAAAGTTTAATTAAGTTTTAATGACGTTTTAAACACTTAAAAAATATTCCAACCCGAGAGCATCGGTTGACTAAGACAAGTTCGATTGACCGAAGTTCGTGAGGTTTGGTTGACTGGGCAAGAAATGAACTAAAGTCTCGGTCGACTAGGAAAGGGTCTTAAAGACGATTTTTCTGAATTAGCGTAGTTCGGTCGACCGAGAAGATTTGAACTACTAAGTTTGGTCAACTAGGTAGTTTGACATCTCCCCAAGACCCTCGGTCGACCAAAGCGTTGGAATACATTTGGGGCTTGGTCAACTAGGTGGTCAAAAGTTGACTTGGATGGAGTTTAGTCAACCGAGAGATATATACTTAGCTGGGCTCGATCGACCAGACTGTGGTCAAACTATTGACCTGGTCTAGGTTCGATTGATCGGGACATTTTGTACTTGAAAGTTTGGTCGACCGAATGTGCACATTTTATGCATTTCGGTCCTGTTAAAGCCACCATCACCTTATTCAAATGACCAACATATATATATATATATATATATATATATATATATATATATATATATATGTGCGCTAGTGAGTGTCCTAAGGTCATTTCTAGGTTCTTTTGAGGACACCGAAAAAATCCAGTGTCAGTCGACCAGTTTTTGTAAACTTCTTTTGGCCTTGCTTTTAACCCTAAAGCTATTTCAATAACTTTGTATGTATTGGCCCGGTTGAGCGACTAGAGGGGAGTGAATAGAGGTTTTTTGCAGATATGCAAATTTTCTACAAACACAAAAATCTTGCCAAGAACAAGTGCATAAAATCACAATATAAAAGTGCAACAAATGGTAATGAATGAGCAATATAAAACAAAGATGAGAGAAAAGAAACTTAACACGGAGATATTAACGTGGTTCGGCACCCAGTCTATGTCCACGCCTTGAGACCAACTCAAGGATTCCCAAAATCCACTCTACGATCCTCTTCAGGCGGAGAAGCCAATACACACAGCTACTTACAAATAGTATCAACAAGGTACTCACTTAGAGATACCCTACAATGGCTCACAAAGGGCCTTTCTTTACAAGTAGTTGATGAGAAGTGAAAACAATATTAAATGCTCCCTTTGAGCTAAGTGTCACAACAGTATCCTCACACTATGTCCTCTTTTCAATGGAGTAAAAACAAGAGCAAAAGCAGCAAGAAGAGGGCAAGTGAGTATTAGGGAAACCCTAGAGTGAAAGCACAAATAAATGATCTTGATGAGTAAAATAGGTTTCTTTTTTTGAGAAGTAAATGCAATAACCTTTATTTAAACATCAAATGGGCGAGTTGGGTGCTGGAGAGCTGTTAGGCATTTATTGATTCATGACAAGGGTCAAACTAGCCGTTCTGCTGCATTTTAATGAACCTTGTAGCCCGACATTCGTCAACGAGGTCTGTACTTCATCGACGAGCTCTTCAGTAAATTCATCGACGAAGCCCTGTGTTCATCGATGAGTTGCTGGTTCTGAATTCAGGTGCCTCTCGGTTTCTTTTCGTCGACGAGAACCCTGTGTTAATTGACGAGGTCTTTAATATATTCATCGACGAGACCCTATGTTTTTCGACAAGTTGCTAGTTCTGAATTCAGGTGCCTCACGATTTATTTTCGTCAACGAGAACCCTATGTTCATCGATGAGGTCTGTGTTATACTCGTCGACGAAGCCCTGTGTTCGTCGACGAGTCCCTTCTTACTTCTTTAGAAAAAATCCTTTTTAAGTTCTAAGAAAGGTCCTTGTCTTTTTAAGGTTTTTTAGACATCTTAAGTAGCTTTACTTGTGTGTGTGTGATATGCCCATTTCTTGCTCTTTATATAAGTCACTCCATATACAAGGGATTTTACAAAATAATCTCTCTCACTTTCAAACTCAGTCTTTAGAACACTTGCATATGATATATAGTCCATGAGCATTTTGAGTGGGTGAACTTTTGGTCATGTCACGAGTTGCTTCTAGCTTATTTGAAACTTATGGCTTTGGTGCCATTCTGTGCAGCTGATCATGACTAGTGTAAAAGGTTAGTAGCCTTAAAGAATTGCTAATGGGTTGTTTTCATCAAAACATAGTTGGAATGAAAGACCCTTATTCACTTGGTCTAACATTCCCCCCCTTTTTTATGATGGCAATCCATTAGTGTTCTTTTTGAGGAATAAATGCTCTCCCTTACTAAATGTATTTAAATAAATTCTCCCCCTTAATGTTTGCATTATATAAATGAAGATTTTATTTAAATTTTCGACAGCATGACGTCTATAAGTAAGATATTTGCCAAGTAATACTCCATAAGATCGAGATATAATACTCCAGTATATCAATCAAAAGCATGTTGGTACAAAAATAGTGCATTTATGTTTAACAATTTCACTACTTGCTAAATACAATAATCTCAGTGAAATACGAAGTTACTACATTACTTGCAGTGGCTACAAAGTACTACACCAACTAGAGATACATCCGAATAACTAGAGATACATCCGAAAAACTTGAGATACATCCGAAAGAAAGCTTATATAAGCCTATATCTCTCCCCCTTTGCCATAATCAAAATTGGGGGAAAGCAAAACCAGAGGGCTACTCGCGTGGGCGACCAAGACGATCGAAGAGAGCAGCAAAGGAAGCGTCAATGTTGTCAAAGCGAGTGTGGTTAGCATTTTCTTATCGAGTAAGGGATGCATCTAAGGAATCAAAATGATTACAGTGACGAATTTTAGATTGTGTCATGGCGTGCTAAAGGCCGCCTAGGCGCTCTAGGATATGGCCATATGAAGTGTCCTCATCCTCGCCTTCCTCTTCTTCGGCCTCCATGGCGGTCTCAACCTCATCGATCGGAACGTGTCCCTGCTCGTGGGCTTTAACCCACATGTTGGTTGCAACATCTTTTTCAAAATGCATGCGTCGCCTCGATGTATATATCTTCTGGCATAGGACGAATGCAAGGCAAGCCGACGCGAATGAGCTCGAAGTGATCGAAGAAGGTCGTGAGGAGACGACCATAAGGAAGGCAACCCCGCTGCCTTTTGAGGCTTTCATCCATATTCTGAACAATGATGGAGGGAAGGTAAATACCACGTCCAACCTAGAGGCAGTACATACTGAAAATATCACCTAATGTTACCCAATCCGTCCACCAGTGCGAGGGCACAGATTGTACATGATCATATGGTGGAGGACATGAAACTCAACTAAAAGGTCCTTGGATTTGGGGTGAGCAATAGCAGGAATGCGAGGATTACCAGTAATGAGCTTAAGTGTGACATGCGAGTCTAACCAGTAAAACGGTGTGGGCCAAAAAATTTGGGGAGGCCTCATAGTGGATAATGGGTGCAACCAAGAATGGCGGAGAATATGTCCTCGGAGAGTCGAATGACGGTCCCGCGAACGGTGGAGTAGGCAGTGATGTCGCGATGCGAGGGAACAAAATTTACGTAGAACTCACAAACTAAGTCCTCATAGACGAGCTCATCAAGGTCAAAGAGTGCATCCCACCCGAGGGCTTTAGTTTTGGAGAGAAGAGTAAGAAAATGGAGCTGAAGAAAGTCGGAGGACACAATTTTCCCGTAAACGATGTGCCCCTTGAGAATGTCATTCTGATAGCGATGGGCAGCCTCTGGAGAGACAAAACGGGGGTTAGAGTTTGCGGGGGCAGTCGGAGGAGGACTGGTGGTAGGGCGATGAGAGGAGCCTTCGCCGGCCTCGGTTTAAAGGTGGAGAGCCAAGGAGAGGGGAGGCTGTGAGAGCCGAGGAGAGGGGAGAGTCGAGGAGAGGTGGAGTGAGGTAGAGGGTGGAGAGGGTGAGTGGGACAAGGTGGGTTGAGAGGGGGACAGAGCGTTAAGAGGAAGGAGAGAAGTGAATAGGGATGGCTAGGGTTTGTAAAGAGAAAGGTTTGTTCGAGCGGGAAAATTAAGTATCCCGAAAGATTTCATTGACAAGGCCCTGTGTTCGTTAACAAAATTATGGCAAATTTGACGATGAGACCCCTGTGTTCATCGACGAATACTATAGACTTCTCGGCGACGAATACCCTGTGTTCGTCGACGAGAGTAGGAAGACGGAGGAAAAAATTTAGTTAAGCGTAGGATGAGCTAAATAATGGGGTAAGAACTAATATAAGAATCCTATGATATATCTGAAGGATTAAACATGCCTAGGGCATGTCGGATTTTATGGTATCTCTCTTCATTTAGTGGCTTAGTTAGAATGTCGGCGAGTTGATTTTTAGTAGGAACATAAACCAACTCAACGTCTCCCTTTTGAACATTATCTCGAATGAAGTGGTGTCTAATTTCAATATGCTTAGTTCTACAATGGAGGCACGAATTTTTTGAAATGTTAATGGTACTAGTATTGTCACAATGGATTGGAGTACCCTTAACTAAGATTCGAAAGTCCTCAAGTTGTTGCTTCATGTATAAGGCTTGAGCATAGCAGCTTTTGGCTGCAATATACTCAGCCTCGTGGTGGAGAGAGCTACGGAGGTTTGTTTTTTGCAAACCAGGACACAAGAGAGTGTCCTAAGAAATGACTTGTTCCACTAGTGCTTTTTCTATCAGTTTTGCAACCACCGTAGTCAGCATTAGTGTAGCATGTGAGGTCAAAGGGAGCATTCTTAGGATAGAAGATTCCTAAGTCATGGGTGCCTGCTAAGTATCTAAAGATTCTTTTAACTGCACGAAGATGAGATTCTTTGGGAAAAGATTTGAATTTAGCGCATAAACAAATACTAAACATTATATCGGGCTTGCTAGAAATGAGGTACAACAGACTACCGATCATCCCACGGTAGAGTTTTTGGTCAACATTTTTCCCTTTTTCATCAGCGTCAAGCTTTGTTGTGATGCTCATAGGAGTTACTTTAGACTTACCCATTTCAAGACTGAATTTCTTTAGCATGTCCTTAATGTATTTGGCTTGATTTATAAAGATTCCATGTTTCATTTGTTTAATTTGTAATCCTAGGAAGAATGTTAGCTCACCCATCATACTCATCTCAAATGTTTCCTACATAGTTTGAGCAAAATCTTGACACAAGGTTTCATTGGTGGCACCGAAAATGATATCGTCTACATAAATTTGTATGATAAGTATATCATTCTCCTTATGTTTTAAGAAAAGAGTGGTGTCGAATTTTCCTCTTTTGAACCCATTGTCTAGGAGAAATTTACTTAAGCACTCATACCATGCTCTTGGTGCTTGCTTGAATCCGTAACGGGCTTTTGAGAGTTTGTATTCGTAATCGGGATGATTATGGCTCTCAAATCCTGGAAGTTGCTTGACATAAACTTCTTCATTTATGTATCCATTTAAAAATGCGCTTTTTACATCCATTTGAAATAACTTAAAGTTTTTGTAGCAAGCAAAGGCAAGTAGCATTCTAATAGCTTCTAGTTTTGCCACCGAGGCATAAGTTTCATCATAGTCAATACCCTCTTGTTGGTTATATCCTTGGGCTACCAATCTAACTTTGTTTCTAACAATGTTCCCATCTTCATCTTTCTTATTTCTAAACACCCATTTTGTGCCAATTATTGTAGTATTTTTGGGTTTAGGAACTAAGTGTCATACTTTGTTTCTTTCAAGTTGATCTAGTTCTTCTTGCATGACATTTATCCAATTTTCATCATCTTCAAATTCTTCAAAGTTTTTTTGTTCTAGATGATATACGAAAGTGATATGATTACATCCACTTCTTAAGTGAGATCTGGTGCTAACTCCTTGGGATGGACTACCTTTGATAAGATCAGTTGGGTGATTTTTTACAAACTTCCAAGCTTTAGGTAGTCATGATTCTCTTCTTCTTCTGGTTGGTTAGGCTTTTGAGGAGATGATTCTAGATGATCAATGTTTGTATCTTGATTATTATTTAACTTAAGTTGTTCTAATTCTCTTTCAATTCTCAACGTGGTGACTTGATGATCTTTATCTATCTCAATAGGTGTTTTGGATGCGTGAGGGTTTGTTTCATCAAACACAACATGGGTTGATTCTTGAAAAATTTGAATTCTTTTGTTGATTACCCTATATGCTTTGCTATTCATGGCATATCCTATAAAAATTCCCTCATCGGATTTGGAATCAAATTTCGCCAAATGATCCCTGTCATTTAATATGAAACATTTACATCCAAAAACCCTAAAGTGTGAAATGTTAGGTTTCCTACCCTTCCATATCTCGTATGGGGTTTTTCCTAACTTGGATCTAACGATGACACGGTTACTAACATTGCAAGCTATGCTAACGGCTTCTCCCCAAAAGTATTTTGGCAAGTTATGTTCGTTAAGCATTGTCCT
Organism: Malania oleifera; assembly: GCF_029873635.1. NCBI lineage: Eukaryota > Viridiplantae > Streptophyta > Magnoliopsida > Santalales > Ximeniaceae > Malania > Malania oleifera. Next base: position 107,867,846 of record NC_080419.1, read on the forward strand.
AGCCATTTCGAGTGATAGATTTTTTCTTTCAACTACTCCATTCTGTTGTGGAGTTTTTGGTGCGGAGAAGTTGTGTGAATAGCCATTTTCATTGCAAAAGTCTTCTAGTTCTTTGTTCCTAAATTCTCTCCCTCTATCACTCCTTATGTGTACAATTGACATTCCCTTTTCATTTTGGATTTTTCCACAAAAATGAATGAATGCATTACAAGTGTCACTTTTGTTTGCAAGAAAAATTACCCATGAAAACCTTGAGAAGTCATCAACTAAAAAAAATTCATACAGCCACTAATACTAGCTATGTCATTAGGGCCAAATAAATCAAGATGAATTAAGTCTAGGGATCTTGAGGTAGATATCATTTTCTTGGTTTTGAAAGAGGTTTTAACTTGTTTTCCATATTGACATGCATCACAAATTTTGTCTTTTACATAATTGTCTTTTGGTAAGCCATTTACTAGTTCTTTAGATGAAAGTTTATGAAGTAGATCCATGCTTGCATGACCTAGTCTCCTATGCCATAACCAACAATTTTCATTAGTAACTGCTAAACATTTAACGTCACAAGTTTTGATGTCATCAAACTCAATTGTATATATGTTGGATTCATGTTTTCCTACGAGGATGGTTTTTCCATTTAAATCATTTACTAAACATTTAGTGGATTGAAAACTAATGTTTAATCCCTTATCATACAATTGACTAACACTTAACAGGTTTTTCTTGAGAGTATCTACAAGAGCAACATTTTCAATAGCCAAGGATGAATTACCTATTTTACCTTTACTGATGATTCTTCCTTTGGCATTGTCTCCAAATGTGACTAGTCCTTCCCTTTTGTAGGTGAGAGAGAGAAATTTGCTTGCATCTCCCATCATGTGTCTTAAGCATCCACTATCGAGAAACCATTTGTTTCTTATGGAATCGGTCTTCAAGCATACCTGCACACAACATTAAGTGACTTGTTTTGGTACCCACATTTTCTTGGGTCCTATGGGGTTAGTGTTTTTAATCACCCATTTGAAATTCATGTTTTTTCCTCTATTTCCCCTGAAGGGACAAGTAAATCGTACATGACCTATTTTTTCACAATATAGGCAAACTTTATTAGCATGTGAGGGGTTTGGTTTAGGTGCAGGGTTTTTCTTTGATGTAAAGCTCCTTTTAGCATAAAGATTTGCAAATCTTATTGATTCTGAAGATGATAGGTCGTATCCTAATCCTTCTTTGAAAATTCCAAACCTTTTAGCTCCAAGTAACTTATCAAAATTTTCTTTACCATTTGTAAATTTATAAATAGTATTGTTTTAGATCTTCCACCTTCTTTTTCAATGTAGAGTTCTCTTGAAGAATTTCGACTATTTGCCTTTTCAAGCTTCCAAATTCCTTTTCAGAAGAATCTTTGCAATTTATGTATTACTTAGTGAGCTTTTCATTTTCAATACTAAGAGATGCATTTTCTTCTTTCAAAGCGTCACATGAGCAAATTTGTTTTTGTTTGCATCTTGAGTGATTTTCTTCTAAGAGTTTGAGTTTCTTTTTAGATGCTTTTAATTCAATATAGAGTTTTCTACAATTTTCTTCTAGTTTATCATAAGAAGGGGGATATTTGTCATCATAGTTTACCTCATTTGGTTCGTTCGCCATAAGGCAGAAATGAGCAGCTTCTTCCTTGATTTCTTCATTGGTTGAAGTCTCATCCAGTTCATCCCATTCGGTTGCGTTCATTGTTTTGAACTTCTTTTTGTCTCCCTATTGATTGTTGCCTTTGTTTTTGAAGAGAGGACAATCGGCCATGCGGTTGCCAATCTTTTTGCAATTGTAGCATCTTATGTTTGATTCTCCTTTCTCCTTTTGTTTGCCATTTCATTTTTTCATCATAAAATTTCAAAATCTTCCTGTAAGGAGGGTGACTTCATCATCTTCATCATTTTCTTCCTTTTCTATGAGCTCTTTTTGCTTTCCGTCTTTTAGTGCAATTCCGGTAGCCTTCTTGGGTACTTCAGCTTCTACGGCAACATTTTTCTTCTTGATCTCATAGGTCATAAGAGACCAGTTCATCAAGAGTGAACTTTGTGTTGGAATTGGGGTGATCCCAAGAGGGAGGGTGAATTGGGTTTTAAAATATTTTTCGCTAATTTAAACAATTACGCCGATTCACCACATATTATATCCCATTCAATGTATACGCATGTATGCAAAATAAACTTAATAGTGAAAGTAAACATACATGTGTGCAGTATCTTATTTAAATCAAATGTGTGTATGCAAATAATTTTGACATTAAATAAACATTCATACACATGTTGAAATTAACATGCAAGAATTTAAATAAGATAGAGAGAGCGACACCAGATTTGTTATCAAGGTTCGACAAAACTAGCCTACCTCCTAGCCTTGGGCTTAACCCTAAGGATTCCAACATAACAAGCTTACTTAACTGAGCAGAGCAAAAACCTTTTACACCCTCTCCTTACGGGGCAAGGAAAACCCCAGCTTAATTACTAGGCTGAGCCAAACTAGTCTCACTTGCGGGGCTGAGACTCCCCAATTCAATTCCGAGCTGAACTGAACCGATCTCATTTATGGGGCCGAGACTCCCCAATTCAATTAACGGCCTGAACCCAACCATCACGCCTTACCAGGATGGTGCACCTACCTTTCCTAACCGGGTCTAAGCCAGTTCGGGACTATTCTAGGGCTAGTCTCCCTCTTCAAGCTACGCCTAGAATACAAATATATTTAATAGAATTTGCGCGTAAACGAAAGCTTCTAAACTAAGCAAGGATGTACAACATTAAGGTCGAATATGCACTCTCATATGATTTTGAAATGAAGCTCATGTAGAGTATGGATTTCTCTCAAAATATTTTTCAAGTAAAACTCGAGAGTTTGGAAAATGATTTTCTTTTCTAAAATGATTGACCTTTTCAAATTCAAATCATAAAGGTTACCAAGAAAAAATGAATATATGCTTTAGCCTTTTTTTTTAAGAAGCTTTTGAAGCCAATATATATTAATGAATGTCTGCTGAAAGCTCTTAAATAACTTAAAGAGTTTCTCCAAAAATATACTTCAAGATAAGTAGGAGAAACTAGGATTTTGCTATCAAAATGATTGACTTTTATAAAATAAAAGGAGAAGCCTCTCAAGAAAGTATATATTAAATTGATATATGCTCAAGGCTCCCTCTTGTATAACCCAAAGAAATTCTCCAACAAATGTATTTCAAGATAAGAGTAGGAGAATATTAGGGATTTCTTCAAAAAAATTTACCTTAGTGAAATTAATCCCAAGAAGGCATTCAAGCAAAATATATGAGCAAGAATATTAGCCCAAGCCTTCAAGACATTATTCACAAGAAATTTCTCCAAAAAATAATTTTCCAAATAAAAGAATATGGGAGAAATTTAATCTTTGAAAATATATTACAAATGAAAGAAGAAGGTCGTCAAGCAATATATATGTATATGATATATGCTCAAGCCTCTTCACATAAAACCCCCAGGAATATTTTCTCCCAAAATGATTTACAAATAAAAGAAGAGTAGGAGAAAAATGAGAATTTAAAGAACAAATGGGGTATAGAAGTGTGGGAGAATCAAAGAATGATAAACTAAATTAACAAAGGGATTCTCCAACAATTTTCAAGTGTTTTGGGGTTGTATTTATAGACAAAAACCCCTTGTGACCGTTATATAGCCGTTGGGACCTTAAAATATATTTTTATTTTGAAAACTAGCCGTTTTTCGGCCATTGGGACACTTTCCCGAAAAGTTCGGTCGACCAAGCTTAAGGTACAATAGACCGAGGCTTGAAATCCGCGAGTTTTGGTCAACCGTAGTGAAGGTTCGGTCAATCGGCCTCGACTTTTCTGCACAGACACTGTTCAGTCTTTTGACCATAACTTTTTCTATACAAGTCTAAATTGGATGTTTTTGATATCAATAGAAAGGTAGGAGCATAACTTTAATGTTCCACACATTTTAATATAATGAGTTTTGGTTTGAGAAAAATGCCCATCAATGAGAGAAAAAACATGAAAGATGTTTTTCTGTTACAGATATGTTTCAGTGTTTTAGCCACAAATTTTTATGTGTAACTCCAATTTGGATGTTCTTGGTATCAAACGAAAGCTATGGGAAAATGACACAATTTTCATGTTGAACATAGTTTGAGATGAGATCAAATTAAGTGAGAAAATTGCTGATTTCTAACATTTGGTCGACTGGCCGGTTGACCGACCCCATTGAAAAATTTAGTTTTTGCCTTCTTTTAACTTTAAAACCATTTAAAAACCTTTGTACAAGTTAGAAATTTTATGAAAAGAGTTTTTCATGTTATTTGGACATCCTATGGTCAATCTAAGGTCAAGTAAAGCTTCAATTTTAAATCATGTAAGATGCATGCACATTCAACCCTAATTACTATTATAACCCAGAAAATAGATAAAGTCTTCGTGTCTTCTGCTCCTCAATGCTCCATGGAATACGCCAATTGGTGTTCTTCTTAGTGCTCTTTACGACTTCCATTTTGCATTCATCACTTGTACTTACAGAAATATAAACCTGTTCTCACTCAGTTACACAAGTGGGATACTATGGTTTGTCATTATCAAAACAGGGATCGAACTCAAAAAGTCAACAATCTCCCCCTTTTTGATGATGACAAACACAGGAACAAAATTGGGATTGCCTGATAAGGCTCCCCCTTACGATATGAAAAAATTCAAAATGATATTCAAAAATACTCAATCATAAACATAAAGACTTCAAAAATTTTCAAGTTGACAGTTAAGTTCAGTGGTTCAATGTGTAGTTTATGTTTAAAGCTATTTTAACAAGATATTCAAGTTTGTGCATTTGTCATTTTTCATTTTGAATAACAAAAGACAGAGAGATAAAATGGGTTTATAATTTTGCTCAATAAACATCTCCCCCTTTTGTCATCAGCAAAAGGGCTAAAACAAAATTTCTTTGAAAAGAATACTATTTAAAGTCCAATGCCCTTAAAAACTTAAAAAAAATCATGACACAAATGAATTTTTGAAACTAAGTAGTACCTGTCATGTTTGTTTTTAAGCTCATAGACAAGAAAAAAGATTTAGAAATTATAAGATCACTTTTGCCAAAAAAAATTCCTTTTGGACATTACTAATAAGTTCTGGGGACAATGCTTGCTGAAAAAGAAACTTTAATTTAAAAACTCAAGCAAACATTATTTTCCTAATTTATTATTTAAGCACAAATCACAAAGTACCAAAAAAATGCAACCATATAGATCCAAGGCTATTAAATAAATTCAAGAAAGGGGATCATATGACAAAACCTAAAACACTGTGGCAAACAAAATATTTTCATTGATTATATTCAAATGAAGACATTACAATTAAGCACAAGCCACAATGAATTCAAAAACAAAATCTAAGTTAGAAATATTGTGAGCACAACAGGATAGAAAAATAATTTCTAGGTGCTCCCCCTATCAGTTTGAATACATGCTTAGATTCTTTTAACTACTTATAGTGATATAATTCATGAAAAATCATTAAGAGTTCAAACGGTATAAGTATTAATTTCAAATTTTACTAGATAAGTGTTAGACGAATAAATTTCACCAGTAAAATATCTGTAAGCACACATGCGCTAAAAAATCAAACATTAATTCATGCATGGTGTTCATGTGTACCTGGAACAATCCATATCAAAGATATTCAGTAGAGACAAGATATGTTGTTCAAGGTGCCTAGAAAACCTTCGGACTCAAATAATGTGAGTGCATGGGTAAGGTGATTCTTATCCTTTTTCAAGGATGGGGCTTAACCTCCCCAGTATAGTCTCAAGCATACAAAAGTGCATTAACGTTCAAGGATGGATTTCATTTAAGCACACTCAACACATGTTCATCCTTCTAAATATTACTTAACATGCAGGAAATTATAGGCATTAAGTTCATTTTTTTTAAAAGTGGGGCTTAAACTCCCCTTGTATATTTGCATGCATACATACTTGCATTAAGTTCAGGATGATAGTCATTTAAGAGCATTCCTAAAAAATTCATCCTTTCAAAAGATTTTCAGCATGCAGCAAATATAGGCATTTAGCACATACTAACACGACATATTGCATTTTATTTTAATAACACGATAGTCAATCAAGACTATACTCAAAGGTAATGCAATAGAGGATTAAAAGAATGACACAACTCAAAATTCACAATGAGTGTGTGTGAAATGAAAAACTCCCCCTAAGTCATAAAATTTTTCATAGTTTATGGACCATCATCAAAACATATGACGATTGAGTACAGGGATAATGCTTTACCATTTAGGTTCGGAATGAAAGTGCACAACCCAAGAATTAGACCAAATGATGTCCATGAGCTAATCTCTCCTAGGACTACATAATGTGTACATGTCTTCAATTTATATAGAGGTTTGGATTTTTACATGTACAACCTATTCAGTTATCTAGCATCCTAGGAAACAAGTATGAAGATTGTGCATGTTTTTCAGTTTAGCACATAACATTTAAAATTCAACATGCACCAGTGGATAGTTTAGTATGCACCAATAAGCAAGGATGGAAAAATGAAATTATCTTATAATTCACTCATCCTTTCAAAAATATTTTAGCATGCATTGAATTATCTATCATAATACATGGTTTCATTTATGGGAAAAATTCTACCAAAATTTCGGCAGCATTTCATATGTAAATTAGACATTTTCCCATTTTTACCATGTACCTAATACCTAATAGGTTCAAGCAAATAATTCATAATTCAATTTAAGCATGCGAGAACCTATATTCACTACCAGCATGCAATTCTCATCAACTGCATCCGCCATGCAGGAGGCATTCAAGACTAAGCATGTAATCAGATAGTTCAATCAATATATCAAATGAAATATAAACTATCCATACGAAGATATAATCGTTAGACAAGTGATGGATAGTGGCATTGAGCTCAAATAAGTTATCCATCAAATATAATTGAGATTAAATCAAGAGATGGATATAAGCATTTATTTAAAAAAAAAATTATCCATTTATGAGAAACTATAGACATTTAAGTAAGAATGGACATAGGCATTTAGCTCACATCAGATCAAATTTTAAACAATATCCATCCATCATAGAGTGTTTTCATTTAGCACAAATAGATATTTGCATTTAGCTTAGCAAAAGTCATCCATGTAGTATAAGCTCTAATTTAAGATGTTTATTGGATAAATTTTAAATTTTATGCTCCCCATCAGTTATGCAGCTAAAGGGTTTTATATTCAATTTAGTATCTAGCATAACTGATATTTTCAAATTAGAGAATGAGCTTATGAATGTGTTTGAATATGATTAAGTGTTTAAGCTCCATGATGAGTTTAGGGTAGCATGATATATAATACTATGATAGATTCCCTAAATCTCAATATGTGTGATGGAAAAAACATGCTACATTTAAGATTTTTGAAATTATAGCACATATATATAGCATTACGAGTATAGTGAAATTTTAAAATCAATTTGTCCATTTGAATGGGATTTTGTTTAAACATGCTTATGAGGTTTAATTTAATAACTGATAATGATATAAGCATGCACTCGCCAACATTATCATATATTAACCAATCATAATTATATGTATATATATTAAGCTTAGATTGGATAAGATCCTTAAAACTCACATATTAGTTAGATTTTTCTTAGGGTTCACAGAATGATAATAGTTTATATTAAGGTTTTGAATTTTAAGCATTATATACTATTTAGGCATTTAAAGTATTCTAACCCTTTGTATGACAATTTCTAAAATCTTATGAGTATATAAAAATTTCTTTGAGCTGTACCTCACAAGACATCATGCTATTAGTATAAAACATTTATCATGATTCATACAAAGATTTAATACAAGATATATCATACAAATCATGACATGAAATTAATGCAAATATCATATGATTCACAGTAGCAAACAAATCAAATACAAGATATATCATGTGAATCATATTATGAATTAATCAATATATTAGAAGGAGAATAGATATACCTTTAAGTTTTACTCCTTCTTAATCGTTTAAGCTCGAAGTGGTGTTCATATCTCTTTTGGTTTCTTATACCTTTTATGTTTCCCAAAGGACCTTAGTACTCAAAAGAATAAACTTGCAAAACCATTAGTGACTAAGGCATATAAAAAGTATGCATGACACAATGGAAGATATGCATTAAAACACATGTCATGCAAATTCAATTCATTTTCAAATTTTAGGAAATTTGCAATTTGAAAACATTTTCAATGGGATATGATAATCATGACAAACACTTTCCAAATCCCCCAATCATTTGATTTTACAAAAGCATTTTTGATAATCACATGGTAAAATCTACGCAATAAAACCAGTGGAGGATTTGCAAGGCGCTGACCCTCAAAACAGGGATACACCGAAAAATCAGTCATTGCAATCTTTATGCAAATAGCATTTAAATTTATTGCAACAAGTCTTTGATACCAATTGTTGGAATTGGTGTGATCCCAAAGGGGGGGGGGGGTGAATTGGGTTTTAAAACATTTTTCGCTAATTTAATCAATTATGCCAATTGACCACATATCATATCCCATTCAATGTATACGCATCTATGTAAAAAAAACTTAACAGTGAAAACAAACATACACGTGTGCAGTATCTTATTTAAATCAAATGTGTGTATACAAATAATTTTGACATTAAATAAACATTCATACACATGCTCAAATTAACGTGCAGAAATTTAAATAAGATAGAGAAAACGACACCAGATTTGTTATCGAGGTTCGGCCAAACTAGCCTACGTCCTTACCTTGGGCTTATCCCCAAGGATTCAAATATAACATGCTCACTTAACTGGGTGGAGCAAAAGTTTTTTACATCCTCTCCTTACGGGGCGAGGAAAACCCAACTCAATTACTAGGCTGAGCCAAACTAGTCTCACTTGCGGGGCTAAGACTCCCCAGTTCAATTTTGAGCTGAATCGAGCTGGTCTCATTTACGGGGTTGAGACTTCCCAGTTCAATTAACGGGCTGAACCCAACCATCACGCCTTACCAGGATGTTGCACCTAACTTTCCTAACAGGGTCTAAGCCAGTCTGGAACAATTCCAGGGCTAGTCTCCCTCTTAGGCTATGCCTAGAATACAAATATATTTAATAGAATTTGCATACAAACAAATGCTTCTAAACTAAGCGAGGATGTACAACATTAAAGTCGAATATGCACTCTCATATGATTTTGAAATGAAGCTCATGTAGAGTATGGGTTTCCTCTCAAAATATTTTTCAAGTAAAACTTATGAGTTTGGAAAATGATTTTCTTTTCTAAAATGATTGCCCTTTTCAAATTCAAAACATAAAGGTTACCAAGAAAAAATGAATATATGCTTTAGCCTTTTTTTTTAAGAAGCTTTTCAAGCCAATATATATTAATGAATATATGCTGAAAGCTCTTAAATAACTCAAAGAGTTTCTCCACAAATATACTTCAAGATAAGTAGGAGAAACTAGGATTTTGCTATCAAAATGATTGACCTTTATAAAATAAAAAGAGAAGCCTCTCAAGCAAGTATATATTAAATTGATATATGCTCAAGGCTCCCTCTTGTATAACCCAAAGAAATTATCCAACAAATGTATTTCAAGAAAAGAGTAGGAGAATATTAGGGTTTTCTTAAAAATGATTGACCTTAGTAAAAGTAATCCCAAGAAGGCATTCAAGCAAAATATATGAGCAAGAATATTAGCCCAAGCCTTTAAGACATTATTCACAAGAAATTTCTCCAAAAAATATTTTTCCAAATAAAAGAATATGGGATAAATTTAATCTTTGAAAATATATCACAAATGAAAGAAGAAGGCCATCAAGCAATATATAAGTATATGATATATGCTCAAGCCTTTTCACATAAAACCCCCAAGAATATTTTCTCCCAAAATTATTTTCAAATAAAAGAAGAGTAGGAGAAAAATAAGAATTTAAAGAACAAATGGGGCATAGAAATGTGGGAGAATCAAAGAATGATAAACTAAATTAACAAAGAGATTTTCCAACAATTTTCAAGTATTTTTGGGTTGTATTTATAGGCAAAAACCCCTTGTGATCGTTACATAGCCGTTGGGACCTTAAAATATATTTTTATTTTGAAAACTAGCCTTTTTTTGGCCATTGGGACACTTCCCCGAGAATTTTGGTCAACCAAGCTTAAGCTACGGTTGACTTAGGCTTGAAATCCATGAGTTTCGGTCGACTGTAGTGAAGGTTCGATCGACTGGCCTCGACTTTTCTGCACAGACACCGTTTAGTCTTTTGATCATAACTTTTTCTATACAACTCTAAATTGGATGTTCTTGATATCAATATAAAGGTAAGAGAAAATACCACCACTTTAATGTTCAACACATTTTAATATAATGAGTTTTGATTTGATAAAAATGCCCATCAATGAGACTGAAGAAACATGAAGGGAGTTTTTTTTTTACGGACACATTTCAGTGTTTTAGCCATAACTTTTTCTTTGTAACTCCAATTTGGACATTCTTGGTATCAAACGAAAGCTATGGGAAAATTACACAATTTTTGTGTTGAACCTAGTTTGAGATGAGATCTAATTAAGTGATACAATTGCTCATTTCTAACATTCGATCAACTAACCGGTTGACCGACCCCTTTGAAAAATTTAGTTTTTGCCTTCTTTTAACTTTAAAACCATTTAAAATCCTTTGTATAAGTTAGACATTTTATGAAAAGGGTTTTTGATGTTATTTGGACATCCTATGGTTAATCTAAGGTTAGGTAGAGCTTCAATTTTAAATCATGTAAGATGCATGCACATTCAACCCTAATTACTATTACCACCCAGAAAATAGATAAAGTTTTCGTGTTTTGTGCTCCTCAATGCTCCATGGAATACACTAATTGGTGTTCTTCTTAGTGCTATTTACGACTTCCATTTTGCATTCATCACTTATATTTACAGAAATATAAACTTATTCACACTCAGTTACACAAGTGGGATACTATGGTTTGTCATTATCAAAACAGGGATCGGACTCAAAAAGTCAACACTTTGAGAGATCCTTTGCTTCTTCAATTGCTGTGGACTTGGCATGCCAAGATGTCGGTAATGAGCGAAGGAATTTCTGCACATTATCCTCCATAGAGCACTCTCTACCGAGAGCTTTTAGGCCATTTGTTATGTGTGTGAATCGAGTAAACATGGCAGTAATTGTCTCACCTTCTTTCATTTTAAACATCTCATATTCTTTTACCAACGTATAAATTTTTTACCTTTCTACCTAGGTTGTACCTTCATATGTTACTTGAAGCTTTTCCCACATTTCCTTAGCCGTGTTGCATCCGCATATTTGGTTGTACTCTTTATCATTTACAGTGTAATAGAGGAAGTTCTTGGTCTTGAAGTTCAGTGGTGCTAGCTTTGCGTCCGCCTCGAGAAGTTTTCTAATAGGTATGCCATTGCCTTCTTCGTTCTTGAAGGTGTGGTCTCCTTCAGTGATAACGCTCCACCTTCGGTAGTTATAGGCCTGGATGAAGATTGACATTCGAGTTTTCCATGCCGGGTAGTTACTTCCACAAAATTTGGGGGGATGGTCCACGGATTGACCTTGGGCAAACATATCCACCATATTGATATTTTTGCCTAGAGTTACTACGAAGTACAGCGACTGACGCTTTGATACCACTTGTTGGCCCGGTTGAGCATCTAGATAGACGTTTTTCACAGATATGCAAATTTTCTACAAACAAAATATTCTTGCCAAGAACAAGTGCATAAAATCACAATATAAAAGTGCAGCAAATGGTAATGAATGAGCAGTATAAAAGAGAGATGAGAGAAGAGAAACTTAACACGGAGATATTAACATGGTTCGGCTCCCAGCCTACATCCACGCCTTGAGACCAACTCAAGGATTCCCAAAATCCACTATATGATTCTCCTTCAAGCAGAGAAGTCAATACACACAACTGCTCACAAAGAGCTTCAACAAGGTACTCACTTAGAGATACCCTACAATGGCTTACAAAGGGCCTTTCTTTACAAGTAGTTGATGAGAAGTGAATACAATATTAAATGCCCCCTTTGAGCTGAGCATCACAGCAATATCCTCACATTATGTCCTCTTTTCAATGGAGTAAAAACAAGAGCAAAAGCAGCAAGAAGAGGGCAAGTGAGTATTAGGGAAACCCTGGAGTGAAAGAACAAATAAATGATCTTGATGAGCAAAATAGTTTTCTTTTTTTGAGAAGTAAATGCAATAACCCTTATTTAAACATCAAATGGGTGAGCTGGGTGATGGAGAGTCGTTGGGCATTAATTGATGCAAGATAAGGGTCAAACTAGCCATTCTGCTGCATTTTAATGAACCTAGCAGCCTGACATTCGTCGACGAGGTCTGTACTTCATTGACGAGCTCTTTAGTAAATTCGTCGACGAAGCCCTGTGTTCGTCGATGAGTTTCTGGTTCTGAATTTAGGTGCCTCTCGGTTTCCTTTTGTTGACGAGAACCCTTTGTTCATCAACGAGGTCTTGAATATATTCGTCGACGAGAACTTGTGTTTATCGACGAGTTGCTAGTTCTAAATTCAGGTGCCTCTTGGTTTTTTTTCAGTGACAAGAACCCTGTGTTCGTTGACAAGGTCTGTGTTATACTCATCGATGAAGCCCTGTGTTCGTCGATGAGTCCCTTCTTACTTCTTTAGAAAAAATCCTTTTTAAGTTCTAAGAAAGCTCCTTGTCTTTTTAAGGTTTTTTAGACATCTTAAGTAGCTTTACTTGTGTGTGTGTGATATGTCCATTTCTTGCTCTTTATATAAGTCACTCCATATACAAGGGATATAATCTCTCTCACTTTCATACTCAGTCTTTAGAACACTTGCATATGATATAGAGTCCATAAACGTTTTGAGTGGCTAAACTTTTGGTCATGTCACGAGTTGCTTCTGGCTTATTTAAAACTTATTGCTTTGGTGCCATTCTGTGTAGCTGATCATGACTAGAGAAAAAGGTTAGTAGCCTTTAAGAACTACTAATGGGTTGTTTTCATAAAAAACATAGTTGGAATGAAAGACCCTTATTCACTTAGTCTAACAGTATGATTTTAGTCTTTTTAGAAAAAAGTTTTTGGTGAGATGTGTTGGTCCCTAGGGTCTATCTACAGTCGTTCTGAGCATTCAAACACGTTATGCAGAAGCATGCATTATTACAAACCAGAGATATAAAATTAAATGCATATGCAAATTAAAAGTAACGTCTTCATCTTTTGCTCATCAATCTTCATGGAATACGCCAGAAAAATATGATTTTGTGTTCCTCGAGGCTTCCATGTCCTTTACCTCATATGTGTGCTAAATCATGAACCTGTTCAAAAATACTAAATGCATACATGAGATACTTGTACTTTATCAGCATCAAAACAGGGATCAGACTCAAAAAATCAATAGATATTGTTATATGGGCATTTATATTGGGGTAAACATTGGCAGTGGTATAAGGAGTTTGTTTACATATTTACCATGAACAAATTTTTTTTGTTGGACGTGTTTGCTGTATGTATGATAGTCCTGTGTTGACCAGTCCAATGTGGAAATGTGTTTTCCATATGGATGGAAGTCTTGTGTGGGCATCGTATTATGTGTGTTTATGGACCATGTGTGGGTGTGCTTGAGGACTGTGCGGATTATCCTATGTGGATTGATTGTGGTAGCCATATATGCATGGAACTTTGTGAAATAATTGCCATTGGTCACATGTAACTTTAGTTACTTAAGTATTTATGGTAAAGTTAAATTCTCCATCCGAGGGCTTGTTGAGGAAGGCAAGTACTCTAGTAATTATTTATGGATACAAGAGTACAGGGATGCAACTTGTTTGGGCGGTTGACCTTCCCTATTCTCGGAGACTTTACCTGGATATATAACCCAAGGGCTTACAGAGAAAGGTGAGTGCCCTGGTGTTAGCACTAGATTAAAAGGAATCTACTTGTATGGGCGGGTAGACTTCCCTATTCTCGAATTATCAGTAAGAATAATTATGTATGTGGGCATGTGATTGGGTGACAGAGAAATTGACAATGGTGTGATTATGAAACCGTTATCTTGGCTGCTATTGGTGGTGAAATGCAATTGTATGGATATTTTAATTATATATTAAACACTTCAGCCTCACATTGTTGTAAATTATTTCTTCCTAATTAAGAGGTGTCTCACCCCTTCGATTTATTAATCTGTTTTGGTCTTCCAGGTGATAGAGCTTAGAAAGTTCCAGGGCAAGATAGTTTTTTGAGTAAATAAAACAAACTGATATGTATAGTTTTATGTTTAATTATTTTGGTCATGTAATATGGAGAATTTGGTTGTACTTTTTGGGTTTAATTATGTGAATTTTGAACTCTGATATTATGTTTGAGGTTATTTAATTATTTCCGCTGCCTGAATGGTATTAGAGACGTGTGTTGATCTCATAGCACTCCGGGCCTTAAGTTGTGGGTCCGGGGCATTACAATTTTGAAGCCCACAAGAAAATCATCGATGGTTTCATCTGGTAGTGTTTAATAAAGGAAATCTTGCAGCCTCATTTTTTTAAAAAAATAAATCTCTCTCTCTCTCTCTCTCTCTCTCTCTCTCTCTCTCTCTCTCTCTCTCTCTCTCTCTTAAGAAACCTACGAAACCCTCTCCCTTCTCTCTTCGATTTCTCTCTGATTTCAGTTCGATTCGAAGATCAGACACTACCATGGGGTTCTAGGAGCAATCCTATGCAAGTTAGTGGAAATAGATTTTCGATTTAGACATTCTAAACACCACTCCAAAGTTGAGGTAAGGGGGGTGATTTATTAGTTGTTTTATAGCTTAACTAGTTATTTGGAGTTTACAGGCCTATGAAATGTGAATGTGAATAATATTCTAGGATTGAGTTTATTGAATTGGAGAAAATTGATTTTAGGGTTTTTGAGCTTCAAACGCAGGGGGCGTTGATTTAGGATCTTCACAGGAACTCTCATAGTAACCAGG
The DNA here is from genome assembly GCF_029873635.1 of Malania oleifera. Classification (NCBI taxonomy): domain Eukaryota; kingdom Viridiplantae; phylum Streptophyta; class Magnoliopsida; order Santalales; family Ximeniaceae; genus Malania; species Malania oleifera. The sequence goes on from NC_080419.1 coordinate 107,882,899, forward strand.
TAAAGGGTATAAATTATAACAGATACTTTTGGGAAATTAGCTGGTTAATTAAAGAATGTGAAATTGAGAATATGGATATTTTCCCTATGATTATTATATTATGATTATCAGACTAAATTTGTGCAGCATGAGGAATATGAATAACACTTTTATATTGCGAATGTGATTAAATGAGATATATATAGAAATTGTTGGCCTAACTAGGCTTTTAAATTTTGTTTTGATGATAACAAAATGAAGGATGTTTTAACATGTTGTGTTGATTAATGTGTTTTTAGGTAAAATGACTCTCAAGGTTGATAAACTAAAAGCTTAATGCTAATCTAGTGTAAGCCCCTCAGAATATCAAAGGTAATAGACGACAAATGAAGAAGTTAAGGGCAAGAAAACCCAAAGTAAAAAGTGAACCTCAAGAGGCAGAAGAAAGCTGAAGGACCTACCAATTTAAGGTGATCATAATTAGAAGGACTATTGTAAGTACTTCTAAACCAAATGCCATTTAAATATGTGAAGCTCTCACAAATCAAAAGAAACTAAGAAACATCTTGTTAAAAGAGCTTAAAATATATTTTTAAAATCAAATAAACAAAGGTCTTAAAGGAAGGAATGTTTTCAAAAAAAGAAGCCAGACACCTGACAGACGATTGTCTGTCTATGGACAGACTACTGGCAAACTTTGAGTGTTTTAAACAGAAGATAGTGTCCGGGCGGAGGACTGTCAGTGTTCTGGGTTTAAAATTTAACCATGACAGACGACTGTTAGCATTCTGAGTTTCAGATTTAACCATGGCAGATGATTGCCATGTCGTGATAGACGACTGCCACGCGAAGCAGATTTCAGATCTCAAATGGGAAGTTCTCTTTTAAAATTTTGAATTTTAAAATTAAGTCAATAATTTTATTTATTTTTAAATAATACCTAATTTGATGGGAATATTGATCATTGAAAAAGCATATAAATACCTCATTGGGTAATGAAAAATTTTGAATTTTAAAATTAAGTCAACAATTCTTTTCAAATATTACCTAACGTGATGGGGATATTGATATTTGAAAAAACATATAAATACCTCCTTGGGTAATGAAAAACTTTAAATTTTAAAATTAAGTCAACAATTCTTTTTCAAATATTACCTAACTTGATGGAGATATTGATCTTTGAAAAAACATATAAATACCTCCTTAGGTAATGAAAAATTTAGAATTTTAAAATTAAGTCAACAATTCTTTTTCAAATATTACCTAACTTGATGGGGATATTGATCTTTGAAAAAGCATATAAATACCTCATTGGGTAATGAAAAATTTTGAAATTCAAAATTAAGTAAACATTTTTTTTTCAAATATTACCTAACTTAATGGGGACATTTATCTTTGAAAAAGCCTATAAATACCACCTTAGGAAATGAAAAATATACATAAGATAGAATACAAAAGAAGAGATATTAATAAGTCTTTTGCTGAAATTCTTCTTGTGCTGAAATTCTCATTGAGCTCCATCTGCCCACATCATTTTGTTGGAAAGAAATAAATTCTCCTTGAGTTCATTGTGTCATATCTTTTGCTGGAGAGGAATTCTACCATTTTGGTAGATTGAAAATATCAATCCTCGGTTCTGGGTTGCAATTCAATTGTTTTTAGGAACCATCGGTGACTTCTAAAACTTTAGAGCTCCATATCTTCTATTTTGCTATGATTTTTAGAAGTACAATTTAGATCTCAATTTGTACAACCTGCTCTAAATTAAGGGAGTATTTTTTGTACATAGATTTATTTTCCATCTTCGTGTACTTTGAACGGTTCAAAGGATTGATTGGATCGTTGGACCAAGCATAGGCTAGTGCTTGGAGAGGTTTTTCTCTTCCTCAAAAAGATGGTAAATTGTGTAAGGTTTTTTTTATTCCACTCGGAAGGAACAAGATTTAGTTAACTCTTTAGATGGTTGACCTAAGGCGAGAACGTAGGCTGGGATAAGCTGAGCTTGGAAAAAGGTGGTAGTGTTATTTTCTTCTCCTTACTCTCTTTTTAATTTCAGCAACAATATAACTTGCGTGAATGTTTTAATACTTGAAATCATAAAGTAATACTTATTAGAATTTAAGTAAACCCAAAAAGGCTTAATTTGTTCTTGGGCTTGCGAAAACTGAAAGGGAGTATGTTGGTTAATCGATCTCTTGCGGAAACCGAAAGGAAGTGCTTTGATTGGTTAACACCCAAAACTTGTTAGCTGAAGGTTTAATTATGTTCTGATATTGGAAAGGTGTTTGGTTGTCATTGCAATATTCAAATTCATAAATCAACAACAAGAATTGAACATTCATTTGCAGGACTTTTAAATATTCTGAATCGATTTCTTATCTTGTGGTTGTTTTGTATGAATGGTAAAGTAATTTATCATGTCTATTGATTGTGAATTGATTAAAAGGAAATAGGAGTTAGTGTGTATTGCCTAATTAATGAAAATATGAGAAAAACTTAAGAGATTGTTAAAAGAGACAAGAGCAAGAGCTCATAAAGAGGATCAAGGAAATTTTTAAAATACCTAATTCACTCCCCCCCCCCCCCTCTCTCTTTTGGAACTACATCTTAGGTTTCAATTTGTATTATAGCAAGGTTATAGCAAAACCTAATAAGTAGCTATATAAAGATCTAAATGACACAAATAGGAGTAGCTCCCTTTGGTGAGGATCAATCCTCAACTAGGCCACCTATTTTTTGTGGATTAAAATTATACCTTCTAGAAGCAACAAATGATAATCTACCTTCAAACTATGGACTGGAAGGCATGGAACATTGTAACAAATGGAAATTTAATCCCCACTAAGCTAATTGATGGAAAAGAAGTACCTAAAGAAGATAAAGAATTAAATGACTCAGATTATAAAATGTTGCAAATTAATTCAAGTGCAATAAATGCTTTATACTGTGCACTTGATGCAAATGAGTTCAATAGAGTAATGGCATGTAAAACAGCCAAATAGATTTGTGATAAATTAGAAGTAACCTATGAAGGCACAGTAGAAGTTAGGGAAAGTAGAATCAATATGTTAACCAGAGAATATGGAGCCTTTAGGATGAATTCTAATGAAAGTATAACAAGCATGTACTCTAGGTTCACCCATATCATAAATTCACTTAGTGCCTTAGGAAAAACCTATTCCACCCATGAGATGATCCACTAAATTCTAAGAGCACTCCTATCTATTTGGGAACAAAAAAACAACTTCTTTAGATGAACTAATAGGATCTCTTCTAACCTATGAAATGATGTTGAAAGAAAGAAGCACATAAAACAAAAATAAGAAGTCTATAACTCTAAAAGCTTTGAAAGAATATTCAAGTGAGGAAGATAATGAATCTAGTGAATTAGAAGACAAGGACTTAGCTTTAATAACTAAAAGTCTTGGAAAATTCTTAACAAGAAACAAAAAATTCACTAGAAAATTTAATGGATCAAAAGCTGAAAAAGGAGAAAGCAATAAAAAGGAATACAAAAATAAAAATGATCCTCCTACTAGCTATCACTGTAAAAAGGTCAGGCACGTCAAACCGGAATGCCCACAAATCAAGAAGGAAAAGAAGAAAAAGAAGCTTGCTATGAAGGCAACTTGGGATGACACTAGTTCAAGTGAATCGGAAAGTGAGCCAAGTGATTGAGAAGTAGCAAACATGTGCTTCATGGCGCATAACGAAGAGGTAAACTCTTATTATTCCCTCTCTGAAGATTCGTGTAATGAGTCTTGTAGTAATTCATGTGAAAGTATGCCATCTTATAAAGAACTTCAAGCTGAATTACTCTTTCTACATAACAAGTTCATTAAAATTTCGAAGAGGAACACAAATTTGAAAGAACAAAATGAAGCACTTAGAAATCAACTTGAATTTGAAAAACTTGTTGAAGAAGAAAAAGATTTAAAGATTGAAGAACTTGAGAAGAAAGTAGATAACTTATGTTGGCCTTACTAGGTTTGATAATCTATTTTGATGCTAACAAAGAAGTAAGATTTTACATGCTTTAGTTGAGTGTTGTGTTTTCTCAAGAATTCATATTGAAGGTACTCATGTAGCATGAATCAATAATTAATAGCATGCATCAAAGTTTGAAGACCATAAGAGCATGATGATTAAAGAAGAACAAAATGAGAGCTCAAAGTTCAGAATATTCTGCGAGATTAGAGATTAGCAACAAAGAAAGTTCATAAGAAAGGAGAATTTTTGAGAAATTAGGACAAGTCTCTGTAAGTACTTTAAGTTTATTCAATATGAAGTTTTCATTTTGAAGCTCATTAAACAAAGAGACTTAGAGACCATAAGAAAATAACTTGGAACATATTTTCAAAGTTAAAACAAATTTATATTCCAAGTAAAAATGAGAGAGAAATCAAAAAGTGACTAAGAAAGAAATTTGTTCAGTTGACAGACGATTGTGTGGTTATAGGCAGACGAATGACTAAATTAAAGGCTTAAAGTTGAAACACAGAAGCTTGACAGACGACTGTCAAGGCTCCCACAGACGACAATTAGTGAGAGGTGAGGAGTCTGTGAAAGTTTCACCAGACGACTGTCTACCTTATATGTTACTAAAAGGCTTAAAATTTCACATGGACGACTGCCATCATATGAATATACGACTGTCACCTTATATTCTGATGATAGACGACTGCCACTCATGGGATAGACAACTACCACCTTTCTGCCTATGAATCTTACCGTCATATTAAACGGATAGACGACTATTAGGACTTCACAGTCGTCTGCCTTGCGACAATTTTCTGTTTTCCAACAGATATAGCTTTTGAAATTCAAGAATTTGGAAACTCAAATAAGTTTATTTTATGGAAACAAGTTTGAGTATCCTTTGGGGAACATGCAAAGAGGTTTTATAAATCTATAAATACCCTCAAGACTCATTGAATTATACACCAAGATTATTAAGAGCTCACAATCTGCTGTCATACTCTCTCTTACTCTGAAATTCAGAAAGTGCCTCATATTGCTTTCATCCCTGCTCGAAATTAAGAAGTTCCTGCTGATTCTCACTGTGTTTGATTATTGAGTTGCTGATTCTTTCATTGAGAGATATCCATGGTGATAAATTTCTAAGAGCTTCATTTTGAAAATTCATATTCTAAATTTACTGAAGTGCATTAGTATTTTAAACTTGTACTAATCAGCTCTTTGAGGAGCAAGTTTTTGTACGTGTTGTTTCTCTATCATTGTAACAGGGCTTGTTGACGATTTAAGTATTGAATCATTGGATCAAACAAGGGAAGATTGTTTGGAGAAGGTGGGTTCTAGGCTTACCCAAATAGTGCTTGTAATCATATTTGTTCTAGTTGATAAAGGAATGGTAATAGTGAATCCTTTGGTGGTTTGGCCAAGGGCGAGGACGTAGGTTGTGTTGAAGCCGAGCCTCGAAAAAATCCTTGCGTTCTTCTTTCTTTGCTCTACTTTTTATTTTTTTCAAGGATATAATTTGCGTGGTTGTTTTAAATTTTAATCTTGAATGTTTGGTAATTAAATAAATCGGAAGGTAATTCATTTTGTATAAATCAGCATTGATTGCGGAAACCAAAAGGGACTATGTTGATTGATTATCCTTAACCTATTAATCTAAAAGTTTATTTAAAAACTGAATATTGGGAAGAAGAATACTTGTGATACATGGCTTATATTAAGAACAACAAATTTTCACATATATTGTTACTTAAAATTAAGAGTTTGATCTTGTTGTGATTGATTGTTATTGTTTCTTAAAAGAACTAATTCTAAACCCCCCCCCCTCTTGGGAAGCTATTCCTATTTTCAATTGGTATTAGAGCCTAGTTATAGTAATTCCTAACAATAAACTATAAAAAGATCAAATGACAAATATAGGAGTAGACCCCTTCGGTGAAGGCCAATCCTCAACTCGTCCACTAATCTTTTGTGGACATAATTATACATTTTGGAAAAAGAGAATGCAAATCTATCTCCAACACATGGATTGGAGAGCATAGGAAGTAGTTATGGATGGAGACCTTATTCCCACTAAAATAGTTAATGGAAAACAGATTCCAAACGAAAAAAAAAAATATGATTGATTCAGACTATAAAATGCTTCAAATCAATTTAAGCGCTATAAATGATTTATACTATGCCTTAGATGCTAACGAATTTAATAGGGTCATGGCATGCACGAAGGCTAAAGAAATATGGGACAAATTAGAAGTGACATATGAAGGAATTATTGATGTTAGAGACAATAGGATAGACATGTTAACAAGTGAATATGAAACATTCAAGATGAATTCTGATGAAACAATATCGTGTATGTACACCAGATTTACCCATATAATAAATTCATTAAGTGCCTTAGGGAAAACTTATTCTACCTACGAAATGATTAGAAAAATCCTAAGAGGCATTCCCTAATTATGGGAACCAAAGGCTACAGCTATCACTGAAGGTAGAAACCTTAAGACTACCTCTTTAGATGAACTCATAGGTTCACTACTTACCTATGAAATGGCTCTAAAAGAAAAGAATTCTGAACCAAAGCATAAAAGATCTATTGCATTAAAAGCGTCTAGCCACAGCTCTAGTGAAGAAGAAAGTGAGACAAGTGACTTAGATCAAGATGAATTAGCATCCATCACTAAGAGACTAGGCAATTTTTATAGAAGAAATAAGAGATTTCCTATAAAGTTCAGTAAAAATAAACCTAAAAAAGGAGAGACAAGTAGGAAGGAAAATAAAAGCAAGAATGAACCTCCAATATGTTATCATTACAAGAAACCAGGGCATATCAAACCAGACTATCCGTTGTTCAAGAAAGACAAGAAGAAAAAGAAGGAAGCTATGAAAGCTACGTGGGATGATTCAAGCTCCAGCAAGACAGAAAATGAATCAAGCTGACAAGAGATGACAAACATATGTTTCATGGCAAATAATGAAAAGGTAAACTCCTACTATTCCTCTACAGAATCTCAAAATGAGTCATGTGATTAGTCATGTGATAGAATGCCTTCCTATAAGGAATTGCAATCTGAGTTGTTTTCTTTGCAGAAGAGATTTATAAAAATTTCTAAAAGAAATATAACTTTGAAAGATCAAAATAAAGAACTAGCGAAGCAACTTGAGTCATTCAAAGCTATTGAAGAAGAAAAAAATTCTTGTATTAAAAAGTTGGAAGAAGAGATAAATATAGCAACTCAAGAGTTAGACAAAACTCATAAAGATAATTTGAATAAAAAATATTTAGAAGTAAATGAACTCAAAAAGGCAGTAGAGGATAAAGAAAAAATTATCCATAACTTTACCAATGGAAAAAAAAAAAAAAACTTTGAAAAGATGATTGTACAGCAAAGGTTTCATGGGAACAAAGAAGGTATAGGCAACAATGGTAAAACAAATAAAAAGAACAAAAATCTATACATGGGATACTTTGTTAAGGAAGCTAAGTATTATGCTAGAACTTCATCAAACAACAAACATGAACACACCACTTGCTATATGTGCAAGACTAAAGGTCATGTAATATTTAATTGCCCACTAAAAAGAAAGTATGTTAAAATGCAAGGAGAATGGAAAGTCAATAATGGAACTAACAACAAAACAAAGAAAATTAAAAGATTTTGGGTTCCAAAGACTAACACAAAAAATCCTCCATTGTAGGTATGCTTTAGGACAACATCGTCAACAAATAAATGGTTCTTGGATAGCGGGTTCTCAAGGCACATGACCGGTGACAAGACCAAGTTCATTACATTAAAACAAAAGGATGGAGGATACATCACCTTCGGCGATAATGCTAAAGGTAAAATCATTGGCATTGGTAAAATTGGTAAAGAACCTTCACTCATCATAGATAATGTGCTATTAGTAGAAGGATTAAAGCATAACCTTTTAAGAATTAGTCAACTAAGTGATAAAGGGTCAGCAAAGGTTTAAGAAAGAAAAATGTGCTATTCAAAATCCTAAGAACAATGGAACTTTGTTTATAGTTCATAGGTTAAGCAATGTTTATTTTATAAATTTTGAGAACTTAGTAAATCAGAATGTAACTTGTTTGGCAGCGATGAATGAAATAAGTTGGCTATGACATAGGAAACTCGAACATGCTAGCATAGACCTATTATCCAATTTAACAAAGAAAAATCTTGTCAAAGGACTACCTAATACAAAATTTATAAAAGACAAGATATATGATGCATGTCAAAAGGGAAAGCAAGTTAAAACAAGTTTCAAAAAGAAAAAATACATATCTACAAAAAGACCTCTAGAATTATTGAATTTAGACTTATTTGGTCCAACTAGAACCTCAATTCTAGGAGGAAAACAATATGCTTTTGTAATAGTAGATGATTATTCAAGATTCACTTGGGTATTATTTCTAGCAAATAAGGATGAAGCCTATGACATGCTTATTACTTTATGTAAGAAATTACAAAATGAAAAGGGCTATAACATAACAAGTTTTAGGAGTGATCAAGGTAGGGAATTTAGAAACAAAAATGTTGAAAAATTCTGTAATGAATAAGGAATAAACCAAAATTTTTCCGCACCTAGGACTCCACAACAAATAGGAGTTGTTGAAAGAAAAAATAGAACTTTACAAGAAATGATGAGAACAATGTTAAATGAAAACAATCTACCTAAATACTTTTGGGCAGAAGCTATAAATATAGCATGCTACATTGTAAATAGGGTATCAATAGGATAAAAAATGGACAAAACACCACATGAACTTTGGAAAGGAAGAAAACCTAATATTTTCTACTTTCATATATTCGGATGCAAATGTTTTATTCTTAATACTAAAGATGATTTAGGAAAATTTGATGCAAAATCTGATGAAGGTATCTTTCTAGGGTACTCTATAAATAGTAAATCTTATAGAGTTTATAATAAAAGAACCTTTACTCTAATGGAATCAATGCACATAACATTTGATGAATCAAACAATCGTAACAATAAAAATGAGAATGATGAAAAAGAAGATACTCCACAAAAAGAATAAATATTGAAATAAAAAAAGAAATCAATAATGATGCTTCAAATGAAAACCTTACAGAAAATATGAAGCTTTCTAAAGAATGGAGATATGATAAAAATCACCCAAAAGAACAAATTCTTGGTGAAACTTCAAAAGGAATAACTACTAGAGCCTCATTAAAAAATATTTGCAATCATTATGCTTTTTTATATCAAGATGAACCCAAAAATATTGAAGAAGCCTTAAATGATGATTCTTGGATCATAGCTATGTAGGAGGAACTAAATCAATTTGAAAGAGTCAAGTTTGGAAACTTATACCTAAACCCAAAGAAAAATCAATCATAGGAACCAAATGGGTGTTTAAAAATAAAAAGGATGAAATTGGAGTAGTTGTAAGAAATAAAGTTAGGCCTGTAGCACAAGGTTACAATCAAGAAGAAGGCATTGATTATGAAGAAACCTTTGCCCCTGTAGCAAGAATGAAAGCTAAAAGGATGCTTCTTGCCTATGCAGCCTATAAAGATTTCAAATTATACCAAATGGATGTAAAAAGTTCTTTTCTAAATGGCTATATAAATGAAGAAGTCTATGTTAAACAACCTCCAGGTTTTGATGATTCTAAAAATCCAAATTATGTATTTAAGTTAACTAAAGCCCTATATGGATTGAAACAAGCTCCTAGAGCTTGGTATAATAGACTAAGTAAATTTCTACTCCAAAATAAATTTTCAAGAGGAAAGATAGACAACACTTTATTTATAAATAACAAAGATAATAATGTGCGTATAGTTCAAATTTATGTTGATGATACTATATTTGGAGCTACTCATGAAGATTTGTATAATGAATTTGCTAAAACTATGCAGAGAGAGTTTGAAATGAGCATGATGGGAGAATTAAATCACTTTCTAGGTTTGCAAATCAAAAAAGCTAAAAATAGAACTTTCATAAATCAAACTAAGTATATTAAATACATGCTAAAGAAGTTTGATATGGAAGAAAGTAAACCTATAGGAACTCCTATGGGCACTTCAACTAGTCTAGATAAGGATGAAAAAGGGAAACAAGTTGATTCCAAACATTATCGAGGTATGATAGGAAGTTTACTTTACTTAACAGCAAGTAGACCAGATATAATGTTTAATGTGCGTATGTGTGCTAGGTTCCAATCGACTTCTAAGGAATCACATCAAACAATAGTAAAACGAATTCTTAGATATTTGCTAGGCATACTTGATTTAGGGTTATGGTATCCAAAAGGAACAGATTTTGAAATGATGAGTTATTCAAATGCATATTATGCAGGATGCAAAATAGATAGAAAAAGCACTAGTGGAACTTGCCACTTTTTAGGGCACTCATTAGTTTCATGGTTTTCAAAGAAACAAAATTCTGTAGCATTATCTACAGCTGAAGTAGAATACATAGTAGCTGGGAGCTGTTGTGCTCAAATTTTATACATGAAACAACAATTAAAGGACTTCGAAATTCAATATCAAACAATCCCTATAAAATGCGATAATACAAGTGCGATAAATATTTCAAAGAATCCAGTATCATATTCAAGGACTAAACATATTGATATACGTCACGGCTTTTAAGAGACAATGTAGACAAGAAAGAAATAGTTCTTGAATTTATAAATACTCATGCTCAGTTAGTTGATATATTTACCAAACCATTAGCTAAGGATTAGTTTATATTTAGTCGACAAGAATTAGGCATGTTACATATAAGAGAAGTTAACTAAAAAGGGGAAGAAGTTAAGTTTGGTCAGGATAGATGACTGTCACGGAGGTGACAGACAATTGGCAGGCTACTGTCTATGTAAAAGACAATAGACAGACGACTGCCAGTGAGCTTGTAGTCAACTAGCAGGCTACTGTCTGTGGACAGATGACTGTTCAATTAGAGACAGAAGACTATCTCGCGGCGAGTAAGGTACTTTTCACTTAAAAACATGCTTTTTAAACCCTACAAACGACTGACCATTCGTCTTCCTTTCTCTAAAATATTTTCTCTTCTCTTTCATTCTAGATCTTTATATTCCAAGCTTCACCAATCGATTATCCATCATACCCTACTCCATACATATCTAGGGTTTCTACTTGTCAAGATGGTTCGTACCAACGATGTGGGAAAGAAGGACAAATCTTCTTTGTCTTCTTCAAAGCCTACAAGCAACGATGATATCGAAAAATGGTTGGTCTCTTCACACACAAAATCGTTGTATCAAAATCATCTATCAGCTATTGAACCTATGTTTTGTAACATTTTAGATGTTACTTTCTTTGAAGAAAATTTTCTTGAAATTTTAGATATGTTCAAAGCTATAGGATGGGATAAGTTTATCCTCCATCAAGTAAAAGGGTATTATCCAAATCAAATTAAGATTTTTTACTCTAATTTGGTTAAGAAGGAAGATGGCATTACTTCTGAAATTTATGGTCAAAGGATAATACTTACCCCATACTCTTTACGAAAAATTCTCCATATCAAGCATGGGAATTTTGAATGTACACCAGTTGAGAAGCATTGGACCATGGAACAAGGGTTTACAGCACAAGAATTTCTTCCTCTCATGATGAATGATGCACCAGTGTATTTTGGACATCCTCCACCATACAAGCAACTTAATCTTCAGGCACAAATGACTCACTCGAAAAATGAGCAGCTCGGAAGCTATCCCAAGTATAGGAGTTACGTCGTGTAATATTAAGCCCAAGGGCTAGATCGTCTCCTCAGGGAATGCATTTAAACTCAAAATTTATGTTCGTCCAATCGAAAAAAAAATTGTACTGAACTCAGTTTAGATTCGGGTTTTTTTCAAAATTGTGGAGACTCAAATTACATACACACGCAAATTAAAGTCCTAAAATTAGCATGCACGGAATTAAATAACAATAACGGAAATCCTAGTCTACTTAAGGAAACACTGAAACATGCTTAATTAAAGATGACAACTTTGAATAAGGAATTATAACACGCAGGAATGGAAACTCAATCAAACACACACATACGTGCAATAAAAATTGAACCTTTAACAAGAACTAGGAATGTGAATTAAAATTAAGCTACCAATCGACGTAACCGATAACAAAACACAATAAAGACTCAAACTTCAATCAGATAAACCCTAACTAAACAAAAACACCTTTTTTCTTTTTCTTTTTTTATATTTTCCCTTTTTTATTTATTATATATTTTTTTTACTTTAAAAAAAACAGAATTTAATTTAAGAGAATGATAAATAAAAACAATCAATTTAAATTCTTCAAAGCTAATGAGAACGTTAATTAAAAGCAAGATAAGTAAATAATGATTAAACTTCAACTTTAGTAAAAAAAAAATATTAAAATCACATAACCCAATATTCAAATCCTAAACTACACAATGAACCTTAATAAAAAAAATAAAACATTCAATTGCAATTTAAAAAGAAGAGGAAAGAAAAGAAAAGAAAAGAAAAAGGAAGAGAGAGAGAGAAAAAACAGAGCAGGAGGCTGGCTGTGGAGTTGCTGATGGTGGCTCAGGTGTGGCTCTGTTCTGGAAGAGCTCTCGGCCTGCTACTGGAAGGGTGGTTGTTGTCGTGGGAGAGCTTCAGCAGGCTGGGTAGAAAAAGAACCATAGGTCTGCTGGTGTTGTTACGGTATGCTGTGGCCGAGGGTGGAGCTGGAGGCTCGGGTACTGGTGGTCTGCTGTGGCTTCGGGTCTGTGCTACAGTAAGGGGGCTGTGGGTGATTCTGGTTCGGGAAGAGGAGCTGTGGCCTATGTTGCAGGCTCGCGAAGGGTTGTTCTGGTGGGGATGGATCTGCTTTGGTGCTGTGACAACAGGTTGTTGCTGTGTATCTCTTCGAGGACAGCAGCAGAGATGGTATGGTGGCTGAGGGTAGAGGGAGACAGGGGAAGATAAAGCAGAGAGCGAGAGAGAGAGAGAGGGAACTGAGAAATAAGAGATTAGAGGGGAGAGGGCGAGAGAGGTAAGGTGGCAGCACAGGATCGAAAGAAAAGAGAGGGCAGAATATGGAGAAGAGGAAGAGAGGCAGGAAGAATCAAGAGAGTCTGAGGGAGAGACCGAGGTTGAGAGGAAGAACAGGCAAAGCAAAGAGAAAAACAGAGGAAGAGGACGGGAGCCGCCTAGTGCGCAGGGAAAAAAAAAAGAATTTAAAGGATAGGGGGCGGTGCCCTAGGACCCAGCGTGGAACAACCCGAATCGGCCATGCATGGCCGGGTCACATCAAATATCCATTCAAACATATATTTTTTTTATTTTCTCATTTTATTTGTTCTCTGTTCTTCGCAAATCTGACTCTTCTAGAGCCCGTTTCTTGAAAAACTCAAAACACAAAAGTTGTAGATAATCCTTTTCTCTTTCTCTAAAAATTTGAATCGTCTTGATAGGAGCTCAGACGGAAAAGTTATGTACGAAATACGAACAGGTGTTGGTTTTGGTTCTTGGGAATTTTCCTGCGACAAAAAATTACCAAAACTTAATAAATAATGCAATAAAGTTCAAGAATGATAATTTTGGCACTTTATTAAAATATTGGACAATTTTAGACATTTAATTAAAAATATAAACCGTAAAGCCTGGATAACAATGCCCAATTACGCAGTTTTGACGCGTAATCACACCCCCCAACTAACGTTTTGCTAGTCTCTAGCAAATGACGTGAATGAATCTCAGGGTGGTGTCTACAACTACATACTCCGGTGATCATGAGATCAATACACATGCGACGTAATTATACCACTTCACATACGAGAACATAACTGAATTTCACACAAGCTTGTTCATATTCAATGCACACGACTCCAAAGCACGTCACTCATGCAAGTTTGATCGTTTATATGTGATTTGATAGTAGTATACTCATATGAAGTTAATTAGTGGCACATTCAGAGTTAATGCAATCATAGAAATTCAAGTATAAACAGGTAAACTCTCGAGGTGTGTGTGATGTGTGTGACTCAGTACACCTAGGACGCCAGTGGACACCTACAGAACGGTCGCTTTGACTCAGCCTAACTGGTATACCCTCAAGAACACTCAAAGAAAATGGGTTCACTCATCATATGTGAGGAGGAGTGTCGCGATCAAACATCCCACATATTAAAAGGAACAACACTAAGTATATGGTATGGACTACTCCGGAAAGGATCTAGCCTATCTATGAGGTGTTGGGTCCTTCACCCTAGCATCTTCTCACCTACTCGCCATATCCAACTGAGACCACCCTAGATCAACTTACTCACAAACTTGTCGTGAATGCATTTGAGGCATTAATCAGTTGAAGAATCTTCATACGTGGAAAATATGTGTCGTCCTTGACTTTTTGTGATATGTATTTGGGCCGACATTGACATTTCATTTCATGTGCATGTGTATTGCTTATTCTTTATTTTGCTCATTCTTCATTTTCTGTCTTTTCTTGATCAATTAGGACAATCATAACACTTCTTTTGTAATCTTCATACCATTAATGGGAATTGAGCTCGAATAGTGGTCTATGAACTAAGTCTATCTCTAGGGGTGGCTCAGCCTTCACATCTTGAGTAGGCTACAAGACCTAGGTTTCTATCTCCCCACTAGGTGTCACCTCTAGGCTAACAAATCAAAAATAGAGACTAGTGTACAAAGAATCATCCAAAAAAAGAGAATTGAGTTCTGTGAACTCTGATTTGATATTGACGCTCAAAAGGACGATAAATAGCTCAAGGATATCTCACAAGGTGTCATAGTCGCCACGGGTATTCTCTCAATGCTCACAGGAAACCCTAAGTGCAATGAATCACGTGAATGTGTTTATTTAGCCTCGTGAGATGCACGTAGATACAGGAAATTATATAGTCAAATTAACACGAATGTACTACCAATCGATTCTTCATGGAGTCATAAGATCATATGGAGAGAAACTATGCATGGTTGACTCAAGTGTGTAATTCGTAAGTTATACATGAGTATGTGAAAGGTATACACAGTGTTAAGCATGACATAGTGCAGTGCAATTCCTTCAGTACTCCTCTTTTATTTCTCTCTTTCTTTTTGACTTTTTTTTTTTAATAATATGAAATTCGGTACGTGTACGTGCACAGTGTCACATGCGAATGCTCAGCCCCCCCAACAAAAGTGGAACATTGTCCTCAATGTGAAAGCGCAGGGGAAATAAAATTGTGCACGGTAATCAACTAATGGAAAAGTACTACTGACTAATGTAACAAAAAAGAAGAGGCAAAACACAACTAAAACAAATAAACGAAAAAAAATAAAAATAAAAATAAAAATAAAACAGTAGCATAGAAAAGTCAAAGGACTCTCCTAGGGTCTTGCAAAAGCAAGACCTCTTTGTCAACATCGAATGGGGTCATGAAAGGCTTTAGGCGCTGTCCATTGACTGTGAAATGGTTGCCATTCTTCGGATTTACAATCTCTACCGCACCATGAGAATGAACTTTTGCAACAATATACAGACCACCCCACTGGGATTTCAATTTCCCAGGAAACACATGCAGTCGGGAGTCATAGAGTAGCACTTGTTGAGAAGGGAAAAGTTGTTTTTCTTTGATGTTCCTATCATGTAGCAACTTCATCCGCTCCTTAGCCAAATGAGCATTATCATAAGCATCCCTTCAAGATTCTTCAAGCTCGCATACCTGCAATTTTCTTAGACCTGTGTTATCATCAAGTGAAAGGTTAATCTGTTTGATAGCCCATAACGCACGATGTTGAATTTCAACAGGTAAATGAAATGCCTTACCGTATACTAACCTGTAGGGAGACATCCCTAAGTTTGTCTTGAAAGCTGTTCGGTAGGCCCACAGTGCGTCAACAAGTTTTTCTGACCAGTTCTTACGATTAGGATGCACGGTTTTCTCAAGTATCGTTTTGATCTCTCTATTGGCCAATTCAGCTTGACCATTAGTATGAGGGTGGTAAGGGGCAGAGACTTTGTGGGTTACACCATATTTTTGCATGAGTTTTTCAAAAGGTTTGTTACAGAAATGGGACCCTTCATCACTAGTGATTGCCTTGGGCATGCCAAAGCGTGCAAATTACTCTTTGAGAAAACGTATGACAACCTTGTGGTCATTGGTTCGACAAGGTATTGCCTCCACCCATTTAGAAACATAGTCCACAGTGACCAAAATGTAAGAATACCCGAAAGAAATGGGGAAAGGTCCCATTAAATCAATACCCTAACAATCAAAAATCTCAAGAGTCAATATAAGGGACATAGGCATTTCATTCTTGGCAATTATTTTTCCTAATTTTTGACAGGCCTCACATGCTTTACAAAAATTTTCAACATCTTTAAACATGGTAGGCCAGTAGAGTCCACTTTGTAATATTTTTGAAACAGTTTTCTTAGCAGCAAAGTGGCCTCCACATGTCCCACCATGGCAAAAATGCATCACAGAATTAAATTCATCATCTGGAACACATCTACACACCAATTGGTCAGAACAATATTTGAACAAGTATGGATTATCAAAATAATAATGTCTTACCTCAGCTAGGAACTTACACTTGTCCTGGGTGAGCCAATGGTCTGGCATTCGGTCGGTGACGAGCTAGTTCACAATGTCAGCGAACCATGGAGCGCGTGACACAGCAAAGAGACATTCATCAAGAAAGTCATCATTCAAAGGAGGGGATACCAGTACCTCGGGTAGCTGCAACTGAGAAAGATGGTCAGCTACAACATTTTTCACGCCCTTTTTATCACGTATGGTGATATCAAATTCTTGGAGGAGTAGAATCCACCTGATCAACCTGGGCTTAGTGTCCTTCTTTGCTAATAAATATTTCAAAGTTGAGTGGTCAGTAAAAATAATGACAGGTGCACCAATGACATAAGAGCGAAATTTTTCTAAAGCAAAAACAATGGCTAGCAATTCCTTCTCAGTGGTAGTATAATTTCTCCAAGCATCATTCAAAGTTCGACTGGCATAATCAATAACCGATGGCTTGTTATCAATTCGTTGACCTAGAACAGCACCAAGAGCGTAGTCGCTAGCGTCGGTCATGATCTCAAATGGCAAGTCCCACCGAGGAGGTTGCATGATAGGCGCAATAGTCAAATGTCGCTTTAGTGTTTCAAAGGCCTGTTGACAATCATCAGTCCACAAAAATTCAGTTTCATTTTGCAACAAGGTACATAATGGTTTAGCAATACTACTGAAACCCTCAATAAAACATCTATAGAACCCGACATGACCAAGAAAGGAGGGAATATCTCGGACTTTCTTAGGGACAGGTAACTAAGAAATCAGCTCTACCTTGGCCCTGTCAACTTCTATACCACGTTTAGAACACTATTTGGGATTTGCTCCTCTGATTCTAGTAATAATTCATCAATCCCTTCAAACTGTGCAAAAGAGTCATTTTCAAGTGCGGCATCGACGTTGAGTACCGACAGTAGTTCTGAAGTGTCTAAGTCATCTATCACATCAACTGCATGAGTATCTGCATCATCACACCCACTTGACATCCTATGAGCATTAAAAACATTCATTTCTAGTGTCATGTTCCCAAATGTGAGCTTGAGGACTCCGCTCCGACAGTTAATCAGGGCATTTAAAGTAGCAAGGAATGGTCACCCCAAAATGACAGGAGCCTGATATATGGTGGAAACAGGCTGCTGCATATCTAAAACAACGAAATCCATAGGATAGTAAAATTTATCAACCTGAACCAAAATATCCTCAACAATACCTCGTGGAGCCTTTACAGATCTGTCTACCAACTATAGCATCATAGTAGTTCTCTTCAATTCACCTAAACCCAGCTGGTCATATAATGAAGACAGAAGCAGATTCACACTACTCCCTAGGTCAAGTAGAGCTCTCCCGATACGAGATTCACCGATCATGATTGGTATTGTAGGGGACCCAGGATCTCTAAGTTTCTGTGGAGTCTGACTAAGAATCAATGCACTGACCTGCTCAGTTAAGAAAGCCCTTTTCTTCACATTTAATTTCCTTTTTACTGTGCATAGGTCTTTCACAAATTTTGCATATGCTGGGATTTGTTGTATGGCATCTAAGAGTGGATGTTGATTTTTACCTACTTGAATATCTCTTGAATCTCCATATAATACTTGTTCTTTTGTCCAGATGTCAAACGCTGAGGGTATGGGACCACCGGTTGGTATTCCTTAATTGGCTCATCCTCCTTCTTATCGGGCGTTGTAGAACTCGAGCTAGCCTCATCTGATTTTTTCTTTCCTTTATCTGTCTCATCTACCGCCTCAAGTGTCGGCGCAACTGGCTATTAATCAATAGATAATTGAGGACAGGAAACTTCTTTTCCACTTCGCAAGGTAATAACTGCTTTTGCTGACTCAAACGTATCCCCTAAAACATTATGCACTGACTGTTGTAGCTGCCTATATACCTGGGGATTAGGCTGAGGTTGTGCAGGGAATTTTCCTTTTTCCAGGGTATTAAGCTGTGTACTCATCTTGCTTATGGCATCTTTCAGTTCTCCATTGGTCGTAACTTGCAATTGAATGAATTACTGGAGCATGGTTGCCACCTGCGCTACACTATCATCAGAAGCTTTCTTTACTAGAATGGGGACTAACGCTGGTTGGAATCCTGGTGGTGCATAGCTCCAAGAAAACTGTTGCGGTTGGTACTGCGGTTGAGGAGCTACGATTGGATTGTATGTCGGTTGCGGAGGCGGTGCATATGATTGAGGTGCCTACAGATACCGTGAAGATGATGGACCAGGCTAATCATTTCTCCATTGGAGGTTTGGATGATTCCGCCACCCCGGGTTGTAAGTGTTTGAGAGCGGCTGATTCTGCGTTTTGCTAACCCAATTTGCCGATGACATCTGATCAGATCTGCTCTCTTGCAACACAGGTAAGAATTGACAATCCTGAGGTCTATGGTATGAAGTCTCACAAATCGTGCAAGTCTCATCTTTCGAATTTTCGGACTCCATGACTTCCAATTTTTTAGATAACGCAGCTACAAGGGCCCATAAGCTAGTGTCCTCTTTAACCTCGTATCTGCCCCCGCCACTGATTGCTCTGATAGGTTGGGCAGCTATCGGCACCCGTTCAGGTTGTGCATTCCATTACTGGGCACTCTCAGCGAGATAGTCTAAAAATGATAAGCCCTCGTCTGGTTTCTTATGGAAGAACATCCATTGCACATAGATTGGACAAATTGTTTGCACACAGGGGTTAAAGCAGTAAAAAAATAGTTCACTAACCTCTATGATTCGAAACCATGGTGCGGGCATATGTTCATCAGGTCCTTGAACCTCTCCCAACATGCTTGGAATGTCTCGCCATCTTTTTGCATGAACTGACTAATCTGCTCCTGCAGGTACTAAGTTCTCTGAAGAGGAAAGAACTTATGTAAGAACTCACGCTACATTTCAGCCCAGCTAGTAATAGAGTTAGGGCACAAAGAATTAAACCAGATTTTTGCCCTGTCTTTCAGGGAAAATGGAAACAAACACAATTTAATGTATTCATCAGTCCCAGCCCTATTAATGAAAGTAGTGCAAACCATCTCAAAGTCTGTCAAGTGTTGGTACGGACTCTCAGAGTCCATCTCGTGAAATTGGGGAATCACAGATAACATGCCATGCTTAAGAGTGAAATTCGGTGCATCTTGTGGCAACACAATGCATGAAGGTGTAGATGTGTGTGCAAGTTGTAGAAAATCTTCAAGTGTACGTGGTGCATGTGCAGCCATAGCTTCTTCAAAATAATGGTCAAATAGATTATTCAGCTCAAATTCAGAATCACTCGCAAGACTAACAGGTGAACAGTCAGACTCGGTGCTCTGTGTATCCCTACTAGTGTTAGGTAAAAGTCTACACAATTGATTCGAATTATCTCAAACCTAGGGCATCAAATATCACAATAGCCAGCAGAAATCCACTTACACGACAACAGACAAAATTTTATAAGGAATTATAACACGCAGGAATGGAAACTCAATCAAACACACACATATGCGCAATAAAAATTGAACCTTTAACAAGAACTAGGAATGCGAATTAAAATTAAGCTACCAATCGACGTAACTGATAACAAAACACAATAAAGACTCAAACTTCAATTAGATAAACCCTAACTAAACAAAAACACCTTTTTTCTTTTTTATTTTTTATATTTTCCCTTTTTTATTTTTTATATATATTTTTTACTTTAAAAAAAAATAGAATTTAATTTAAGAGAATGATAAATAAAAACAATCAATTTAAATTCTTCAAAGCTAATGAGAACGTTAATTAAAAGCAAGATTAGTAAATAATGATTAAACTTCAACTTCAGTAAAAAAAAAATTAAAATCGCATAACCCAATATTCAAATCCTAAACTACACAATGAACCTTAATAAAAAAAATAAAACATTCAATTGCAATTTAAAAAGAAGAGGAAAGAAAAGAAAAGAAAAGAAAAAGGAAGAGAGAGAGAGAAAAAACAGAGCAGGAGGCTGGCTGTGGAGTTGCGGGTGGAGCTGGAGGCTCGAGTACTGGTGGTCTGCTGTGGCTGCGGGTATGTGCTACAGTAGGGGGCTGTGGGTGATTCTGGTTCGGGAAGAGGAGCTGTGGCCTGTGTTGCAAGCTCGCGAAGGGTTGTTCTGGTGGGGATGGATCTGCTTCGGTGCTGCGACAGTAGGTTGTTGTTGTGTATCTCTTCGAGGACAACAGCAGAGATGGTATGCTGGCTGAGGGTAGAGGGAGACAGGGGAAGATAAAGCAGAGAACGAGAGAGAGAGAGAGGGAACTGAAAAATAAGAGATTAGAGGGGAGAGGGCGAGAGAGGTAAGGTGGCAACACAGGATTGAAAGAAAAGAGAGGGCAGAATATGGAGAAGAGGAAGAGAGGCAGGAAGAATCAAGAGAGTCTGAGGGAGAGACCGAGGTTGAGAGGAAGAACAGGCAGAGAAAAGAGAAAAATAGAGGAAGAGGACGGGAGCCGCCTAGTGCACAGGGAAAAAAAAAGAATTTAAAGGATAGGGGGTTGTGCCCTAGGACCCGGCGTGGAACAACCCGACCCGGCCATGCATGGCCGGGTCACATCAAATATCCATTCAAACATATATATTTTTTTATTTCCTCATTTTATTTGTTCTCTGTTCATCGTAATTCTGACTCTTCTAGAGCTCGTTTCTCATAAAACTAAAAGCACAAAAGTTTTAGATAATCCTTTCTACTTTCTCTAGAAATTTGAATCATCTCGATCGGAGCTCAGACAGAAAAGTTATATACAAAATACGAACAGGTGTCGGTTTTGGTTCTTGGGAATTTTCCTGCGACAAAAAATTACCAAAACTTAATAAATAATGCAATAAAGTTCAAGAATGATAATTTTGACACTTTACTAAAATATTTGAAAATTTTAGACATTTAATTAAAAATATAAATCGTAAAGCCCGGATAACAATGCCCAATTACGCAGTTTTGACGCGTAATCAACAAATTATGCATAAGATCATTGCATACAACATAATTCCGAGGTCTGGATCTTTTGATCACGTTTCATATTTTGATTGTTTTGTTATGTGGTGCTTACTCAAAGGGAACAAACTTGACTTATCAAGTATCATACTGAAGTGGATGGTAATGAAGCTTGAATCACCTAGAATTGGGCTTCCATATGGTGGTATTCTTTCCTTAATCTTCGCCCATTTTCAAGTCCTCTCTCCTGTTTCAAAAACAGTAAAAAGAACACATTATCATGTTTTCTCATCTACTACATTGAAACGAATGAGTTATAAAAAGTATACCAAGGGTTGGATGTTCCGAGGAAATAGACCGGCAAAACCTACACCTGAGGCAAGGAGTCTAGCTCCTCAAGAAGCTGATATGCCACCTTGGTTTGTTCCTTTTTATCAACATTATACTAGCTTCAGTTCCGAAATGAGAGATAAATTTTCTTCTCATATTGCTAAGATAGAACATCATGTCACTAAACATAGCACTGATTTAAATAATAAGGATCGTAAAAATTCTAATGAGGAAGAAGCTGAATCTGAAGAAGGTGAAGGAGAAGAAAAAGAAAAAGAATCAAAAGAAGATGCATGAGATAATGAAGCAGTAACTGAAGAAGAAGAAGAGGAGGAAGAAGAAGAAGAAGAAGGTTCACAACAATCCAAAGGAAAAGGAATTGCTGAAGCCAGTGACACTAACTCTAACATATAGACTTATGTTAGGTGCTCTTTTTAGCACTTTTGTATGCTTAAATTCTGGATGTATTTTTGTGTTTGTTGAACAAAAAGGGAAAATGTGTAAGCTAAAGACTATGAGTCTCTATATGTATTCTAGCTCTGAAACTCTGTACTTTTTGCAATGTTTTGCTTTTAGTTTGATGTATTATAAGTTCTAATATTAATGATAATTCTGAAAACTTTGCAAGTTTTGCTTTGAATATGCTACTTGATAGGGGGAGTATTATGAGTTGTCATTTGAGCATAATTCTTAATCAATTGATGTTAATACATTAACACTGGCTTCACACATACTCAAATTGCTATTTGTCCTTGATCATTATATACTCAAACTTTATTTTTTGAATGATGTCAAAGGGGGGGAAGTGTTTAGCCAAAATGTTGCTTGAAATTGATAAAAGCATGAATGATATTGAAGCTTATTGAAAGGGTGAGTCTTTTTAAGGCTCACTCAAAATTTTTTCGTCTTTTTTGTCATCATCAAAAAGGGGTAGATTGTTGGCCGTACTAGGTTTGATACTCCATTTTTATTATAACAAACAAGTAAGATTTAACATGCTTTAGTCGAGTGTTGTGTTTTCTCAGGATTTCACATTGAAGGTACTTATGTAGCATGAATCAATAACTGATAGCATGGATCAAAGTTTGAAGACCATAAGAGCATGTTGATTAAAGAAGAACAAAATGAGAGCTCAAAGTTCAAAATATTCTACGAGATTAGAGATAAGCAACAAAGAAAGTTCAGAACAAAAAAGATTTTTTTAGAAATTAGGACAAATCTCTGTAAGTACTTTAAGTTTATTCAAGTATGAAGTTTTCATTTTGAAGCTTATTAAACAAAGAAACTTAGAGACCACAAGAAAATAACATGGAACATGTTTTCAAAGTTAAAACAAATTTAATTTCCAAGTAAAAATGTGAGAGAAATCAATAAGTGACTAAGAAAGAAATCTTTTTTAGTTGACAGATGACTGTGTGGTTATAGGTAGTTGACTGACTAAACTAAAGACCTAAAGTTGAAACACAGAAGCCTGACAGACGACTGTCAAGGCTCCCACAGACGGCTATCAGTGAAAGGTGAAAAGTCTGTGAAAGTTTCACCAGATAACTGTCTACCTTATATGTTACTAAAAGGCTCAAAATTTCACATGGACAGATGACTGTCACCTTATACTCTGATGATAGACGACTGCCACTTAAGCGACAGACGACTGCCACCTTTTTGCCTATGAATCTTATCGTTATATTAAATGGATAGACGATTGTCAAGACTTCACAGTTGTCTGCCTCACGACAATTTTCTGTTTTCCAATGGATATAATTTTTGAAATTCAAAAATTTGGAAACTCAAATAAGTTTATTTTATGGAAACAAGTCTGAGTATCCTTTGGGGAACAAGAAAAGAGGTTTTATACATCTATAAATACCCCCAAGACTCATTGAATTACACACCAAGATTATTAAGAGCTCACAATATGCTGTCATACTCCCTCTTACTCTAAAATTCAGAAAGTGCCTCATATTGCTCTCATCCCTACTCGAAATTAAGAAGTTCCTGCTGATTCTCACTGTGTTTAATCATTGAGTTGCTGATTCTTTCATTCAGAGATATCCATGGTGATAAATTTCTAAGAGCTTCATTCTGAAAATTCATATTCTAAATTTATTGAAGTGCATTAGTGTTTTAAACTTGTACTAGTCAGCTATTTGAGAAGCAAGTTCTTGTACGTGTTGTTTCTCTATCATTGTAACAGGGCTTGTTGACAATTTGAGTATTGAATCATTGGACCAAACAAGGGGAGATTGTTTGGAGAAGGCGGGCTCTAGGCTTACCCAAGGAGTGCTTGAAATCATTTTTGTTCCAGCTGATAAAGCAACGGTAATAGTGAATCCTTTGGTGGTTTGGCCAAGGGCGAGGACGTAGGCTGTGTTGAAGCCAAACCTCGTAAAAATCCTTGTGTTCTTCTTTCTCTACTCTACTCTTTATTTTTTCAAGGATATAATTTGTGTGGTTGTTTTAAATTTAAATCCTGAATGTTTGGTAATTAAATAGACCGGAAGGTAATTCATTTTTGATAAATCAGCATTGATTGCGGAAACTGAAAGGGACTACGTTGGTTGATTATCCTTGACCTATTAATCTGAAAGTTTATTTAAAAACTTAACTTTGGGAAAAAGAATACTTGTGATACAGAGCTTATATTGAGAACAACAAATTTTCACATATATTGTTACTTAAAATTGAGAGTTTGATCTTGTTGTGATTGATTGTGATTGTTTCTTAAAAGAACTAATTCAAAATTTTTATTTTTTTAAAAAAAAATTCACCCCCCTCCCTTCGTGGGAAGTTATTCCTAATTTCAACTTATCTCAAAAATTAGCTGAGTCTCAAGTGAATAAAGATAGCAAGATTATGCAAGAAATAAATAATCTATAACTTTAAGAGAAAGAAAAGGTCATCTATAACTTTACCAAAGGTAAGGATAACTTTGAAAAGATGGCAGGACAACAAAAGATGACAAACAACAGAGAAGGAATTGGTTATAATGGAGCCTCAAACAAAAGAAAGAAAAACTTGTATATGAGATATTTTGTAAATCAATCCAAATATTATGCAAGTACTTCATCAACAAATATTCATGAACACACTACATGCTACATATGCAAAAAGAAAGGACACATAATGTTTAATTGTCCACTTAAGAAAAAGTATACAAAAGTAAAAGATGAGTAGAAGATAAATGCTAAAAATAGGAAAAATCTGAAGAAAATTTAGAAGGTTTGGATTCCAAAAGTAACAACTTGAATCCTTTCTTGTAGGTTTGCTTTAGGACCATTCCATCTAAGGATAAATGGTAATTGGACAGCGGATGTTCAAGGCATATGATGGGAGAGAAATCTAAATTCACCTCTCTCACTCCAAAGGATGGAGGATTTATAACCTTCGGTGACAATGCAAAAGGCAAGATCATCGAAATAGGTAAAATAGGTAAAGACTCCTCACTTTCTATAGATGATGTCTTGTTAGTAGATGGTCTAAAGCATAATCTACTAAGTATTAGTCAACTTAGTGATAAAGGATGTGAAATAATGTTTAAGAGAGACAAATGCATAATACGAGATTCTAAGAATCAAAATACATTATTTACTGCACTTAGAATAAACAATGTTTATTGGATAAATCTTAATAGTTTAATCCCTCAAGACATAACTTGCCTAGCAGCCATGAGTGAAAATAGTTGGCTTTGGCATAGGAGGTTAGGACATGATAGCATGGATCTTATATCCAAATTCTCCAAAAATAATTTAGTTAAAGGCTTGCCTAAAACAAAATTTGTCAAAGATAAAGTGTGTGATGCTTGTCAATTAGGAAAACAAACTAAGAAAAGTTTCAAAAAGAAGAAACATATATCAACTAGTAGATCCCTAGAACTTATACACTTAGACTTGTTTGATCCTACTAGAACCCAAAGTTTAGGAGGAAAACAATACGCCTTTGTAATTATTGATGATTACTTAAGATACACATAGGTGTTGTTCCTAACTAACAAAGAAGAAGCTTGCAACTCATTGATCAATTTATGTAAGAAGCTTAAAAATGAGAAAGGGTATAATGTCTCAAATATTAGAAGTGACCAAGGAAGAGAATTTAAGAATCAAAATGTTGAAAATTTTTGTAATAAACATGGCATAAATCACAACTTTTCACCACCTAAAACCTCACAAAAAAATGAAGTTGGGGAAAGGAAAAATAGAACCCTCCAAGAAATGGCAACAATCATGCTTAATGAAAATGACCTACCCAAATATTTTTGGGTTGAAGCTGTAACTATAGCTAGCTATATAGTTAATAGGGTCGCCATTAGATCAAACCTAAACAAGACACCCTATGAATTGTGGAAAGGAAGAAAGCCTAATATAAATTATTTTCATGTTTTGGAGTGTAAGTGTTTCGTTCTAAATAACAAAGACAACTTAGGAAAATTTGATGCTAAATCGGATGAAGGCATTTTCCTAGGATACTCCACAAATAGTAAAGCCTATAGAGTCTACAAAAAAAGAACACTCACCATAGTTGAATCAATTCACGTAGACTTTGATGAATCTAGCTCTCTTTCAAGAGAAGTTAAAAATGAAGAAAAATATTATATGTTCAAAAAGGAGGATGAGATAGAAATCAAAGAGGAAAATGAAATAAATGAAGAAAAGTCAAAAGATGAACTCATAGAAAATATGGAATTATCAAAAGAATGGATATATAAGAAAGATCATCATTAAGAACAAATTATAGGTGAACCGTCTAGAGGTGTGACCACTAGATCTTCACAAAAGAACCTTTGCAATCATTATGCATTCCTATCCCAAAATGAACCTAAAGATATTGAAAAAGCCCTTAAGGATGAATTTTGGATAGTTGCAATGCAAGAAGAATTAAACCAATTTGAAAGAAGTCAAGTATGGAAATTAGTACCCGAACTGGAAAATCATTCGATCATAGGAACTAAATGGGTATTTAGGAATAAAAAGGATGAAAATGGTATAATCACTAGAAACAAAGCTAGACTTGTAGCAAAGGGGTACAATAAAAAAGAAGGAATAGATTGTGATGAAACTTTGCCCCTGTAGTTAGAATGGAAGCTATTAGAATGTTGTTAGCTTATGCATCCTATAAAGAATTTAAGTTATATCAAATGGATGTAAAAAGTGCATTCTTGAACGGGTATATTAATTAAGAGGTTTATGTTGAACAACCCCTTGGTTTTAAGGATATTGAAAAACCTGACCATGTATTTAGACTAACTAAGGCTTTGTATGGACTAAAACAAGCCCCTAGGACTTGGTATGAAAGACTTAGTGCATTTTTAAGAGGAAAAATTGATAGCACCTTGTTTATTAAAAAGAAGGAAAATAATATACTTTTAGTTCAAATCTCCGTAGATGATATAATATTTGGTGCTACAAATGAATATCTATGTAAAGAATTTGCAAAATGTATGTAAGAAGAATTTGAAATAAGCATGATGGGGGAATTAAACTATTTTCTTTGACTACAAATTAAACAAGCAAAAAAATGGGACTTTTATAGGTCAAACAAACTACATAAAAGATATGATATAAAAATTTGGTATGAAAAATAGTAAACCAATAGGCACACCTATGAGTACATCCATCAGCCTAGACAAAGATGAAAAGGGAAAATCCATAGACACAAGGTAATATAGAGGACACAAGGCACTATAGAGGCATGATTGAAAGTCTATTATATCTAACGGCCAGTAGACCCGATATAATGTTTAGTGCTTGTGTGTGTGTGTGCACGTTTTCAATCAGCACCTAATGAATAACACCAAATTGCCGTTAAAAGAATCCTAAGATACTCAATAGGTACAATGGACTTAGGACTATGGTATCCTAAAGACATCGGTTTTGAAATGATTAGTTATTCAGATGTGGACTATGTAAGTTGTAAGATAGATAGAAAAAGAACAAGTGACACATGCCACTTATTAGGAAGATCTTTAGTTTCTCGGTCTTCTAGAAACAAAATGTTGTGGTTTTGTTAACTGTTGAGGCCGAATATGTAGCAGCTGGTCGTTGTTCTGCACGAACTCTTTACATGAAACAACAATTAAGAGATTTCAATTTAAACTACACAACTGTACCAATTAAGTGTGATAACATGAGTGCGATTAACATATCTAAAAATCCTATTTCACACTCAAGAACAAAGCACATTGACATAAGACACCACTTCCTAAGTGATCATGTACAAAAAGAATACATAAATGTAGAATTCATCAATACAAATGACCAATGGGCTGATATCTTTACTAAACCACTCTCAAAAGATAGATTTATAACCATACGAAGAGAACTTGGTCTACTATATAGTAGAGAAGTAAACTAAAAGAACAATGCTCAAAGAAAAATCCACAATCAAAAAACTGTCTCTAGGGTCACCTAGGATTTGTCTCTTTTGAGTGATCAAAATTTATTTTGGAATGTACTTTGATGTGTTGTATAATGCAACACTTAGCTTGAATTGCTTTCCTTGTTTCGTGAAACATAGGCTCATGATAAATGAGATGCATCATGCTACATGTGGATGCTTGAGATATGATGTTGAATCTTGGTATGAGTGAGGAATATGTGGTCATATGTACATTTTAATGTTTACCCTTTTTGATTGATGTCAAAAGTGGGAGTAGTATTTGAGCAAAAATACTATTTGAGCATGTTGAGTGTCATTAAGCTATAAGCATGATCGGTCTTGAATCTACAAATTGTTAAAGTAATGCTTATTATAAGGGGGAGTAGAATGATGCTATTTGTAAGGGGGAGATTTTTTTTAACGCGTATTCATTTTTTTTTTTGCTTCTCATTTTTCATCATAAAAAAGGGGGAGATTGTTAGCCTAACAAGGCTTTTCAATCTTGTTTTGATGATAACAAAATGAAGGATGTTTTAACATGTGGTGTTGAGTAATGTGTTTTTAGGTAAAAGGACTTTCAAGGTTGATAAACTAAAAGCTCAATACTAATCTAGTGGAAGCTCCTCAAAATATTAAAGGCAATGGACGACAAATGAAGAAGTTAAGGGCAAGCAAACCCAAAGTCAAAAGTGAATCGCAAGAGGCTGAAGAAGGCCGAAAGACCTATTGATTTAAGGAGATCATAATTAGAAGGACTGTTGTAAGTACTTCTAAATCAAATGTCATTTAGATATGTGAAGCTCTCATAAATCAAAAGAAACTAAGAAACACCTTGTTAAAATAGCTAAAAATATATATTTAAAATCAAAGCAACAAAGGTCTTTAAGGAAGGAAAGTTTTCAAAAATAAAAAAAATCAGGCACCTCACCGACGATTGTCTATCCATGGACAGACGACTGACAAACTTTGAGTGTTTTAAACTAAAGACAGTGTCCTCGCAGATGACTGCCAGTGTTCTGGGTTTAAAATTTAACCATGACAGACGACCGTCAGCATTCTGAGTTTCAGATTTAACCATGGCAGACAATTGCCATGTCGTGACAGACGACTGCCACACGGAGCAGATTTCAGACCTCAAATGGGAAGTTCTCTTTTAAATTTTTGAATTTTAAAATTAAGTCAACAATTTTTTTTTTAATATTACCTAACTTGATGGGGATATTGATTTTTGAAAAAGCATATAAATACCTCATTGGGTAATAAAAAATTTTGAATTTTAAAATTAAGTCAACAATTCTTTTTCAAATATTACCTAACGTGATGGGGATATTGATATTTGAAAAAACATATAAATACCTCCTTGGGTAATGAAAAACTTTAAATTTTAAAATTAAGTCAACAATTCTTTTTCAAATATTATCTAACTTGATGGAGATATTGATCTTTGAAAAAACATATAAATACCTCCTTAGGTAATGAAAAATTTTGAATTTTAAAATTAAGTCAACAATACTTTTTCAAATATTACCTAACTTGATGGGGATATTGATCTTTGAAAAAGCATATAAATACCTCCTTGGGTAATGAACAATTTTGAAATTCAAAATTAAGTCAACATTTTTTTAAAATATCACCAAACTTGATGGGGACATTGATCTTTCAAAAAGCCTATAAATACCACCTGAGGTAATGAAACATATACATAAGATAGAATACAAAAGAAAAGAGATTAATAAGTCTTTTGCTGAAACTCTTCTTGTACTGAAATTCTTTTTGAGCTCTGACTCTTTCTGAGTTGTGCTTCCAAGTGCAGAAGTGTCAAGTTGTATCAAGGATGAGTCCAGGAACGTATTCCACAGGGACTACTGAGTTTCAAAGTGTTTATGCAAGTTTAGTGAAATCCTGTTGCTGAAAAATAAGGTTTGAAAATCTTTTTGGTCTATTACGATTTTGAAAACAGTAAACAAAGTGAGAGAAGCTTGAGTAAACTATCAAAATGAAATTGAAATTTTATCAATTTTCTAAAAATGTAAATCTAATAACGCAACCGAAACTAAACAGATTAACTGAAACAATTTTACCAAACACTCGGGTTACGGGTTCAACGTCTATTTACTTCTGCCGTTTACTAATTTCCTAGGTTTTACTCCTCTTCTTGTTAATCCAATCAAGGCATTAATAAGATGAAATTTTATTACTAAATATTGAGTAAATTGGCCACATCCAAACGGAAGAAAATAAAAACTCTCATTAAGCATCAACCGAATGTCATGTAAACTAGTTGATTAAAATCTTAGATTAAATCAAGGTTTTGATGTGCCTATCGTCAACAACGAAACAAGAAATAAGAGCCAGCGATTTATCAACGATGTCTTCAATATTCGGTTTTAACAAAATAAAAGTTTAACAATAATTTCTTAGGAGAACTAATAAACCATGGAAACAAACGAAATTGACCCACAATCCGAGTTACTGAACTTAGCCACTCATGCTCACAATACACAATTTCCAGGTCAAATTAATTCCGTGGTGGCTCACTGCATCAATAAAACGAAAGACATCAAAACAAAACAAGCCTAACACTTAAAGATACCGAAACATGAGAAAAATACGAACTTTAATCAAACCAATCCTAACTAACCCAAGCTTCGTTTAATTAAATACATAAGTTAAATAAAATTAAATACTAAAGAGAAATTACACTTAAATGAGGATTTAAATAAATAATAAATAAATAAATAAAACAGAATAAGGGAACCAAGTCTTTAATAAAATTTCAATGGTTTAAAAAGAAATAACTTTTAACATAAAATAAAAAGAAGGAAGAAGAAAGAGATAAGAGGCTCGGGTTGCTGTGTGGAGGTGCTCGGATGGCTGAAACAGTGGCTGGATTGCTACTGAACAGGTAGGTTCCGAGGCTGGTTGGTTGCTGTTGCAGCGCTCAGGGTGCTGGGGCAAAGGAGGGCTTGGATTGCTGCAATAAGGCTTGCCGAGAAGCTGCTGTGTGTTGCTCTCGGGCTGGTGTTGTGCTGGAGTCAACGGAATAGGAGTTGTAGCAGAGGGGAGGCTATGGAGGTGCTGGGCTTAGGGAAAGAAAAATAAAAATAGAAACAGAGAGAGAGAGAGGATGAGAATAAAGCAAGGTAAAGAGAAGGAGAAGAAGAAGAAGAAGAAGAGATGAAGAAGGGGAAGAAGGAGAGTAGCCCACAGGGCTGTCTAGGAAAGAAGGGAGAGAAGAAGAAGAATTTAAAAGAGATTGGAGGAAGCCCTAGACCCGGTTTAGCCAACCCGACCCGACAACTTGACTCGACCCAGCTTGCATGGCCAGGTCATATTTTTACTCTCTGTTTACCATAATATTTGACCCTTCTGAAGCTAGTTTCTCACAAAACTCAAAACACAAAAGTTGTAGATAATCCTTTCCTCTTTCTCCAAAAATTTGAATCGCCTCGATCAGAGTTCAGACGGAAAGGTTATGCATGAAATACTAACAGGTGTCAGTTTTGGTTCCCAGGACTTTTCCTGCGATAAAAAAAATTATCAAAAACTCGTAAATTGCACAATAAAACTCAAGAATGATAATTTCGGCACTTTATTAAAATATTGGATAAATTTGGATATTTAATTAAAAATATACGCTGTAAAGACTGGATTAAAGTACCCAATTACGCAGTTTGCACGCGTAATCAAGCTCCATCTGGCCACATCATTTTGTCGGAGAGAAAGAAATTCTCCTTTAGTTCAATTTGCTCACATCTTTTGCTAGAGAGGAATTCTACCATTTTGGTAGATTGAAAATATCAAAGCTCGGTTTCAGGTTGCAATTTAATTTTCTTTTTAAGAACCATCAGTGACTTCTAAAACTTTGGAGCTTCATATATTCTTTTTTGCTTTGGTTTTTAGAAGTACAATTTAGATCTCAATTTGTACAACCTGCTCTAAATTTTGGGAGTATTTTTTGTACGCAGATTTATTTTCCATCTTCGTATACTTTGAACGGTTCAAAGGATTGATTGGATCGTTAGACCAAGCACAGGCTAGTGCTTAGAGAGGTTTTTCTCTTTCTAAAATAAAAGGTAAATTGTGTAAGATTTTTTTGTTCCACCTGGAAGGAACAAGATTTAGTTAACTTCTTAGGTTGTTGACCTAAGGCAAGGACGTAGGCTGAGGTAAGCCGAACCTCGTAAAAAGTGGTGGTGTTATTCTCTTTTCCTTACTCTCCTTTTAATTTCAGCAACAATATAACTTGTGTGAATTTTTTAATACTTGAAATCATAAAGTAATACTTATTAGAATTTAAGTAAACCCAAAAAGGCCTAATTTGTTCTTGGGCTTGCGGAAACTGAAAGGGAGTACGTTGGTTAATCAATCTCTTACGGAAACCAAAAGGAAGTACGTTGATTGGTTAATACCCGAAACTTGTTAGCTGAAGGTTTAATTAAGTTATGATATTGAAAAGGTGTTTGGTTGTCATTGCAATATTCAAATTCATAAATCAACAACAAGAATTGAACATTCATTTGCAAGACCTTTAAATGTTCCAAATTGATTTCTTATCTTGTGGTTGTTGTGTATGAATGGTGAATTAATTGATTATGTTTATTGATTGTGAATTGATTAAAAGGAAATAAGAGTTAGTGTGTATTGCCTAATTAACGAAAATACGAGAAAACCTTAAGAGCTTGTAAAAAGAGACAAGAGCTCATAAAGAGGATCAAAGAAATTTTTAATAAAACCAATTCACCTCCTCCCCCCCCCCCCCCTCTTGGAACTACACCTTAGGTTTTAAAAATGATGTTATGAGATGTAAGAATATGTTTTTATATGGATGTGCTAATATGAGGCAAATTGATACGTTTTATACAGAAATGAAGATATGAGAAACACAGATAGGTTTTATTGAGAAATGATAATATATGTGATATATAGATATTTTTTCAGAGAAATGATGAAGTATGACATGCATATATGTTTTTACGGAGACATGATAAAATGTGAGATACCGATATGTTTTATTGAAATAATGATATACGTGATATGCACAAAGATGTTTTATATAGAAATGTTGAATTGAGATACATATAGATATGAGATGAAATGAATTCAAATATGATGGAAATGATATAGAAATGATGAGAATAATACTGATATTATGAGATATACAGATGTAATGAAATGTGAATACAAAAATGTGGGAATGAGAACCCTGATAGACCATAGTATACAAAGCACAGTACTGTTGCAAGTATTTATGATTAGTGCAACCCCACATCTGCTACAGAGTGCGGCGAGATAGTCGATTAGGCCTGAGAAGGGTTGTGTTACCCCCTGAGGTCTAGACCAAGATTGGGTAGGTCAATCGTACTATAGACGCATTCCTCGTTTTGATCTAACTGGGTAGGCCAACTGCGGTTAGGTCCAGCCTTCGGGCTGCACAACCCAGTCATGTGGGGTGAATACATGATGATATGATGTGAATATCATCAAGATGGTTACTCATTACAGACATGATAATTATATGACAGATATGATGAACAGCCATAAGCTACAAACGCAGTGTGTATTATATACTAGTGGATGCTCATGAGCTAGAAAACGTTTATGAAAAGTGAAAAGTAAAATGAACAGCTATGGGTTACAGACGCATTATGCTATATGCTGGTGGATATCAATGGGCTAGAATATGATTGTGAGT
Organism: Malania oleifera; assembly: GCF_029873635.1. Lineage (NCBI taxonomy): Eukaryota > Viridiplantae > Streptophyta > Magnoliopsida > Santalales > Ximeniaceae > Malania > Malania oleifera. The sequence goes on from NC_080419.1 coordinate 107,916,703, forward strand.
ATAAGAAATGAATGAGTATATATATGACATGAAAAATGAAAGAGTATAAATATGGTATGAGATATGAAAGCTTATGTATATGATTATGAAAATGATATGAAAGTTAATGAAACTATGTTTATATATATATATATATATATATATATATATATATATATATATATATATCATTATGAGTACAAATATGTATGTTTTTCCCAGTGGTTATAATTATTTAAATGAATGTGTTATGATATAACCCAACTCTTGTTGCCACACATGAATAATTTATTTCATCTTACTGAGAGGTGTCTCACCCAGAATTTAAACATTTCAGGAAATGAGGACAGATGCGCAGAGAGAGCTCCGAGGTAGAGGATGTTTTATTACCCTAGTAGTTAGGGTAAGTGTTTTTGAGTAGGGGATGTCTTTGGTATGAGTTTTAGAGTATTTTGTGGATTTTTGGGGATGTATATGTATGTGTGTAAAGATTATAGCACTCTAGTATTGTATTTCGAGATCTAGACACTTTATGTATTCTGTTGCATGGTTTGTGTGTATTGATGATTAGATACCCGATATCCCATTTTGGGTTGGGCTATATTGATATATGGTATCATGGATATGTGATAAATGATGGAATGTTATTGAAAAAGCAAGGTGTAGTCCCAATAAGGGGGGTGAATTGGATTTTAAATTTTTTTTAATTCCTTTTAAGAATCCTTAAACTTCATTTTCATTTAATTCCTTTTAAGAATCCTTAAACTTCTTTTATTTCTTTTAACCAATTTTTAACTTGTTTGTTTAATTTGTCAATCACAAAAGAACTTAGTTTCTTTTATACAATCAACAACACAACTATGTAAACATCCAAGTAACCAAACCAATCATCCACAATTTGAAAGCAAACAACCAAATCAAGATAAAAATATACAGTACTTTGAGTAATGTAAGAATATTAAGATGGTTGTTTGTTTATATAAGCCTTATGGATATAAATTTGAACCAAGCCCTATAGTGAATGATAATTTATGCATGCTGATATGGATTTGCTTTTTCAATATGATTTTTAACAAAACATTCACAAACACACTTCTTCCCAATGTTTAGCTTTTAAATAAACTTTTAGTTTAATAAATTAAGGATGATTAACCAACGTAGTCCCTTTCGGTTTCAACAATCAATGCTGATCAAACCAAAACAAATTATCTTTTGGTCTATTTATCAACCAAACACTCGAAATTCAGAGATTTATAAAGCATCCACGCAATTCATAAACTTTGTTGAAAAATAAAGAGTAGAGAAGAGAGAGTGAGACCGATATTTTTACGAGGTTCAGCTTATACCTAGCCTACTTCCTCGCCTTTGGCAAACCACCAAAGGATTCACTAAACCTGTTCCTTTATCAAGTGGAACTAACCTTTACACACTCTCTCAATAGGCTAGAGCCCACCTCTCCAAATGATGTATCCTCGTTCGGTCACTCCTTAAATAGGCTAGAGCCCGCCTGTCTAGGCAATATCCCCTTGCTTAGCCAACGATCCAAACAATCCTTGGAATCATCAATCTACAACATACAAGTCAACTAGATGTACAAAGAATTGCTCCTCAAAGAGCTTATTAGTACAGTTCAAAACTCTATACTTCAATAAAATTCACAATATGAAATTCAGATTGAAGCTCTAAAGATTTATCACCGTAGGAATCTTTCAATAGATGAAAGAATTTAGTATTTGAAGCACAAACTCAGCGAAAAAATCAGCAAGACCTTACTAACTTCGTGCAAGATGTAAGCAAAAGAAAGCTTTTGCAATTTCAGAATGCTTGAGAGAAATTTGATTGCTGAATTGAATTCTTGGTTTTCTCTTGGTTTACAAATCAATATAACTTGAGGGTATTTATAGATGTAGAAAAGTTTCTAGTTTGTTCCCCAAGTTTATTTGGAGTAGGGTCCAAGTTTTATATTAATTTGGGCATCAAGTAATTGAAATTTCAAAAATATATCCATTGAGTATTTTAAAATCTGCCACAAGCCAGATGACTGTGTGGTCTCTGGCAGTCATCTATCCATGCATTTCAAGTATATATTTCACAAATAGTAAGGTGGCAGTTGCCCATCATCAGGGTGGCAGTCGCTTGTTACTGAACAACTCAGTTTTTTAAAACATTTAGAAGGGTGGTAGTCATCTATCAAAACACACCTAGTCGTCTCAGTTGTCACTGGCAGACGTTTATCAAGTATTTGACAGTTGTCTGTCAAGCTTCTGCCTTACTTAGTTAAGGTTCTTTAATATGCCAGTTGACTGTCATGTATAGGCAGTCGTCTGTCAATCAGATTTTTCTTCTTTGAATAAAATTTTTATCTCTCTCATCTTTGCTTAATTTATCTTGGAATATTAACTTGTTTAACTTTGAAAAATATGTTCAGAGACTTTAAAACTTCAGGTTTCTAAGTATGTCTTTGCCTAATGAGCTTCAAAATGAAAAATCATACTTGAACCATTCTTGAAGTACTTACAAAGACTTGTCATAAGAACTAAGGTGACTCTTCCTTTCTTTATTGTTGAGCTTCAATGATCCTGAATTTGATGTGAGCTTTCAATTTTTTATCCCTCTTGATCTTTCATCACTAATTCAGACTTTGAGCTTTGCACGTTGATCACTTGAGTTTTCATTATTGAAGCTTTTTCTTTAATATCAATACTCTCATGATCTTCAAGTTCTAATCCATGCCTCAAGCTTAATATAATGATCCTTATTTGAAGTACAAGCTTTCTTGAATTCTCTAATCTTGCATTCATCATTGAGTCTAGAAAATACATCACTTAAACAAAACATGTTAAGTTCTACTTGTTTGTTAGCATCAAAACAGTATTAAGAAATATTAAACCTTGTAAGGCTAACAATCTCCCCCTTTTTCATGATGACAAACAAGAAGCAAAAATTAGAGTAAGCCTTAAAAAGACTCCCCCTTTCAATAAGCATCATCTTAACAATATTTGTAAGATCAATATCAATTTCAAAAACTCTTTAAGTTCATCACTTCATTTAAGTTCAAGTTTATGAAATAATATCAAATACTTCTCTTCCTTTTGATATATATTTTGTTCATGCTCAATTTTTGCGATACCATGCTCAATTTTTACTTAAAACTTCTCCCCATTTTTACATCAATTCAAAATAGAAAAAAATGATTAAGTTTAAATAAAATGACATTTTGAGCATATCATGAAACATGCATATCAAACATATGTACACACTCAATCTATTATTTTTTCAATATATCATGTGCAGTGTGTTTTAATAGTCATGTATTTTTACTAACAGCTTTTTCCCCCTTTGACATTATTGAAGAAACCAATTGTTGGTTTTATGATACCAATTTAAAATTTAATTCATGATATCAATTTAAAGTTTTATTAATTCATGATACCAATTGATTAATAGAGAAATGATCATAATATAAGCAGTAAGTTATAACACTCCCCCTAAATAATATACATTCAGTTTTGTTACCAATTATGCATTTATCATCCCATGTTTCAAAACATTGATTCACATCATGTATCAAATATCAATATCATGCCAATATCATCAATGTCATACCATGCTTATAGATATAATCATACTTGTCATGCTCAAAAACAAGTTTAACTTTTAGATTGTGATATCAAGTGAGCTTTTAAATTTTGATATTAATTAAAATATTAATGGATACCAAAGTACTTTATAAATACCAAAGTCATTAGCATGCATAGCTCATGGATACCAATATAACTATTATATCTTCCATAGCTCATATATATTAATATAACTATTATATCTTTCATAGCTCGTAGATATCAATATAACGAGCAGTAAGTTTATCCATGTGATTTTCAACAAGAATTAATCTCATATAAAAAATAATCTCATGCTCAAATTTTCAACATAGTGAGCCATAAATTTTCAATATAAGTCAAGTCAAGTCAAGTCATACACATGTAGCATATAGCATATTGAAAGATCAATTTGATATTTTCTTAATATTTTCTTAAGTTAAGCCTAGTAAAAATCATCCTATAATGTTTGCCAACAATGCCATTTTTAATTTGTTATAATAAGCTCTTAAACTTATCTGCTCTTAAACTTATCTGTAAGTTTTTCTATTTCAACTAGTTCGTTTATTGATCAAGAATTGAGTTGCTTTCTCAATTTTAAAAGGGAATGACTTGATCCACGGAAGTTTTTTTTTTTTTTTTTTTTCCGTTTATGAACTAGTTTTTTATCTTGGTACCCATACTTTCTTGGGTCTGGTTGGTTTAATGAAGGAAGTTTCCTTAATTCTCCATACTTTTTTAGTTTTCACACCCTTTCTCTTAAATGGACATTCAAACTTTATATGCCCCTTTTTCTTACATTGATAGCATATGGTGTTATTGTAGACATTTGAAGATATTCTAGTATGGTCTTTGGATTCTTTTGAAAAATAACCCATGTAAAGAATTTTTTTTTTTTTTCAATCCCATTAAATCCAATACCTTCTTTTTTTAAGGTCAAACTTTGTAAACCTATCATTTTGTCAAAGTTTATCTTTCCTTTTGTGAAGTTATAAATGATCTTTTCTTTATCTTCAATATGATTTTTGAGATATTTTATCTCTATCTCTTTTTTGTTGTCAAACTTCTTTAGTGATTTCTCTATATCTAATTCTTGAGACAATTTTTTTACTCTATCCTCTAATTCAGAAATATATATATATCTTTCTTATATTCTATAAAGGATAGGGATCGAAGGTCTTCTATCATCTTTTCATTCTTGCATTCTAATTCTTTGATTTTCAAGTCTTTTTATTTTTCAGCAAGATTTTTAGCTTATGATTCTTTTGTCATAGCTTCATTCTTATTTTCTATTTTATTGATTCTTGAATCCTTTTCTCTTTCAGCAGTTCTAAGGGATTCCAACTCTTTCATTATACTTTCATTCTTATTTTTTAATGAAATATTCTGTTTAGTTACTTTGATTAGCATCTTATGAACTTTGAATAAATCATTTTAAAATTCATCATAAGATGACATACAGGCATCATTGGATTCATCACTACAAGAATTATTTAAAGATTTAGATGAGGAGCTTTCCTCATCGTCCTAAGCCATAAAGCACGTATAAGCAACCTCTTGTTCACATGATTCATTTTCCAAACTACTTGTACTCATGTTGTCCCAAGTAGTGGCTTTCATGGCCGTTTTGTTTTTCTTCTTAGACTCTTTCTTAAGTAGTGGACATTTCGGTTTTATATGTCTAGCTTTTTTACAATTATAACATGTAGGACTTTTATTCTTTGATTTCTTTTTGCTAATTTCTTCTTCTTCTTCATCTGATTCAGATTTGGATTTTCTTTTGAATTTATTTTTCATTCTTCGAATTTTCGCTAGCTTTTTGGATATGTAGGCTAATTCATCTTCATCAATTTCTTCTTCACTACTAGAGTGTGAAGTTTTGAATGCTATAGATTCTTGGGCTTTAGTTTTACCATCCCTTTCATTCATTGCCATTTCGTATGTGAGCGGAGAACCTATTAGCTCATCTAAAGAAGTGTTTTTAAGGTTTCTTCCTTCAGTTATCGAAGTGACTTTTGATTCCCATATAGGTGGCAGCCCTTTAAGAATTTTCCTTATCATCTCATAAGTAGTGTAAGTTTTTCCTAAGGCATTTAGGAAATTTATTATGTGAGTGAACCTAGTGAACATATTAGTTATGGATTCATCTTGGTTCATCTTAAAAGTTTCATATTCACTTGGAAGCATATCGATCCTATTATCCTTAACATCTACAGTGCCTTTGTAAGTGACTTCTAGCTTGTCCCATATTTCCTTGCAAGCCATTACTCTATTAAACTCATTGGCATCTAAAGCACAATATAAAGCATTCGTAGCACTAGAATTAACTTGCAACATCTTATCATCTGAGTCTGTCATAACAATTTTCTCCTTGGGAACTTGTTTTCCATCGACTAGTTTAAAAGGAATTTGGTCACCTTCCATGACAATCTCTCATGCTTTCCAATTCATAGTTTGAAGATATATTTGCATTCTCTTTTTCCAAAAAGTGTAGTTCAAACCACAAAAGATGGGTGACCTAGTTGAAGATTGTTCCTCTCCAAAGGGAGCTACGCCTAAGTGAGCCATTAGGATCTTTTTATAGCTACTAATTAAGATTTGTTATAAGCCCACTCAGATACCAATTGAAAAGGAAGGTGTAGTCCCAAGAGGGGGGTGAATTGGGTTTTAAAATTTTCTTTTAATTCCTTTTAAGAATCCTTAAACTTCTTTTATTTTAACCAATTTTTGACTTGCTTGTTTAATTTTTTAATCACACAAGAACTTAATTTCTTTTATACAATCAACAACACAACTGTTAATAATGGTGCAACCCCAAGAGGGGGGCGAATTGGGTATTTAAAAAATTTGTTGCCTAGGTTTACTGATTTTAACAACAATGCAATTTAGCCTAGGGTTAGTCTATGCAATCATCAAACGCACATACACGTGCAGTAAATGTAAATTGCGAAAATGTAAAGAACACGTACGATATATTATCAGGGTTCGGCCAACTGTGCCTACGTCCCTGTCTTGGCCACACCAGCACAAGGATTACCATTATAATGCTCACTTAAACGGGTGGAGCAACACTTATACAAACCAGGTCAATTCAAGGGGTTGACCTCAACCAACACGACTTAATAGGATGACGCACCTAGCTTTCCTAACCGGATCTAAGTCAATCTGGAACTATTCAACAAGGCTAGTCTCCCTCTTCAGGCCCATGCCTGGAAATACAACAATGTGTATAAAAATGTTTGTACACGGAAATGCGCTTCTAGAAAAGCAAATGTGTGCACCAATATAGCTCAGTCAATAATGCAAGTACGAATGATATGTAAATATGCTCAGTGCTCTAATGTGTGCTAAACACTCAAACACGTATATATTTTCAATCCAAATCTAGAGTGTATATCTAAGCAATATTTGAAACACAATATTTGAGTATCACAATATCATATCAGGGTTTCAAATATGCTAAGCAAGATAAGTCAAACAAACTCAATAGTATATTTCAATGTATAAAGCACAATGAAGTTGTTTGAAAGACCAGCTTTTTGATGAAAGATTTTTTAACACAAAAACTAGGTTTAGGTAACTTGCAACAATAATGCAAGAACCTAAATCCTCAAAGTCTTCCTACACGAGATTTATCAAGTGAAATCCATAAAAGAACTTTAATTCTAAACTCTCAAAGAAAATTTATCAAACAATAATCCAAGTAAGAGTTCTAGCTAAGTAGGTTAAGCACAATAGCCTCGAAATACTCACAATGCTTAAAGAAATCACGAATGACAAATATGTGAGTGCTTGAAAGAATATTTGGCTAATATAGGGTTTTTAATTTTGAGAATTGACAGAATTTTTTCCCTAATCAAATTTGCTAATCCTTCCTAATTAAGACAAATGAACTGGTATATATAGGCGAGGAGGATTTTTTGACCGTTAGGGACACAATGGGTATAATTAGAATTGTTTAAAACATCATTACGAAAATTAACCTAATTTACCACATTTTAAAATCAGTAAAAATATTTTTAATCGGTGAGGTTTGAGTGCCCGGCCTGAGGTTCGGGTGCCTGAACAGACAGTCAAAAATTAAGTTTTTAGTGATTCGGGTGCCCGAAAGGTGAGTCAGTCTGCCGAACAAAAGTCAGTAGCATTTGTTCGTTAGTTTGGATGCCCGACTCATAGTACGGTTAACCAAACTAGGCAGTTCGGTTGCCCGACCCTCATTTTGAACGTAATCTGTTGGTCACCCGAGTAGTTGAAAAAAAGCCCTATCAAGCTTTCAGGTGCCTGAGGAAGGTGTGTTCAAAATAGGTTCGGGTGCCTGAAGACCAAATCAACATGTTGACTAGTTTGGTCGCCCAGGCCATTTTATATGGCATGTGTTCGGTCACCCGAACCCTCTTAACCTTTTCAATTTAAGTCCATATTTTAGCTAGTTGTAATTCCCCTGATATGAAGATGATAATGGGGGACTTTGTGTCCTTAGTGTAGGTACCTAAGGTCCAGCTAAGGTCATTTTGAGCATACCTACCTACCATGCATGATGCAAATTATTACAACCCATACACACACACAGTTCATAATAAATTACATTCCTGAAAGAAGAAATAATCAAATGAATATTAAAATACAATATATAAATCTTCATTCTTCGGCACGAACACCTTACGCCATCAAAATATATCTTTCAGTCCTAAAGTGCGCACAAGGTGATCCTGCATGCAATTCTCAGTACACCTATTAGTACCAAGAGTATTTTTCATAATCAAAACTGGGTGTGATCAATAAGGTCAACACTTCTGATGATGATCAAAGGGGGAGAAGTAGGTTGTTGTTAATAGGTTGGGTACTATAGGTGGGTGTATTAAGTACAAATCTATAGTAATGCTAAAAATGCTTTTAATGAAAGTTCCGATTTGCTACTTAATGAAAGTTCAGTTTATTTGTTGATTTGTCTAAATATAAAATGAACTTTCTAGTTTATATAATTCCATGCTGAATGTTTTAATTATGCCACAAATGCATGTAGTAAGGGGGAAGAAATATTTCATCTTATTCAACAATATGAATAAATTAAAAGAGAGATTACAATTACATCCTATGAGATCACCAATGGTTGCCATCATAAAAAAGGAGATTGTTAGCCTGGGCAGCTACATGATCCTAATTGTCGTATTTTGATGATAACAACTCATTAGTGGTTCTAAGTTAAACTAATCTTTGAAAACTAAGTTGTGGTAGGTATAAGTGGCAAAATCATAGAGATACGAGTTTTAGTGCGAAGATTAAGTGAACATTCTCATAGGTAAAGGTTAAGTGGTCAATTCAAGATGGAAAGATCAAAGTGGACAATCACTTGAAAGGACTCAAGCACAACCATCAAAGCAAATATAGTCATATGCATAATGGGGAGTGTTTGAGGTAGTGTTTATTGTTCTTGTAGTTCTGATTCGAACAAGTTTATTTAGTAAGAGTTGAGTGATCGGTGCAAAACTACAAGTGCACAGTATCATAGTTTTATAATATAGTGGTGTGAAGAGTATCGTCCTCAAGGATTGGTGTCTTAATTTTACCAAGTACTGAAATTATACTAATCTTGATTTTATTTAGAAAGACTACTAATTCTAGAATGCGAAATTGAAATAAAGCTACTTCAAATAAACTATTCAAGGGAAAATAAAACCGGTTGTCACATATCAAACTAATGAGGGGGAAAACTTCTAGGAAACCGATTTCACCTAGTTTCTCACTATGCTTTACTCATCTAACTAGTTTGATTTTGTTTTCTCTATTTGTTAGAAAATCACCAATTTTTCCAAAAGCCACATTCGATAGTCAATTAAAAACTATTCTTGTTTATTATTTAACATAAGAATATGCAAATTAATAACGCAAGAATGCAATAAGACCCTCAATTTTTAATACTACATAGATTCATACAAGTCTTTCGATCTCTATATTCACCTACGCTGAATTATCCAAGATTTATCCTATAATTCCCCATTTTGGTAGAGAATCACAAGACCAACATCATCTAATTAATAGCTAGTTAATTAAAAGCATTAAGCGCAAAATAACCAAGACAAACAATTAAAGAAAACTACTTCATATTAGCATTGAAGAACAAACATAATTTTAAACTTGGCTACATCGTTTTCGTATAGTACAAAAATTAGTTCATGCCAAAAATTAAATCAAACATAAACGACCTCACCATGCTTTCTTTTATTTGGAGAGTAAAGGCCAAAACCACACCCACAACACTATCATTGCACGCCGCAAACACTCCGAGCACCGCTGTTATTCGTCGCTTTCCAGTTCCCAAAAAGATATTAATCGCCAACCACCCTTGTTGTTCGTGTGTTGTGTATGCACAGCACCCAGAGCCTCCAAGAAGATCCCCTGCTATGGTTGCTCCCCCATTTTCTTTCCAAACCCACGTAGCCCACCAAAAGAGAACCACCAGAAAGCTTCCTGTATATCGTCCCCCTATGCATGTGCCCCGCGAAAAAAATATAAACCTTACTTTTTTTCTCCTCCTTTCTTTTGCGCTTCGCTCCCCTATTTTTGAAGCCCTCTGCCCCGTGTAAATTGAACCCAACGCACCAGCTCCTTGTGTTGCATGATCGAGTCACATTAGATGGCCCGACCTCTTCTTTTTTCTATTTTCATGTTGCTCAAGCCCATTAAATCTCAACAAACCCTCTTCCAATTCATGCAAGCCCCCATTGTTGACTTTTCAAAGTCTTAAAATTATTTTTTTTTTTCAATTCATTTAAGCCTGCCAAACCCCACAACTTTTGACTCCTTAATTCTTTAATTCAATGCTCCAAAGCCTTATTTTATTTTATTTTATTTTATTTTGACATTCAATATCCATCTCACATGATCAAGCCCACTTATTTTGACTTTTCAACATTTTTCTTCCTATCTCAAGCCACCTATAATACCCAGCCATCTCTTACTTTGCATGGCACTATTCATGTGCTAATTTTTCTTCTTCTTTATTCTTGTGCACATGGTTCAAAGTGCATTGTCGAGCTCCTTTCACTTACATGCACATGGCTAATAGCCTTTATTTCATGCACAACTTACGACCTTGCTTCAAGTTTAAATTTCAGAATTAATTTTAAAAAGTTTTCTTTCTTTTCTTCAAATTAGCAATAAAATCAAAAGACCACAGTGAGACCTAAAATCGGCAAAAATTAAATAAAATTAGGCCAAAGTTTATAGTTAAGAAGTGTTAAATTATTCTAATTTATGTCACTCATCAAACAGCCCCAAACTTAAAACTTTGTTTGTCCTCACACAAAAGAAAACAAAATAAAACCACTGAAGATAATATCAACTAGACCTCGTAGAGTAGTATCATCATTGACCAAGCCACGATCTGAATTTAGATTTCATAACTAGTATCTTACTCTTTTGACATTAAAGATGGCAGCAAAATCAATCAAAAATTGAGCAATTTGTCAAGCAAGAGTCAGGTGTTTACTTCGACCTAAAGCTAAGACCTTGAGTGTATGTGTGTGCTAAAGTCAATTTAACTCCAAACCACCAACAAATTCAGATAATAGTAGAACAAATGAAACCAGAAGAATTCTCTCAAAACTTAACCCCATAAGTCCAATTTTTTGAAACCCTCTCCACTAATGTAGTCACACGCCAAAATCAAAATCAAAATGTCTTTAATCAAAGTTGTAATGATAGGTTACTGGGTGAGGGTTACAAAAGAAATAGATAAAGAAAATTAAAGCAAACTGGGAAAATACTTGGTGGAAGGAACAATCAAAGTTATATCCACAGGAATCAAACCATACTCTCTCTTGACAATATGCTCATACCGATGACAATATTGTTATTGTTGTAACCAATGAAGTAGTATCAAGTACACCTTTAACAAAATCTAAAGTGATCCAAACTCCACTTATTGAGTCTTTTTTCTTCTTCTCCTATTTTTTTTATACGAAAATTACTTCTTTAAATGTAAATTTCCACCAAAGTATTTTCTCAAAATGAAAAGGTAAATTCATGGTTTTTCAGGCTTAGAACAGGAATGGTTTATGTAGTTAAAAGAACAAATAAAGACTTATGTAACATGAGGCTCAAGGGGGTTGACTATGGAAATATACCATGCAATGATGGCATGATAATCAGGATGGATGGGAAAGCTTTTTTGGTTATTACAAAAGAAATTTGCCTAGATCATTTCTCAAATATTTGGTATCAACTAGGATTTCGCCTCAAGGATTAATCAACAGATTCTAGAGTAAAGCAAGATTAAACTCCTCTGACCCAATCAATTCTACTCGTTCTCTTTATAAGCAAAATGGAATAGAGAAAAAGAATGACTATGTGCGCAATTTATGTTCAAGACAAAGATTTAAATCAAAGTACCCACAAAACTCAGCTTGACATAAAAGAAATTTTTGAAAAATTTTCTCAATCCCATCCTCAATCATAAATTTCAGAGTCATAGAGAATTCCATCATACTCAAATACATGCTTGGTAAGAGAATCCAACAACTCAAGACTTATAAAATCACAAGTAAAGAGAAAAAAAAAATCATAAGAAAAATTATAAAAATAAACATAAACAACAATCAAGAAGATTAAATCACACCCCCAAACTTAAACTAAACAACGTCCTCATTGAAATTCAAAGGTGAGAAAGATTTAAGAAAAGAAAGAAGCTTCCTTGGTTTCTTGGTGAATCAGTCGAAGAATTGAATTTCCAGCTCTTTATTCATGCAAAATAAACCCTGGCTACCGTTTGTGTTGCTCCAAAGTGTCCTCCATATGATGAAGAATGGCTTGCATCTCTTCATTCGGCACACATCTTCGGATGATTTGATCAAGACATCCTTTGAATAGTAAAGGCTCATCCTAAAGATAATATTTCACATCATGCGGAAACTTCTTGCGTTGATGATACGAGAGATCTGGTGGCAATACTTTGCAAGTTAGGTAGTTTACAATATCAGCGTACCAAGGAAGCTTGATCTTACATTCAAACAACTGCTTATCAGGGAATGCTTCTTATATCACTGAATCTGGTCTTACTTCCTCTTGCTCCAACCGAGAGAGATAATCAGCAACTGAATTTTCGCTTCCTTTCTTATCATGCACCTCCAAATCAAATTCTTGCAGAAACAAGATCCAACGAATCAACATAGGCTTGGAATCCTTCTTGCCAAACAAATAGTGAAGTGCTCCATGATCAGTGAACACTATCACCTTGGTACCAATGAGGTAAGTCCGAAATTTATCATAAGCAAACAACACAACAAGCATCTCCTTCTCAGTTGTTGTATAATTTAATTGATCTTCATTCAATATCTGGTTTGTATAATATATGACCCTAAACAGTTTGTCTCGCTTCTGTCTTAGCACTGCTCCAATTGCAAAGTCACTTGCATCACACGTGACTTCAAAAGGTTGACTCCAGTCAGGTACTGTCATAACTAGTGCTGAAATTAGTTTCTCCTTGATTGCGTTAAAGGCCTGCAAACAAACATCATTTAAGTCAAATGCAGTATTTGTTTCAAGAAGATTACATAAAGGTTTAGCGAGTTTAGAAAAATCCTTTATAAATCGTCTGTAAAATCCTGCGTGTCCCAAAAAGCTTCAAATTCCCTTCACATTCTTTGGGGGTGGTAGTTTTTCTATTGTTGTAATTTTAGCTCAATCAACTTCAATTCCTTTAGATGTCACTCTATGGCCAAGCACAATCCCTTCTTTAACCATGAAATGAAACTTCTCCCAATTTAGTACTAGATTTTAATCAATAGCCAAATTATGCAAACAATTATCAAAAGATGTACCAAAAACTGAAAAATCATCCATGAAAATTTCCATTATCTCTTCCACCATGTCAAAAAATAGCCATCATGCAATGATGAAATGTCGCCGGGGCATTGCACAATCCGAAGGGCATCCTCCTAAAAGAAAATGTTCCATAGGGGCAAGTGAATGTAGTTTTATCCTAATCTTCACGGTCTATGGCAATATGGTTATGCCCCAAATAACCATCTAAGATTCAATAATAGGAATATTCAGCCAATCGATCCAGCATTTGATCAATGAAAGGGAGTGAAAAGTGAACCTTCCTTGTTGCTTTATTCAACTTGCGGTAATCCATACATACATGCCACCCCATGGCCGCCCTTGTAGGAATAAACTCATTGTTGTCATTTTTCACCACCATCATTCCACCTTTCTTTGGTACAACCTGTACTGGACTTACCCATGAGCTATCTAAAATAGCATAAATAATTCCAGCATTAAGGAGTTTCAAAGTTTCAGCTCTCACAACTTCCTTCAGTACTAGATTTAATCTTCTTTGGTGCTCGATCAATGGTTTGTAAATTTCCTCCATTAAAATCTTGTGCATGCAAATTGAAGAACTTATACCTTTTATGTCAGAAATAGTCCATGCCAAGGCTGTTCTATGTTCCCTTAACACAAGTAGCAGCTTTTCCTCTTCTTCATATGTGAGTGATGTCGCGATAATCACTGGAAAGGTGTCATTATCCCTTAAGAACGCATAACGAAAATTCTCAGGTAATTGGTTCAACTCTGTGGTTGTAGTTTGTTGAATCTTTTCGTTAGAAATTCTAGAATCCATTTTTGCTACCATAAGTTCTATCCTCCCCACTTCATTGCTAAGTTTCGTACTCTGCCACAAGACTCCTAAGGCAAATACATAGTGGAGAAATTCCTCACTAGAAAAAGGTAAATCAGATTCACAAACAGTAGAATTATTAAAATCATAAGCATGAGATAAAGTGGTGATACACCATTCTAGATGATCGGCTGGTACAACTTCTTGGAAGGCTTCTTCTATACATTGCTACATGACATCAACCCGAAAGCAAGTGCTCGGATCTTCTTGGAATCTCATGGCTTGGTAGATGTTGAACATGACCTCTTCCTTGATTACTCTTAATGTTAGCTCACCCTTTTGAACATCAATTAATGTCGTTCCAGTGGCCAAGAATGATTGGCCAAGAATTAGTGGAACTTCTTGGTCTTCTTCCATATCTAACACCACAAAATCAACTGGAAAAATGAATTTGTCCACTTTTACCAATACATCTTCTATGATTCCATGTGGATACTTGATGGATCGGTCTGAGGTTGCAAATAAATGATTGTTTGTTTCATCTCTCCAAGTCCCAATTTCCTACAAATAGAGAGTGGCATAAGATTAATGCTAGCACCAAGATCACATAAAACTTTATAAAAAAATGAATTTCCAATAGTGCAAAGAAAAGTGAAACTCCCTGGATCTTTTAATTTTTGAGGCAATTTCTTTTGAAGAATAACCTTACACTCTTCAGTAAGCTTCACTATTTTGAACTCCTCCAACCTTCTTTTCTTAGAAATGATGTCCTTCAGGAATTTGACATAGTTTGACATTTGTTCCAAGGCATCTGCAAAAGGATTGTTTATGTGAATTTTCTTTAAAATATCCAAAAACTTAGAAAATTGCTTAGCTAATTTATTATTTTTATGAAAATGTCAAGGATAAGGAAGTGGAGTAGAGAGAATAGGAGGATTGTCAGGAAATGAAATTGTTGGAGGTGTGTCCGTCTCTCTTGGTGTGTCATCCACAATCTCATCTTCTTCCACTTTATTCTTGCCTTAGCCATTATTATTCAGGCGTAGGTGTGGACATGGTTTCCTTTGTTGGTGACTACTTAATCTTTCTTCCACTCCTAAGTGTGATGGTCTTGCATTGTTCCTTTGGATTCACTTCTATGTTGTTAGGAGAAGTTCCTCTCTATTGGGTATTGATGGTCGTGGCCAGTTGCCCAATTTGCATTTCAAGATTCTTCATAGTGGATCCCATATTGCTACAATGAGTCTCAATATTATCCAACCGTAAATCAGTATTTTTAAACCCTGCTTTTGTCTGCTCAACAAATGATACCATGGCTTCCTTAAGTGACATCTTCTTCTCATTTTGTTGACTATGAAGTCCTGGACGAGGTTGCAGCACATCCCTTTTATTTCCATAAGGCAAATTTTCATGATTTTAAAGCCCTAGGTGGTAATAAATTGGCACAGGATTACCCCGACAGTTGTAGTTCCAATTATTGATGTATTAAACCTGTTGTTGACTCACTTCATTACTTGGATTTGTCCTACTTGTAGCTGCTACACATTTTGCACTTTGTGGTATCCTCTGGGTTGTCAAAGTTGAAATCTAATGGAATAGAGAAGCAACTTGAGTTGAAAGGGCAACAAATGACTCCAATTCATGAATCCCAGCAACTTTCTTAGTCATAGTTCTTCGGTTGGCCATTAATAATTATTTGAGGCCATTTCTTCCAAAATAGAAGTAGCACCCTCCAGTGTCTTTGCCCATTTAACCTATTATAAAACATCTAAATCTGCAACCAATGTGACAAAGCATGTTGTGGCCCAGCGTCGAATCAAATCTTTATACCTTTCCCATCCTTCATAGAGTGATTCAAAATCATGTTGCTTGAATTGACCAATCTCACTCCTGAGTTCGGCTATTTTTGCACGTGGAAAGAATTTAGCAAGAAACTTTTCTGCCATGTCCGACCAACTCGTGATACTTCCCGGTTGTAAATATTGTAGCCAACCTCTTGCCTTATCTCTCAAAGAAAAAGGGAACAATCTCAATCTAATGGTGTCTTCAATAACACCATTGATCTTTACAGTTTCGTAAATCTCTTGAAACATCGCCAAATGAATATTGGGATCATCAAGAGGTGATTCCCTGAATTGGGCTTGTTGCACCATGTTGATCAAGGTGGGTTTGAGCTCAAAATTGTTGGCATTAATGGTCTGGCGTCTAATACCCAAGTAGTTGTCACTCACAAGTGGTCGTATATAATCCTTCAAGGAGCGTGGCTGCACATTCTCTTGTCCGTTCTCCATGGCGAGTACCCTCTTCTTTCTTAGTGAAATTAGGAATAGCTTCCCAAGAGGGGGGGTGAATTAGATTCTTTTTAATTTTAATAAATTTATGTGCTTTTGATTATGATACTAAGAAAAACACAATTGATAACCGACAATCAAACTTGAAAATACTGAAATTTAAACTAACAAATCAATTAATGAAATCAAAGCAATTCAACCATTCAACCAAGAAGATTAGTGCTTTTGTTAATTTCCCTGTAAATATTTACCACCTTCTTTATGTAAGCTCATAGTATGCAATTCTCTTGATCAAGATTTCCACAGATTAACCTACGTACTCCCTTTTGGGTTTCAGCAAATGGTTAATCAAAACGTACTTTCTAGATATCAAGAGTCTTTGTTTCTTTCTTTCTTTAAAACCTGCAACCTGCACTTTTAAATCATACAATAACAGCAAATACAGAGAATAGAAGATAAAGAAGAGAGAAAGACACAAGAGTTTTATGAGGTTTGACTTCAACACAGCCTACGTCCTCGCCCTTGGCAAAATACCAAAGGTTTCCACTATAGCAGTTCTGTTACCGGGTGGAACAATGCCATTTTACAATCACTCCTTAGCCAAGGCTAGAGCCCGCCTTCTCCAAACAATATACTCTTGTTTGGTCAACGATCCAACAGCTTGGAATCGTCCAAAATCTACAAGAGACATATAAAAAAAGCTGGTGTACAAGAGATGCTCACACAAAGAGCAGATTAGTACAAATAGAAACTATGTACTTCAAAAGGTAAATATCAAGAGAGAAATAAACTTTTGAAGCTTTAACAAAATTTCACCAAATTCCTTTTCTCCAGATGAGAAATCAGTAGTCTTTCTTTTTAGGAATTGATGACTAAGAAAATCAAAACCACAATACTTTCAACTTGCAAGAATTTAATTAAGAGAGATGTTGAGAGCAAGAGAGCTTGAGAGAATTTCAATGCTTGGTGTATTTTTAATTTACAAGAACAGTGTATTTATAAGCTTTCAAAACATGTTTCCTTGTAGCAAGAGTTTCCTTAAAGAGTTTCCCAATTTATTAGAAAATTTGGGATTCAAACGGCTATAATTTAAAAAACAAGGTTTTTAAAAATTTGCCTGTTGAACAGTTTTCAGACATCTGAGATTTCGAGGTCAGGCGTCTAAAGTTCCTGAAACCTATTAAAAATTTAACTAGACACAGGGTTAGACATCTGAAGATAGGGTTTAGACGTCTGAGGTGCTAGGTTCAGATGTCTGAAGTCACGAGTTCAGACGTCTAAACTGCTACTGTCTAGTTCTGTCTTGGTTCATAAAATCTTCAGAAGTTTGCACTTAATCGTCAGAGGTTTGAAGTAATTCTTCAAATATTTGAATATGAAATTTAGTCATCTAAAGTTGTCACTTCAGTCATCTGAACTCCCAAAAACCTATTTTAAAAAAAAAAATTTCCTTGAAAACTGATTTGCTCTCTTATGACTTTTACAAAGCTTATTTCATAAATATTCAATGGGTCTTTTAAGTTCTTATAATCTCTTGAAAGAGCTTCAAAACCTATTTCAAATGATATTTTAGCTTTTGAAATACTTACAATATATTTCCTAAAACTTTGTATGCCAAGCTTGATATCTTCTTTAATCCGTCTCTTGAAATTCTTTGCTTGAGCTGCAAATATCTTAATTTCTCCTTGTATAATTGATTATTTGACCCAATATTTGTATCATACATGATCTTTTCTTGAATCATACTTGAGCTTTACTTGGGCAATGCTTGAGCTTTACTAGAACCATGCTTGAGCTTTACTTTGAACCATTTATCCTGAAACATAAAAACTCAACCTTTCCAAGTTAAATAATCCTTTGTTTGTTATTGAAATGGGGAATAGCTTCCCAAGAGGGGGGTGAATTGGATTCTTTTTATATTTTAGTAATTTTTAGACTTTCTGATTTTAATAACCCAAAAATCAAGATATATATGATCAATAACCACACTTAAGAAAGCTTAAATTTAGAATTACAATTCAATCAATGATATCAATCAATCAAAAATATTTAAAATTTTGTTGATTTCCTTGTACTCTCTGAGTATACACTTTACTTGATTAAGATTTCTATAGATTAATCAATGTACTCTCTTTTTGGGTTTCCGCAAACAATTAATCAAAACGTACTTTCTATTTATCAAGTACCTTTGCTTCTTTCTCAATTTAGAACCTGCAATTTGCACTTATAAATCTTATTACAATAGCAAGTAAAGAATGTAAAATAAAGTAGAGAGAAAGAGACAAGAATTTTTACGAGGTTCGGCTTCAACACAGCCTACGTCCTCGCCTTTGGAAAAACACTAAAGGATTCCATTATACCAGTTCCGTTACCTGGTGGAACAATACCAATTTACAATACACTCCTTTGATTAGGCTAGAGTCTGCCTCTCCAAACAAAAACTCCTTCTTTGGTTCGATGATTCAACAGTTCTAAATCGTTTAAGAAAGATAATAAGAAATTTGTGTACAAAAGAGAACTCTCACAATAGAGTAAATTAGTACAATGATCAGCTCACTTTATACTTCAAAGTAATTCAAATATAAGAAATTTCAAGCTCAATACTTAGTATGAATTACCTAATAATTTTCCAAAGAAAATAAAAGATTCTAATTTTTGAAAAACTTTGCTTCAAAATATAAATGAATATCATATCAGAAATTTAAGTTTGAAAGAGTTTTAGATCCTTTGAACAATTTTGAATACTTGAAGACTGGTTGATCTAAAACCTTTGAAAACTTGCTTTGACCTAAAAGCCTTTAAATATTGCTGGATCTGAAAACTTTTTGAATATTGCTAGATCTGGAAGTTTTAGAAGATTTTTCAATTTCAAAATTCTTTTGAATATTTCACCAATGTTCTCTTTTCTCGTTCTCTTTTTTTTGAAAAACTTTTGGGGATTAGGACTATTTATAGAGGCTTTAGAAACCATCCATTACTCCCAAAGATTCCTAAAAATCATTTCCAGGTATTTTGAAATAAATATGTTTAAAAACGTGGTTTAAAAAATCTTCCCATTGAGAGATTTATTGCCAACGTTAGAGTGGCAATCGCCTATCAGAGAGCAACTCTGAACATAGAATGCAGGCAGTCACCTAGCTTGTTCACACAGGCGCCTGGCTGGTTAGGCAGTCACCTGTCTAGCTACTAACTTTTTGAAAAATCATTTTCTTAATGTGGCAGTCGTCTGCCTTATCATGGCAGTCGCCTGGCTCTTCATTATTTCAAAAAATTTTCTCTTCTTAAGCCTTTTTTATTTATTGAAAAATTACTCTTTAAAGTATATATGTTTAAAAACATATTTTTGATTTTCTAAGAGCTTCAAACTACTTTATATTTGACTTTAACCTTGAAGTACTTACATTTAGAATATCCTTAATATAACTCTTTTAGTCTTCAAACTTGTTCTTCCATCAACTTTGTGGTTGCACTCTTTCCTTTGAGCTTTTCACAGTATAACTTTGGTCTTCATGCTCTTTATAACTCTTAAGCTTTTCTTTGTATTCTTCAAGGATTTTTTGTACTTCATAAACTTCCTTCTGCACTTTAGCTTTACTATTTTTTTGAAAACTTTTGCGAGAAACATATCATTTGATTTGTTATCATCAAAATAATAATTGTAGGCCTTGTTAGGCCAACAATCTCCCCCTTTTTGATGATGACAAATTGAGAGCAAAAATTATAAGCCTCTAATAATTATGGCTCCCCCTATCAATATGCATGATATATTAAAAGTATGACTTATGCATATAAGTAAGTCCATGATCTAATCCTAGAATAAACCATGCGTATAAGTACAAAGTAACATCCATCCAGCTTATTAAAAATCACAAACTATAATAAAGATTTACAAACCATAAGTGTGTCATATTTGTATCATATTTTTGCACTCACAACTTCCTCTAAAACATTTCTCCCCCTTTGGACATCAATCAAAAAGGAGAAACATATACAAAAACAGAGAAACACTGCAAGTCAAAATACTAGTTTTAGAACACCAAAGATGGCCTAGTCGATAAAAACTAGAATACATAACACATAAAAGTGATAGGTAAGAGAACATCAGTCAGAGGCTTCCATATTTTCACTTTCATCATCTTCTTCTTCTTGTTCTTCAGATTCATTATTTCCTTCCTTTTGTTCACAATCATCTTCTCCTTCTTCTTGTTCTCCAGATTCATCCTCACTGGATGTAGCAGAACTGATACTCATAGGAGATTTTCCTTTAGAGGAACTAGCTAACTGTTGCTCAATCTTTTCAACTCGTTTATCAATTTGTGAATAGTGAGTTTCTATGGATGCAACCTTCTCTTGCAAAGTACCAAGACCAGATCTCATACCATCACTAAACGTCATATAATGGTTAAAAAATGAGACAAACCATGATGAAGTATCTGGAGCAGCCTGAACTGAAGGTGTGTGGATAGATAATGAAGAAGGTGGTGGTGTAGATGAGACATTCCTATGTCCTTTAAAGAACCACTTTTGAGGAGAATTTTTATAGCCCATCCGTTTTAGAATGGTGTTAGAAAAGATATCACAGTACGTCTTGCTAGTAAAGTTGAATGATGGAGTTAAAACATTAAAATGAGCGAAAACCATATTCAACATTCCCGCATATGGTAGGACAACACGAGGAGCATCAACTTTCATGATAATCCACTGAATGATCAAACTTGGAAGATCCATCTTCTTCCCTCTGAGGATGTACCACATTACAAAACAATCCAGAAACGAAATGTGATCGTGAGAACCAGATCTTGGTAAAATGTTGTTTGTAATAAGCTTGTGCAAAATAAGGGCTTTCAAACTAAGCTGCTTATAAAGTGGAGGATGGCTAAAGTTAACGGTAGTGTCAGTCATCACCAGTGGCAGAAACTCTTGTGGTGTAAAACCTTGAGCCATAATCCATTGCTTCTCGATAATATGAATCTCAAAATCCCCTAGCTTAATTCGAAGAATCTTTCCCAAGGATATTGAATTTAAGTGGATATATTTCCCAAGTAAATTTGTTTTGATTCCATTTTCACATCACTCCATGTTTGCATAAAAAATATGCACAACATTGGGATAATACCCTTTAGCTTGGTAGGTGGTAAACTTGTCCCATCCAATGTTCTTGAAAAGTTCAAGATTTCGGGAAAATCATAATTGAAGAACGTTACGTTGAGTACCTTATCTAATATTGGTTCAGCCGAAGCAATTTGATTTCAGTAAAGGTGCTTCGCGTGTGAAGTTACCAACCATCTCTCCACCTCATCGTTATTTATTCTTATGGAAGAGGAAGATCCTTTAACACCAACAGATTTTGATCTAGGCATGTTTGGATGAAGAAGAAAATCAAGGAAACTCTAAGTTAAGCTTGGTTTTTGTGTGGAGGAAAGAGTTAATACTAGGTTACAAGATACTTTGAGCAAGATTTTTG
This sequence comes from Malania oleifera, assembly GCF_029873635.1. NCBI lineage: Eukaryota > Viridiplantae > Streptophyta > Magnoliopsida > Santalales > Ximeniaceae > Malania > Malania oleifera. The sequence goes on from NC_080419.1 coordinate 107,938,654, forward strand.
TGGAAAGTAATGGAGACGAAAGGTTTCAGAGAGAAAAATGAATGATCAGGCGCCTGGTGGGTTTTAAAATGACTTAAAATAGGGTTTTAAACCCTACCCGCCACGAGGCAGTCACCTGCTTCAATGTGGTAGGCACTTGTCTTTGTGAAATTTTGAAAGACAGTAGCCAGGCAGTCGCCTAGTACCCTGGTGGCAGTCGCCTGCCAACCAGAACAATTCCTAAATAACTTCATGACTATGAAGCACGCACAATTCTCTTCTTATAAATATGAATCTTTCTTCTGACAAAGGTTTTGTGAAAAAATCTGTTAATTGAACATGTGTATTTACAAATTCCAGTACTATATCTTCGTTTTGTACATGATCTCTCAAGAAATGATGTCTTATATCAATGTGTTTTGTTCTTGAGTGAGATACTGGATTTTTTGAAATATTAATAGCACTTGTGTTATCACATTTGATAGGGATAGTTTGATATTGCATTTGAAAATCTTTTAACTGTTGTTTCATATACAATGTTTGAGCACAACAACTTCCTACAGCAATGTATTCTGCTTCTACTGTGGATAATGCTACAGAATTTTGTTTCTTTGAAGACCATGAAACTAAATAATGTCCTAGAAAATGACATGTTCCACTTGTGCTTTTTCTATCTATTTTGCATCCGGCAAAGTCTGCATCTAAATAACTATTTCAAATTCAGATTCTTTTGGATACCATAATCCTAGTTCAACTGTGCCTAAGAGATACCTAAGGATTCTTTTGACTACAGTTTGGTGTGATTCCTTTGGAGCTAACTAAAATCTTGCGCACATACATACACTAAATATAATATCTGGCCTACTTGTTGTTAAATAGAGTAGACTTCCTATCATTCCTCGATAGTGCGTAGTATCAACTTGCTTCCCTTTTTAATCTTTGTCAAGACTAGTTGAAGTACTCATAGGAGTTCCTATGGGTTTACTCTCTTCCATATCAAACATTTTTAACATATCTTTAATGTATTTAGTTTGATTTATAAAGATTCCATTTTTTGCTTGTTTCATTTGTAATCCAAGAAAGTAATTTAGTTCTCCCATCATACTCATCTCAAGCTCTTTTTACATACATGTGGCAAATTCTTTACATAGATCTTTGTTTGTAGCTCCAAATATAATATCATCCACATATATTTGAACTAATAGCATACCTTTGTTTTTGGTTTTAATGAATAAGGTACTATCAACCTTTCCTCTTGTAAACTCATTTTTAAGTAAAAATTTGCTTAACCTTTCATACCAAGCTCTTGGAGCTTGTTTCAAACCCTAAAGAGCTTTTGTCAATTTGAATACATGGTTTGGATTTTTTGAATTTTCAAACCCTGGAGGTTGTTTGACATATACTTCTTCATTTATATATCCATTCAAAAATGCACTCTTCACATCCATTTGATATAACTTAAAACCCTTATGGGCTGTATAGGCTAAAAGCATCCTAATGGCTTCCATCCTTGCCACAGGTGCAAAAGTTTCATCATAATCAATTCTTTCTTCTTGATTATATCCTAATGCCACTAACCTAACTTTATTTCTTACTACAACTCCATTTTCATCCTTCTTATTTCTAAACAACCATTTAGTTCCTATAATTGATTTATCTTTGGGTTTTAGTATTAGTTCCCATGCTTGACTTCTTTCGAATTGATTTAATTCCTCTTGTATAGCTAAAATCCAAGAATCATCATTTAAGGCATCTTCGATATTTTTTGGTTCATGTTGGGATAAGAAAACATAATGATTGCAAATATTTTTTAGTGAGACTCTTGTGGTTATTCCTTTTGATGTTTCACCAAGAATTTGTTCTTTTGGGTGATTTTTTTCATATTTCCACTCTTTAGGAAGTTTCAGTTTTTCTGAAAGGTTTTCATTTAATGCATCATTATTCTTTTCTTTTTTTATTTCAAAAACTTCTTCCTTTTTTGAAGTGACTTCTTTTTCATCATTCACATCTTTATTGTTATAAAGATTTGATTCATCAAAAGTTATATGAATTGATTCCATAATTGTAGAAGTTCTTTTATTATAAATCCTATAAGCTTTACTATTTGTAGAATAACCTAAAAAAAATACCTTCATTTGACTTTGCTTCAAATTTTCCTAGATCATCTTTAGTATTTAATATAAAGCATTTACAACCAAATACATGAAAGTAGGATATATTTGGTTTTCTATCTTTCCAAAGTTCATATGGTGTTTTATCTATTTTTGATCTTATTGATACTCTATTTACAATATAACATGTTGTATTTACAACTTCTGCCCAAAAATATTTAGGTACACTATTTTCATTGAGCATTATCCTTGCCATTTCTTGCAAAGTTCTATTTTTCCTTTCAACTCCATTTTGTTGTGGAGTTCTTGGTGCAGAGAAATTGTGAGTTATTCTATGTTCATTACAAAATTTATCAACTTCCTTATTTTTAAACTCCCTTCCTTGGTCACTTTTAAAACTTGTTAAATTATAGCCTTTCTCATTTTGTAGTTTCTTGCATAAGGTTATTAATTGGTTACAAGCTCCATCTTTATTTGCAAAAAAGATTACCCAAGTAAATCTTGAATAATCATCTACTATTACGAAAGCATATTGTTTTCCACATAAGCTTAAGGTTCTTGTTGGACCAAACAAGTCTAAGTGTAGGAGTTCTAGGGGTCTCTTGGTGGATATGAATTTTTTCTTTTTAAAACTTGTTTTCCCTTTTAACAAACATCACACTTCTTGTCTTTTATGTACTTAATATTTGGTAACCCTTTTACAAGATTTTTCTTAGATAGTTTAGATAGTAGATCCATGCTAGCATGTCCTAATTTCCTATGCCATAACCAACTTGCTTCATTCATAGCTGTTAAACAAGTTATGTTTTGATTTTCTATTTTCTCAAGATTTATACAGTAAACATTATTTATTTTATGAGCCATAAATAAGGTTTCTTTATTTTTGGGATTCTGGATAACACATTTTTCTTTCATGAACATTACTTCGAACCCATTATCACTTAATTGACTAATACTTAAAAGATTATGTTTTAGTCCTTCTACTAATAGAACAGCATCTATAGTGAGTGAAGATTCTTTACCAATTTTACTGATACCAACAATTTTACCTTTGGCATTGTCGCCGAAAGTGACATATCCCCCATCCTTTTTTGTTAAGGTAGTGAACTTGGTCTTGTCATCGGTCATATGCCTTAAGCAACCGCTGTCCAAGTACAATTTGTCCGTTGTCATTGTTGTCCTAAGGCAAACCTATAATAAGGGACACTATGTGTTAGTTTTTGGAACCCATATTCTTTTGATTTTTATTGTTTTATTGTTGGTTTCACTATTTGTTTTCCATTTTCCTGAACTTTAACATATTTTTTCTTTAATGGGCAATTGAACATTATATGACCTTTAATCTTGCACATATAGCAAGTTGTGTGTTCATGTTTGTTATTTGATGAAGTACTAGCATAAAACTTAGCTTCCTTAACAAAATATCCTATGTATAGCTTTTTATTTCTTTTATTTGTTTTACCGTTGTAGCCTATTCTTTCTTTGTTTCCATGAAGCCTTTGCTGTCCAATCATCTTTTCAAAGTTTTTTTACCTTTAGTAAAATTATAGACAATCTTTTCTTTATCCTCAATTACCTTTTTGAGTTTATTTATTTCTAAATCTTTCTTATTCAAATCATTTTTATGAGTTTCATCTAACTCTTGTTTTGCTATATTTATTTCATCTTCCAGCATTTTTATATAAGTGTTTCTTTCTTCTTTAATAACTTTGAATATTTCAAGCTGCTTTACTAGTTCTTGATTTTGATTTTTCAAAGTTATATTTCTTTTAGACACTTTTATAAATCTTTTATGTAGTGAAAATAATTCAGTTTGTAGTTCCTTATAAGAAGCCAAACTATCATATGACTCATCACAAGACACATTTTGAGATTCTGTTGAAGAGTAATAAGAAGTTACCTCTTCATCGTTTGCCATGAAGCATATATTTGCCATCTCTTGTTCACTTGATTCGGTTTCAGTTTCACTGGAGCTTGAATCGTCCCAAGTAGCTTTCATTGCTTCCTTCTTTTTCTTCTTGTCCTTCTTGAACAATGGACACTCTAGTTTATTATGTCCTGGTTTTTTGCAGTGATAACAGATTGGTAATTCTTTCTTACCTTTATTTTCTTTCCTACTTGTATCTTCTTTTTTAGTTTTCTTTTTGTAGAATTTTCTAGGAAACTTTTTATTTTTTCTATAGAATTTTTCTAATCTCTTAGTAATTAATGCCAATTCATCTTGATCTAAATCACTTGTTTCGCTTTCTTCTTCGGTAGAGCTATGACTAGATGCTTTTAGAGCCATGGATATTTTATGCTTTGATTCGAGATTCCTTTCTTTTAGTGTCATTTCATATGTAAGAAGTGAAGCTATAAGTTCATCCAAAGAAGTAGTCTTAAGGTTTCTACCTTCCGTGATAGCTGTGGCCTTTGGTTCCCAAATAGAGGGTAAACCTCTTAGAATTTTCCTGATCATTTCATATGTAGTATAGGTTTTTCCTAAGGTACTTAAAGAGTTTATTATGTGTATAAATCTGGTGTACATGCTTGATATTGTTTCATCAGAATTCATTTTGAAAGCTTCGTATTCACTTGTTAACATATCTATCCTATTGTCTCTAACATCGACGGTTCTTGCATAAGTTACTTCTAACTTATCCCAAATTTCCTTAGCTATTTTGCAAGTCATGACTCGATTAAACTCATTAGCATCTAATGCACAATATAACGCATTTATAGCACTTGCATTTATCTGAAGCATTTTATAGTCTAAGTCTGTCATGTCTTTCTTTTCTTTTGGAATATGTTTTCCATCAACTAACTTAGTGGGAATAAGATTTCCATCCATAACAACTTCCCAAGCTTTCCAATCCATGTGGTGGAGATATATTTCCATCCTCTTTTTTCAAAAAGTGTAATTGTGTCCACAAAAGATTGGTGGACGACTTGAGGATTGTCCTTCACCAAAGGGTGCTACTACAATGTTTGCCATTAGATCTTTTTATAGTTTCTTATTAGGAATTTCTATAACTAGTCTCTGATACCAATTGAAATTAAGAATAGCTTCCCAAGATGGGGGGTGAATTGGATTCTTTTTATATTTTAGTAATTTTTAGACTTTCTGATTTTAATAACCCAGAAATCAATATATATATGAACAATAACCACACTTAAGAAAGCTCAAATTTAAAATTACAATTCAATCAATGATATCAATCAATCAAAAATATTTAAGCTTTTGTTGATTTCCCTATAGTCTCTTAGTATACACTTTACTTGATTAAGATTTCCGCAGATTAATCAACGTACTCCCTTTTTGGGTTTCCGCAAACAATTAATCAAAACATACTTTCTATTTATCAAGTACCTTTGTTTCTTTCTCAATTTAGAACCTACAACCTGCACTTATAAATCTTATTACAATAGCAAGAAAAGAATGTAAAATAAAGCAAAGAAAAAAGAGACAAGAATTGTGTGTGCTAAGCCTGATAAAGAAAAATATATGTTCACCAATCCAATATTCAGCAAAGCATAAACATACCACAAGCACAATCCACAAGAACACATTTACGTAGTTCGGCCCAAAAATTGGCCTACGTCCACGGTAGAAACTCACCTCCAAAGACACTATATTAAATCGGCGGAAATAAGTACAAGTACACACAGATTTACCCTTTCTTGTCTTACCAATCTCCTCTAGAAATCAGCCCAAGAATAATCCAAGAAACCCCCTCTTAACACCTGCGAAGAACCCTAGGTTTCTCCCTATATTCCTCCCTGGTGTCCTTACAAGAAATCCTACCCAAGAAACAGAATCTGAGCTTACCTTGCCTTACCCTTCCGTGTGCCTCCGCTGGAGGTTGGAGATACCCAACGCCGCACCCACCTCCTGCCGTCTCCCTCTCCCATGTGCTACGGCTGAAGGATCTTGTGGCGGTGATGGCCAGCTTCCTCGTTCTAGGTCTCCTCTCTCGGCTGGGAAGGCTCCTGCAGCTGCTGAAGAAGAAAACCTCTCTTCTGTGTTGTTGTAAAACTGAAGACCAAGCAAGAACAAACCCCTCTTCCCTCCCACACAGCTGAAGGCTCTTTACAGAGTGCGGTGTTGTTCTCTCCAGGAAGCTGCAAACAGGAAATTCTCCCATTCCCCCGCCCCTCTGCTATTTTTCTATTATTTACAATTCATTACACGGTGAAATTACATCACTGCCGCTCATACAAAAAGAAATAACACTAGCCATTGGATCTTTCAATAAAATGGACGGCTTGGATTTCCTTCAAGCAAGCTTAACACTCCAACAATTCTCCACCTTGGCAAGCTAGTGATCCTTGCACCTCTTTAGCATCTCCTATGGTGGTTCCTGGAAAACAAAATACTAAGAGCTTCCAAGGTTAACCAAGTTCGAACAATGTTCAAACTTGGATTTAGGTACAACTTTAGTCATCATATCAAAAGTCCAACTAATAGCACTACCTAAAAAAGAAAAGACCATACTAGACAAAGACTTCCTGGTATCTAGATTTCCAGCATAGTTAGAATCTACATATCCTTTTAATCCTATTTCACAATGCATAACATTTTTACCAAATATTAATCCTTGCTGTTTTGTTTCAAACAAATATTGAAAAATTTGTTTCAAAACATGCCAATGTGGTCTTCCAGGTTTGCTCATAAATCTACTCACTTGACTTACAGCATAAGATAGATCAAGTCTAGAACATACCATAGCATACATTACACTACCAACCATACTAGCATAAGGTATTCTATTCATAAACAGTGACTCATCTTCAGTTTCAGGACACTGTTTTCTAGACAATTTAACATGCTATGCAACAGGAATAGAAGTAGATTTAACATGACTCATTCCAAATCTTTTTAATACCTTTGAAATATAAGACTTTTGAGACAAGTAGAGAAGCTTTTTATTCCTTTCTCTAGTTATTGCCATACCAAGTATCCTTTTAACAAGTCTTAAGTCTTTCATTTTAAATTCATATTTAAGCATGCACTTAACTTGATTTAACATATCCATGTCTTGACAAGCAACCAACATGTCATCAACATATAATAGCAAATATATATGATAGTTATCACATGGTTTAAAATAAACACAGCCATCATAATTGCTCCTACAGAAATCATTTTGAATCACGTAAGAACCAAATCATTTATACCATTGTCTAGGTGATTGTTTCAATCCATATAAAGAATTCTTTAATAAACATATATGATTTTTATTCATATCCGTATCAACGCCCTGAGGAGGTTGCATATAAACTGTTTCTTCTAAAGTACCATACAAGAAAGCAATTTTAACATCAAGTTGTTCCAAATGCAAGTCATGTACAGCAACAAAGGATAATAGAATTCTAATAGAACTATGCCTCACAACAGGGGAAAATATTTCATTATAGTCTACCCCTTCCCTTTGTGTAAATCCCTTAGCCACTAATCTAGCTTTATACCAAGGTGGTTCAACCCCAAGGATTCTCTCTTTCCTCTTAAAGATCCACTTGGATCCTATGAGTTTCCGTTTTTCCAGTCTAGGTACCATCACCCATGTCTCATTCTTTTTTAGAGACTCCATTTCTTATTGCATTGCAAGAATCCATTTTTCTACCTCTTTACTATCCATGGCCTCTCTAAAAGTCCTAGGCTCCACCTAAATTTTTGTTTCAGCAACAGAAACAGCAAAAGCTATCAAGTCAACTTCCCCATACCTTTGAGGAGGTCTTATGACCCTCCTCTTCCTATCCCATGCTAGAAGGTAAGTTTTACATAATTCAAAGGGTCTGTTTTTGAGTTTTGCTCCTCAAAATCAATAGCATCTATTTCTAAATGGCTATGAGAAGTGAAGGGTTGCTCCACCTCAAGCTGCGGGTCACTAGTATCAGAGTGCCTGACACTTTCATCTGAATTTTCTAGTTTTCCCCCCATTTTAGTTTCATCAAAAACTACATCCCTGCTAATAATACATTTTTATTTTCTAGGTTCTATAACCCAGATCTTATAGCCTTTAACCCCCTCTGGGTATTCCACAAAAATGCATTTAATAGCCTTAGGCTCTAATTTATCAGTTCTAATGTGGGCATAAGCTACGCACCCAAAAACTTTTAAACCCTGATAATTAGTAGGCTTACCCAACCAAATTTCTTGAGGGGTTTTAAAATTTAGAGCCGTGGAAGGACACCTATTAATAAGGTATACAGCAGTGGTCACTGCCTCTGCCTAAAAGGTCTTGGGCAGACCTAAAGTGGCTAACATGCATCTTACCCTTTCCAAAATAGTCCTATTCATCCTTTCAGCTAATCCATTCTGTTGGGGAGTATCCCTAATAGTCCTATGTTTAGCTATGCCCTCAGCTTTGCAAAATTCAAAAAATTCATTTGACAAGTATTCTAATCCATTGTCTGTTATCAGTATTTTAACTTTTCTGCCAACTTGATTTTCAACTAAGGTTTTCCATTCTTTAAACTTTTCAAAAGTATCACTTTTATGTTTTAGAATATAAACTCATAATTTCCTAGAAAAGTCATCTATAATTGACAGAAAATACCTAGAACCACCATGAGAACTAACCGTAGCAGGCCCCCACAAGTCTGAATGTATGTAATCAAGAGTTTGTTTCGTGGTGTGAGTGGACTTCCTAAAACTAACCCTAGTAGACTTACCCAATACTCATTCCTCACATAATGAAAATTCCTCAAGTTTCCTATCTCCAAGAACCCCCTATTTCTCCAGCTCCTTTAAGCCCTGTTGGCTAACATGTCCTAGCCTCCTATGCCACAAGGAAACCTAATTTTCTACCCTTTGATTGATACGTGAAGCCTCACCAATCACTGTCTTTCCTATCAAGGTATATAGCCCATTCTTTAGCACCCCTTTCATCACTACCAGTGAACCTCTACATACTCTTAGGCTACCTCCTTCAGAATTAAACATGTAGGCGTCTTATCTAAACTACTAAGAGAAATCAAGTTTCTCTTCAGCTCAGGTATGTACCTCACATCTCTTAGCACTCTTTCAATCCCATCATGCATTAGAAGTCTCACAGTCCGAATACCCTGTATTTTACATGACTTATTGTTTCCTAGGATAACATGACCTCCTTCTAAGCACGCAAAGGACTCAAACCAGTTTTTCAATGGACACATGTGGAAGGAACATCCTGAATCTAATATCCAATCTTTTCCCGAATCTCTATCAGAGACATTCAACACTTCCGCACTATCATACCCATCTAAAACTACAACTGCCTTACCCTTTGATTCAGAGGTGGTGGAATTTGCACCATTTTTCCTCTCAGGGCAATCCCACCTAAAATGTCCTTCCTTGTGACATGCAAAACATTTTAGTGCCTTGCTCTTAGACTTTGATCTAGACCTATTGTCTTTTCCTTTCTTGTTCCTCTTTTCAGACCTACCTCTCACATTTAACCCTTCCCCTGACCCTGATTTAGACTCAAACTTAGTGTGCAATTCCATAGTATGCAAAACGGCGTGCACATCTTCTTAAGTCAACCTCTCTCTCCCATACATCATAGTTTCTTTAATATGGTCATATGTGGAATCAAAAGAACTCAATAAAAGAATTGTCTGGTCTTCTTCATCTATACTAATATCAATATTAGCAAGATCCAAAATAATTTTATTAAATTCATCTAAATGTTCATCAATTGATGTTCCAGGGGATATTCTTAAGGTGTAGAGTCTAGTCTTCTTATGGAGTCTATTTGCTAGGGATTTTGTCATGTACAAACTTTCTAATTTTGACCACACTCCAGCTGCCGTATCCTCATTGGTAACTTCCAACTTCCCTAAGCACTTTGTCTCCTAAGGACAAGATAATGGCACTATGTGCCTTTTGGAGGATTTCGGGCTTCACTTTATCGGTGGAGGGAAAACTTGGTTTCCCCTCTTGTGAAGTGGAACCCCCTTTCTTTTCTTCAAGAAGAACCTCATCAAGCCACTGCTATACCAAGATGGCATGCATCTTAATCCTCCATAAACCAAAGTCATTTTTCTAGGTGAATTTTTCTATTTCAAACCTAGCGGTCCCCATCACATAGCCAGGCTCTAATACCACTTGTTGTGTGTAATTCAGTTGATTGCTAATTCTATTTTCAGATTTTAATTAATTCCAAACAAACCACAATAACAATCTGATTTTGTCCAAGCATCAACCACAATCACACCTAAAATTAAACCTGTTTATTTTGATGCATGTGTGTGCGCTAAGCCTGATCAAGAAAAATATATGTTCACCAATCCAATATTCAGTAAAGCATAAACATACCACAAGCACAATCCACAAGAACACATTTACGTGGTTCGGCCCAAAAATTGGCCTACATCCATGGCATAAACACACCTCCAGAGACACTATATTAAATCGGCTGAAATAAATACAAGTACACACAGATTTACCCTTTCTTTTCTTACCGATCTCCTCTGGAAATCAGCCTAAGAATAATTCAAGAAACCCCCTCTTCGCACCTGCGAAGAACCCTAGGTTTCTCCCTATATTCCTCCCTGATTTCCTTACAAGAAATCCTCCCCAAGAAACCAAATCTGAGCTTACCTTGCCTCACCATTCAGCGTGCCTCCGTTGGAGGTCGGAGAAACCCAACGCCGCACCAACCTCCTGCCGTCTCCCTCTCCCGTGCACTACGGCTGAAGGATCTCGTGGCAGTGATGGCCGGCTTCCTCGTTGCAGGTCTCCTCTCACTGCTAAGAAGGCTCCCGCGGTTGGTGAGGAAGAAAACCTCTCTTCTGCACTGCTATAAAACTGAGGACCAAGCAAGAAGAAACCCGTCTTCTCTCCCGCGCGGCTGAAGGCTCTCTTCAACGTGCGGTGCTGTTCTCTCCAGGAAGCTATAAACAGAAAATTCTCCCATTCCCCCGCCCCTCTGTTGTTTTCTATTATTTACTATCATTACACGGTGAAATTACATCACTGCCCCTCATACAAAAAGAAATAACACTAGTCATTGGATCTCTCAATAAAATGGACGGCTTGGATTTCCTTCAGGCAAGCTTGACACTCACAAATTCAATTTTGAAGTTTTAATTTTATGCTACCAAACGCAAAATGAAAGTAGTTCTTTTGGTGGTACTAAGAGAAATACCACTAAAAATCTATTTTTAGTAATATGTACAGACCACCACAATTTGATGTTGCTAAAAGTTATTCTAGTGACAACAACAAAAATAACATGAAAATAACATTCTTAAAAATATTGAGAGATCTTGGGAATTGGAATCGGTCATTGATCATTTGGGTGCCTAAAAACTTTGACCATTAGATGAGGATTTATGTAGATTTGGAAGCAAAAAATACAATACATATTATAAATAGTTCAACTCACAAATCCAAACCAGGTCTGTAGCCTAGTAGTTCATCTTCCCATTATCCTTTGTGAAAATGAAAGTTCATGTGTGTAATCACAAATACAACGTGCGTTAGGATAGAATGGAGTAGGTCATTTTGGACGAATCCTAAATTTGTTGATTTGGCCTTTGGAATCAGCACTGCTGTAACTCTCTTAAAAATCTTTGATCAAGAAATTTTAACGGTCAACGGTAAAGAAAAAAAATTGTGTAGAAGCAAGGAGTTTTCCTTGGGTTCATCGCTCACCAAGGTTGAACTGGGTTTTCACGTTTACCCTGAGACATGCAGGCTATGTTTGATTGGAAGGAAAATTGGGTGGAAAGAAAATAGTGCAAGGCACGAAAAGGAAAGTGAAGCCTGCCTTTACTTTCTTCTTGTCTAGATAATAGATATAGACATACACCACGTTATGTAAACAAAAGAGAAATACTAAGAGTAATAAAATATTTTATTAAATTACTTATGTATTCGTAATTTGTAATTCTTGAAAAGTAAATTATTACTTGTACAGCTGAGGATATTTTAGTACTACCGAGGGTCAGTTTAGATCAAATATTTTGTTTGTGAAAAGGAAAAAAAGAAAAAAAAAACTCATTTTCTTTTATATTTTCTTTCTCTATTAAAATCTATCAAAACTAAGAATTTATTTTAGTATGATTAAAAATTTTAAAATCAAATATTAATGATGTATAAAATAAAAATTTTGTTCATAAATTTAATATGTTTTTTATTTTCCATCTTACTTTTCTTGATAACTAAATCTGGAAATATAGATTTCTTGATATTTTTCTTTTTCTAATATTTTTTGAGTTCTAAATGAAACCTAAATGTTAACTAAAAACTACATTTCCTCCTTCAATTAATTTCTTCCCTAAGGGTTAATTTGGATTAATGATTTTTCTTGGAGAAATGAAAAGAACGGAAAATAAGAAGGAAATTTATTTTCCTCTATATTTTCTTTCTATATCAAATATCATTAAAAATGAATTTTTTTTTCTAATATGATTAAAATTTTCAAAAAAAATCAAATCATAAGAACGTGTAAAATTAAATTTTTTTCCATTAAGTTGTTAAACTTTTCATTTTCTTTCTCATTTTCCTTAATAACCAAACATGAATAATAAAAATCCTTCTTATTTTCCTTCCCTTCTCCTAATATTTTTCAAATTCCAAATGCATCGTTAGACTTCTGTTAAAACTTTAAAAATATTAGGTAAAAAAGAGAAAATATCAAGGAATTAACATTTTCATGATTGGTTATCAAGAAAAGTAAAAAAATAAAATATAATGAAAAATGAGTTTCCTCCTTGTTTTCTTTTCCTTTGCTTTTCCTGAGCAAAATTCTTGATTCAAAGACACCATACATTAGTAGTAGAAATTAGTTAAAAGAACGAAATTAACAAAAATAAGACAGAGTGGCAATTATTGTAATTAAACTAATGGCAATTTTTTGTTCTTGCATTTCCCTCAGGTTTAATAATGTTTTTGAACAATTTATGCAGTCTACAGCATTTTAGGGTAAAAAAGATAAAACCTTTATCTGAATTTGTTCATACCAATAAAAGAACTGGTTTCTCACCATTAACAAACAATATATTCATGACAACAGGAAGTGCAGATGAAGGAATGTCCTCAGCAATACACAGCATGGAGGGTTTTGCAGACTAGCAGCAGAAAAGTGACTGCGATGACTGGTTCATGTTGCCTTCAAAGGATCGTAGAATGATATAGGCCTCTTCTTACACTTTGCGGTTAGTTCCTGAAAATGTAAAAGTAGAAATAATACACTTTGGTTGCCTTTGGGAGTATGACTTGATATTTTGAATCTGAATTTGAATGGGTTTGTACAAATTTCAATACAATTTTATATTATATCTTATCCAAATCCCGTACAACTCCAAATTCAAAGTTTATCTAAATATTGTGTTGAATAATTTTCAAAACATGGTAAAGTGTGCAATGCAGGCGTGACGATTGCAGATCTTTAAATAGTCATCAATCCAACATCAAGTTCCTTTCTTAAATGTTCATTCAATTTAAAGTACACAATTCCAAGATGTTCCTCCCTGTGGCCATCTTTTCACATCCGCTATAATTTTATTCCACGTTATTGTTGGAAATTAATAAATAAATAAATTAAACTTGATGCATACTCATTGTGTTTGGTTCAAGCATATGAAAGGTCTTTTGAATTGGGAGATGTATGGAGATGCATGTAACTATATAAATAAGCTACAATAAATGTGTTAAATAGCAATTATGATGGATACATGTACTAGGCTCTAAGTGAAGTCTATAAAGAACCATATACTCAACTCATTTACATCAAGTAGAATCAATAACATCAAAATATTACATCCTTTATCAACTTCTCTCCAACTTTGTATCCCCTATTTCCAATAATTACTGATCCTTATTACATGAAATTGGAATTAAAAACATCAAAATATTACATCCTTTATCAACTTCTGTCCAATTTTGTATCCTCTATTTCCAACAACTATTGATCCTTATTACATGAAATTGGAAAAAAAAAACATCAAAATATTACATCATTTATCAACTTCTCTCCAACTTTGTATCCTCTATTTCCAACAATTATTGATCCTTATTACATGAAATTGGTACCAATTTTAGTGCGATCACAAAAAATGCATGGAGATCATATAAGGATCTTGAAATCATGATTTTATGTAGATAATTAGTGGAGGAACTAGTATTGGACCCAACGGTTATCTTGGCCACATAGTGAAAGGAGGTATGATAAACATGGATTCAATTATGAAGGTGTCAAGGATGCACATTGAATGTCATTGTGATGTTGTGATGGACTTGAACAAGTACCATGCTCAGGCTACTAATGTATCTTTGACCTATGGATGGTTACTCATGTGTAAGAATGAGTGGCAAAAATATTATATCTCAAGGGAACACTAGGTGAGTGTCCTACCAACCCTAAGGTCCTTTTGAGCAACAAGTGAGCACTTGAGGAGTGCCCAAGGGAAGAGTCTTGACATTCTCAAGGATTGTTTTGGGATTTCGTGTGGTACTAGAAGTCTTATGGACAATGAGAATTAGGTTGCGTGTCACTCATGACCTAGAGGGGTTAAGACAAACACCTTATCATTTATACAGATTATTGAGGGATGCTAATCCTTTGTACGTCTGTGTTGAGCAATATAGGGTGCCACTTCCCTTAGCCCCGGCTTATGGGTGGGTAGTGGTAGGTGTAATTACACAAGGATTCGAGAATAAAAGTAACGCGTGGTGCTTCTGGATTGAGAATTATAAGACCTTTATGTTCAAGTCATGGTTCCTTAGTGAAAATATTAGTTGCAACTTAGGTTGTTATGCCAACAAACTATCAACAGTATTTCTATCTATTAAAATGAGCATAACTGAACGAGACTTAATATAGTCTTTTTGAGCATGAGTGTGGCTTTGTCATATGTGGGAAAAATCAAGGGGAAGGCGAGTGGCATATGGAACTTGTTGCTTCCATGATAGCATTAGAGTCATCCTAAAAGTATTGTCATGTGGGTGGATTCTAAAGAAATTCACAAATTCAAAATATATGAGTTGAGATCAAATTTTAGGGACACACCTATAACTACCCAAAAATTATACTATTTTTTTTCACCTATTTACTCTAATACCCTTGAATTATCTACTATAACCTCTCAAACCCCAAGTAAGCACTAAGGAAACCCTACTCAAATTACATACCTAAGCAGTGGAAAACATAAAAACATACATCCATATTTACAATACCAGAATCCAATTTTTTTTCCCAAAACAAAATTACATAGTTACACATCATCCCAATATCATATTTCCCAAAACTTTTGTAAACTGCCCAAAAATACAACCATCTATTAAAACTTACCCTACAAATAGGGTAGTGTACTCGCCCTCTCTATCTGCGAGCCTGATCCGCTCACCTAATTGGATCACTTGAAAAATATTAAATCACTGGGATGAGACAATGCTCAGTAAAAGGAAATATGTTATTACTAGTGTGTGTCAACTGAGCTTACAAACATATTATACTGACAAATATCTTAAACTAAATTTAGCTGGCAAAACATCTCATATAGTTTAAAATACCACCGACATCTCTTAGTACTATTTATTCATAATTCTAGTACTATAGAATATTTCCTATAGTTTTGTAAATCTATATACATAGAAGTAACTGTGATAATACCCTAGAAAATTGTATATCGTGATTTAACCTTTACCCCTCCTCAGCCCGGCCCTGACACAAACTTCGTGGCACGGTAGCTAGTAAATTGCACGCCACCAATCCTCAGACCAGCTCTGACACAATCTCGGTGGCATGGTAACTAGAAAACTGATCTAAAATTGCAACAATACCATGCTCTGTTGACAACTGATCTAATTCATCAGGGTCTAATACTGAAAGTATGTATTATCTTGCTATTTTATCATGATTTCAAAATAACCATAACACTATAAATCTGATATGAAATACTGAAATATCTGACTAAAATAACTGTAATATCTAACTGAAATATTTGATTGAGTAATCTGTAATGTTTGAGTGTTATGGTTTTGGAAATCTTGGAATTCTGTAAATGCTGCAAAATATCTGCCTATGAAATATCTGTAAAATATCTGTCTATAAATTATGTGTCCATATATATATATATATATATATATATATATATATACATAGTAATTTATATATTTGTAAAATACGATAATACATATTTCTGTGCATAAATTCTGATAAGTTATGGTATTTTGAAAAACTATATAAACTCTATACTGAACAAATATCTACTCAGACCACACAACTAATAAAGCACATGCTTTGAAATCCATGAAACTTTATAATCAATATTCTACACCTTGTTAAACAAGTACCATACTTTACTAATAAAATTCATGAACTTCCTAGCATAGCATATTTCCCTTGCCTATATGGCTGGGAGGCTTGCCTCCAACTCTACCCTCACACTCTCGGCATACCAATCTCAAAATTCTGTAATAATTTATACAAATTCCTCGATGAATCACTGAGTTTCCCCAGAAATTATCAACTCCTATTTCCTGAACCTACCTATTCACAATTTCTTAAACTTTAATATACCTGGACTTCTGGAAAAATATCTGCTGGGCTTCTTAACCCATGCATGCAAGGTCCCAAAAACACCCTAACCTTGAAAATATAACACCCTAATTTTATTCTACAAAACACCACTATATACGCTCACAACACAAAATCCAAGCTCAGATAAAACTAGTAATACTGGAAATACCTAAAAATTCACTTATCTTGATTTTGGGATGGTTCCCAAACTTCCCAAATTGAAATTTTGCTCCGGTTAGGTTGTAGAGAATCTCCCTACGATCATCATGGTGGCTTGTGATCATCGAACTGGGGGGAATCAGAACTAGAATCGTAGAGAGAAGGCAGAAAATCCAAAATTTAGATAAAGGAAAAGGAGAATGAAATTTTCGTCAAAAATCATCGTTTTGCATATGTAGACACCCCATTTTTACCCAGGCCCAATATTATTATTATTATATTACTATTATTATTTTTATTTTTATTTTCATTATTATTACCTTTGTTATTTTTAAATATTATTATTATTATTAGTATTTTTATTTATTATTATTATTATTCTTATTCTCATTATTATTTATTTATTTTTGTTATTACTATTATTATTTTTTTATCATTTTTAGTACTTTTTATTATTATTTACATTATTATTTTAGATATTATTTTATTATTATGGTATTATTTTTATTATTATTACTTTACTATTATTTTGCTTATTTTTATTTTTCTTGATTATTATTATTATTATTATTTTTATTATCGTTAATATTATTTATTTATTATTATCTTTATTATTATTATTATTAGTATTATTACTATTTTGTTGTTATTATTATTATTATTATTATTTCTTTTATTATTATTATTATTATTATTATTTATTAACTTATTATTATTATCATTAGTATTTTTATCTCTCTTACTATTATTATTATTGTTATTTATTTTTGGTATTATTAGTATTATGTTATTATTTTGTTATTATTATTATTATTATTGTTATCAATCATTATTAATATTATTATTATTATTATTATATTTATGTGATTTAGGGTTTTGGGGTGGAGGAGCCTATTTATAGGCTCTTTCTCCCAGCCAAAAGGAAGGGGGGGCTGCGCACAGCACAGCACGGAGGCAGCACACAGCCAAACGAAAAAAAAATTTGCTTTCTTTTCTCCTTCTTCTTCTTCTTCTTCTTCTTCTTCTTCTGCTTTCAGCCACCATCTCCCGCAGTATAGCTCTCCTCCGTCCTGCACGCTGCCTGCACGCCACGCGACTAACAGCCCCACTCGGCGTCGCCGTCGCCAGTGTCCTCCAACAGCAGCCATAGCCACCAACCCTCACCAGTCCTCGCTCACACACGGCAACACCCTTGCCGCCAACCCGAGGCTCCCTCCATGGCAGAACAGAGCCCACCGCAGCAGCCCCTGCAGATCACGGCAGCATCTCCATAACCAGCAGCTCCGGCGGAATCATCGCAGACCCCACCAGCAACCGTTGCCAGACTGCTGCACTCCGGCGACACCACTCATGGCCACTGGTTCCTCCGGCCATCCCTGCAACACGAGAACACCCGGTGAGTCCCCCCCTGTCTCCTGTTTCTGTAAATTCCTGCACACACACACACACCGTTTCATGCATGCGAGACACACCCACGCACCCCAGCACCTGCACTGTATATACTATATATTTTATATAGATTTATTTATTTATTTATCCATTTTTTTTGTTTGAAGTTCACTTCTTTATTATTGAATGCTTAATATTATCTAAACTTATATGTATCTTAGTGTTGGTTTATTATTTTCATTTATATATTGATCATACTACTATTATTATTGGTATATTATTATTAATAATATTATTATATTGTTCATATACTATTATTGGTTATATTATAATTAATCTATTAGTATTACGATTATATAAATTGTGTTAATATTATTATTATGTTACTTGTACATTATTATTGGTGGTATTAGTACATTGTTTATGTGTTATTATTATAAGCACAAGTATACTATTGTACATATTAAATAATACTATTATTGTTGGATTATTATTATCATTATTATTATTATTATTCTTTTATTATGTATTCGTTTTGTATTATTATTAAAGTGTTTATATAACTATCGTAATAAAGCTTTTATTATTATTGTGTATTGACATGGTTGGCATATTTATTGTGTTATATATTTTTGCATATTTATGTGGTTCTTATTAGTGCCTTATATATTTATATTCATGTTAGTATTGATTGCATATTTTAATTGTATACTTAATTTGCATGCACACTTATTATCATTATTGCCATATATGTTTATTTGCATATTTATATTATTATCGAACGTACATTTTATTGTATAGCTAGCATATTTCTACTATTATTAGTGTAATTGCCTCATATAGTTATTTGCATATTCATTGCGCATTCTGTTGTATATTTGATTACACATGTATTTTCATATTTCCACGTTAGGTTTTGGTATATGTCCTAATTATCACATGTTTCCATATCGTACCCATGTATATTGGCATAATAGATTATAATTTGAATTGTTGCCATAATTTCGTCTTATTTGTTTCTATGTTGTTTATATTTAATTTCTAGGGTTTGAATTATTGTCACGTTTCCTTTATTGTTAATCCTAGGGTTTTGTTAGTATTATGTCAAAGTTTTGATTATTTATAGTTAGGATTTATGCATGTATTTGTTAAGATATATTATTATCATATTGTATAGTTTACATTCTAATTGCAGGGTTGATTTGTTTCTTTAATTATTTCCATATTGTATATATGTATATATATTGTTATATTATTATATTATTGTCGCGATTATTTTATTGTTATTGTTGTAGCGAATATTACTATAGTGTATATTGTTATATTGTTATATGGTATATATATGAGTATAATGTTATATTAAGTATATTGTTATATTTAGTACTCTTAGATCACACGTTCATATTAAGAATATTGGCATATTTTAGTATTATATTAAGTTTAGTATTTTATTCTATATTATTATCATCATTATTATTATGTTTTGTATTATTTATTAGTGTATTTTTTTTAGTATTCTAATATATATGGTATCGTTTTAGTAATTCTAGTATCTTCATATATATAGTATATGGTGTTTTGTTGATAATTATATGTAGTTTAATTTCTTAGTGTATTATCTCATTAACATATATTAAAACCTCCCATACTAGTATTTCCCTATAAAAATTTTATATATCATTTCAAAATTTTTGGGAGTGTATTTTCTTAATTATAATCCCTATGATTTAATTGCAAGGGGTATTAGCCTTTGGGCATCACGTACCCTAAGCTCTGAGGGAATATATGTATATATTTATTTATTTTCCTATGTATTTATAAATTCATAAAAAGGAGTAATGTAAAGATTTATTAGATTAACTTAGGGATAATTTTAAATTAATTAGGTGCCGTTCTTAAGAACGGGCGCGTAGGGGGTGCTCGTACCTTCCCCTCGCGTAACCGAACTCCCGACCCCAACTCTGGTAATGTAGACCGATTCTACCCCTAACGGGGTAGTGATCATGTGTTCTAACCGCACTAAAGGTTAGTGGCGACTCCTACACCATATTTTTCCTGAAAATATTAAAATAATTTTAATTTCGCCGCCCGGGGCACACGCGCTCCCGGGACGCCGCGACAGCCTGGCGACTCCGCTGGCGACCTAGAGAGTCGAACCATTAATTAATTAGAAATTATCCCAAGTTCTAATTTGATAAATCTTTTAATTACTCCATATTTTGTAAATATTGTAATTTGTAAATAACTTTACTTAATTGTAAATATTTTGCTTCCATAATTTACAAATAACTCTACTTAATTAAAAATATTTTGTTTCCTAATTGTGTGAATATTAATTGTAGATATTTTGTTTCTAAATATTCTAAATTGAGCATATTAATTGTAAGATATTTTGAATAAGTAGATATTTTGTATACTAATCGTAAATATTTTGCTTCCATAATTTTTTAAGTAAGTATATTAACTAACAATATTTTGTTTCCAAATTTCTTTTTTTTTTGAATAAACATATTAATTGCATATATTGTATTTCATTATTTGTAGATAGTAGATATCTTGTTTCCATATTGTTTATAGCATATGAATAAATGTGGGGATAGCGGGATTAGGTTAAATTTAAATTCACACTCTCACGCTCTATACCCGAGCTTTCCTTACTAGGATTAGATAGGAGTGTAATAGCGTTTGTCCCCACGTGGCAGGGCTTGTGGGGACCCGCGAACCACTCCACTCAGTTTAAACTTTGTCCAAACCCCTTTTGGGTGAGGATGGAGGTTGGATTGGGAACCTTTTTGTCAATAGGGATTAAAGCCTACCCACACGTAATTGTCCATAGTTTTCCCTTAATTAGGATAGAGCCATGAAAAAACCCTAAAAAATAGGTGTACCTACCCTGGGTTGGGACAGGAGCCACATCCTTCTCCATGTATAGTGTGTTGTATATAAGCTATGAGATACTTTGTATTATATCATACATTTGACATCCATACATACTACTTAGCCAGTATTCTGGAAAAGCCCAATAATGAGACCGTGGCCCATCCTTTCAAAAAATGAAGCACTTGGCCCAAGCATTTTAAAATATGGGTTGGCCCAACCCTTTTCAAGTAACTCGAGCCCAATTTTTTGAGAAATAACAAGTATAGGCCCAACCCTTTCCTAAGTAAAAACTCGGTCCAAGCCTGATTTTCAAAATGGGTCAAATCCAGATTTCCATAAATTGGCTTCGGCCTTATTACCCTAAAAATCCGGGCCCATATTTTCTAAACAATCCAAGCCCAAATCCTTTTAAAATTTGGGCCTGATCCCATCATGAAGTATATTGAAGCCCATATTTTAAAATACTTGAGGCCCAAGTGCACACTAAAGTCCACAAGTCCGCACTGAACAAATCCAACGGGTTGACCAACCTGGGTCAACCCCAACCTCAGATCATAATTTGACCCTTCATAGAATCTGAGATACATGAACCGATTGAGGGAAGAATTGAATTTAAATTGTGGCCCATCAATGATTGTCTTGAAATCTCTCATTAGTGGGACTTTTCCTAAAATGCTGACAAAGTAGTTAGTTAGGTTACATTGCATCCATGTATTCATGCGTAATTTCACGCGTAATCATGTACGCTAGGTCACATGCATGTTCATATCTCTATTTGTATGTGTAATTGCACTAGTTACATCCATGCACAAACATACATTGCATCCATACATTCATACCTATGCATTCACGATTCTAAAAAGGGAAGGTTTTGGTTTGCAGTGCCTAGCCACAGAATTCGTCTGAGCAAGCAACATTGAGACTGTCACGCATCAATACAATACCAAGAGAAGGGCAAAAGAATGAGTGAACAATTGGAAGGTAGAGTCCTGGGCATAGAACAAGGACAGGAAGAATTGATTGAAAAAATGAGTAAAATTATGGAATTGTTGATGAACAAAGGAAAAGCGGTACAAAATGATTCTGAAACAGATATAGACCCTACTCATCCTCCAGGGTTCACCCTAAATCATGGACAAACATCAGCTCCACCGCCGGGTGTCATGGGGGATCCAATTCCAAATATGCCTCCATTTATCCCAACTGTGCCTGCACAGGGGTTTCCAGTCGCAGGGACTTCCCCCTTAGCAACTCATGATATGGGGATAAATAGACCTGAGTCTGAGCGTCATTGTGACGTATTGGAGGAGTGCTTGAAAGCAATTGAAGGATATAATACATTTGATTCCGTTGACCCTAATGACCTTTGCCTAGTACCAAAGGTCACTCTGCCGCCAAAATTCAAGTTACCGGATTTTGAAAAATTCGATGGGACCCACTGTCCTCAGACCCACCTGCGCTTGTATTGCCAAAAAATGGCTGCACATACTGATGATGAAAGGTTGATGATGCATTGCTTTCAAGATAGTTTGACTGGAGCAGCTATCAGATGGTACATTCAGCAGGATCGAGCTCGAATTCGTACTTGGAAAGATCTGGCAAATTCCTTCATAGCTCAGTACCGCCACGTGATAGAAATGGCACCTGATCGCATGACCTTACAAAGCATGCAAATGAAATCTAATGAAACATTCAAAGAATATGCATATAGATGGAGGGACATGTCCATCCAAGTGAGCCCTCCAGTGGAAGATAGGGAGGTTATCTCCCTATTCGTGAATACATTGAAAGATCCCTACTTCGGACATCTCCTAGGGGCAACCCCACATGACTTTATGGATATTGTTGCTACTAGAGAGAGAATTGAAACGGCCATCAAAGTCGGAAGAACCAAAAGTGGTGATGCAGAAACTGACCCAAGTAAGAGGAAGAAAGACGAGGAAGCACAGATGATTCAGGGGCATCATTACCAAGAGGGTAAAATCCGGGGGACAAATAAGAATTTTGCCTACAAGCCCATAGTCCATCAGATAGTGCATTCAGGTGCGCAACCCCAAGCAGTTCCCTTCGAACCTAAGCCTATTTCAAGGCAGCCGAGTATTCAGGACACGGGAGGGAGCCCCCTAATGGAAAGAAAGAGA
Organism: Malania oleifera; assembly: GCF_029873635.1. Lineage (NCBI taxonomy): Eukaryota > Viridiplantae > Streptophyta > Magnoliopsida > Santalales > Ximeniaceae > Malania > Malania oleifera. The sequence goes on from NC_080419.1 coordinate 107,961,802, forward strand.
AAAGAAGTTCAACCTATTCAGATGACATATGCAGAATTGTTCCCGCAATTGGTGGAAATTAAAATGGTTGCGCCAATACCAGGATTGTTGCTACAATCCCCTTTCCCAAGGTGGTACGACCCAAATGCTCAATGCGAGTATCATTCTGGGGCAATAGGTCATTCAATCGAAAAATGTTGGCATTTCAAGCATAAAGTACAAACCTTAAGAGATTTGGGTCTATTGGCAATTGACATGGAGGAGCCTGTTGTTTAACATTGAAGGAATGTTTCGAAGATCAGATCAGTCAGAGAAGTACAACAAGTTTTGAACCAGAGATATTCTGCATATAGTCAGAATAAATGGGTTTACTTTTTGACCATGGAAACAGAGAAATACAAGTGGCAAGCTTTTGATTGTTCGCCCCCTACAGGGATGCTTTTGTTTTCTTTTGTTTTCCTCTTTCTTTTGTTGCAATTTATTAACGGTTTTGTCTCCGAAGTTTCCTTTTCTATCAAAGAAATGAAATTATGCATTTTCGTATATCACTTGCATCGGGAGTTCAATGTCCAAAATTTTGTTTACTCATGTTTCTTTGCTAAGATAAGGAAAATAAAATACCAGTATTCATGAACCAAAAGCAGGTGTTAGTTATGAAAAATTCAAGCTACGAGATGAAAATAAAGCAAGATGAAACAATGTTCGTCACTCCATGAGTTCAAATACTGCGAATAAGTTCTGAAAGCCTCAGTAAAATATGTGTTGGTTTCATGAATCTCATGTCAGTCCGCTAATCAAGTTTTGATCGAATGATAGATGGCCATCTTTGGCCGATCAGTTATCCCTAAAAAGAACCCAATATTGATTTACCATTTGTTAACCCACTTGAGCTTGATTGATAAACTAGTCTTTTCTTAAAAGCCAGTTCACCAAAAAGTTAACCTGGGTTGGGTCTCCTAACGTTTGGCAAGTCATATGAGACAACAATGGGCTATCGAAATGATGGCAGGCCATTTTTCTGCTACCCAAAAGAAATTCAAAGAAGAAATCTCTTACAAGCCCTTTTGAGCCTGAAAAATTCATTTATTGATCAACCCGTCAAAGGATCACAGCCCACACTGGGGCAGTTTAAATAAAAAAAATCAGTCCCAAAGGGTGTCCAAATAAAATGCTAAAAAGTCCTTCACAAAAGGAAGAGCAAAAGGTGCAGTAAAAAAGAATATGCAGGGAAGAGAAAGAAGAAGAAAAAGGAAGAAGAAAGAAAAATAAGGGACATACTATATATGTGATCCTTGACCAAATTACCCTTTATGAAATCAATTATTTTGAGCCTTATTTAAACCTTTTCTTCTTTAACCCATACCCCTACCCTACATTACGGTCCAAATGAAAGTCCTGACCAGATTGGTATACGTTGTTGTCTCAAATGATTTGTCAGACTCAATGTTGAGTCTGAACTACGTAATGACCTGATCCTGAAAGGGTACGTAGGCAACTTGTCCAAATGACAAGTTCGGTCAATATCTTGCAAGTGCCTCAATTCAAACTAGGAGCATGAAACATCATTATGGGATGGTATTTTTGAGCCTTAGTTTCCTTTTTATTCTGAAAACCTGTATCCCTCAGCCTACGTTTCGTCCCGAGTCTTAAAGACCATCTTGAGATCAAAACATTGGTTGGACTTGGCTGAACTAGGGACGACCATTAAACAAGAGGTTCTCAATGGCTTCACGGCAGAACAAGGTAGAAGAATAGTCCCCCAATAAAACTAGGGCAATTGGTTAAAGAAGAAAATCAGTTATTCAATTCGAAAAGTTAGCACCATCATCATCAGGGCTCTCGAATACTGGTATGAATTTTTTTTTCCATTGAAATAGCAGGTGAACTCAGTAAAACATCTATTTTGTGCGTATGACCTTTTGATTTAGCAAGTTGATGTCCTAAATGCATGATCATTCATCATTCATCATTCATCATTCATTCCTCCATCCAAAAAAAATAAAAAAAAAATTTTCATTCTTTAAAAGCTTTAAAAGGAGGACGGATGGTCAAAAGGGCTTAATCACTGACACATTCGCCAAAAGAGAATCCTTGTGAAAGACAGGTAAAATATAGTTACAGATGCACTTAAATGATCCAAACTCCGTGTTGAGTTCTAGTGACGCTGATTTGGGGTGCCTTCGTGTCAAAGTCAAATTTGAAGCCAATATCAGTAACAAACGATGGTAAATGGGGCAGATTTTGGGTTGAGTTTTGTTTGGACTAATTTCGATGCCGTCATATCAGAGTGCATGATGAAAACATAGCCAAGAACAGAATCAAAGTCAAAAACAGGATCATGACCAGTGGCGTGTAAACACTAGGGCAGATTTTGAGTGCCTTTTGGGAATTTGAAACATGGCCAGAATCAGCAGGCACACCCAAGATCAGAGATTGGGTTGTTGATTACAAGCATGTTGGAAGGAGAAAAGATTCATGCATTACCATTCATTTCATTCATTACCATGCATTTCATTCATTACCATACATTTCATGCATTGCATAAGAAAGAAAATATAAAGGGCATCTCATTCAATATGCATACATCTTTGCATTCACACATTATTATGCACATATAGCAACATATCACTGCATTCTAGCATCTTAGGTAGCAACATGCATACATATAGCAATAGCGCACTATTTAATCACACTTGCCTAGTTGAATAAACTTCTGAATAATTCTTTTGCCTCATTGACTGAGCCATTCTGGTCTAGACGTATTTTGAAATTGGGGCAGCTGGCCCCAATGCACAGATTAACATACTTTGAAACTGTGGCAGTTGACCCCTTGGTTGTTGAGTCTCAAAGAGGGTAATCTAAAGACAGCCAAAGAAACTCAGGTTTTCATTCCCGATTGATAATCCCCAGTGGAATAATTCTGAGCCCTACACCTGAGGATATATTCCAAAAGGTTCTCAAGATTTCATACTCGATTCATCATCCCCCATACAGAGTAACCATTTCCTTATTGAGCCATCTACATTGAAATTAAGGCATCAGTCCTCATATCCAGAAATGGTGTTGTTCATGATAACACCGAGATATTGGATCACCTCAAAGCTTTCTTGACTATCTCATTCATGCGAGCAATTTCATCCAAATTATTTTGATTATCTTATTCACTTTTATTGACCCATCACGGTCCCATTTTATTGACCCATCGTGGTCCCACCTTATTGACCTATCACGGTCCCATTCTTATTGACCCATCGCGGTTCCACTTTTATTGACCCTTCGTGGTCCCACCTTATTGACCCATCGTGGTCCCACCTTATTGACCTTTCGCGGTCCCACCTTATTGACCTATCACAGTTCTATTCTTATTGACCCATCGCGGTCCCATCTTATTGACCCTTCGCGGTCCCACCTTATTGACCTATCACGGTCCCATTCTTATTGACCCATCGCGGTCCCACCTTATTGACCTTTCGCGGTCCCACCTTATTGACCTATCACGGTTCTATTCTTATTGACCCATCGCGGTCCCATCTTATTGACCCTTCGTGGTCCCACCTTATTGACCTATCACGGTCCCATTCTTATTGACCCATGGCGGTCCCACCTTATTGACCCTTCGCGGTCCCACCTTATTGACCTATCACGGTCCCATTCTTATTAACTCATCGCGGTCCCACCTTATTGACCCTTCGCGGTCCCACCTTATTGACCTATCACGGTCCCATTCTTATTGACCTATCGCGGTCCCACCTTATTGACCCATCGCGGTCCCACCTTATTAACCCTTTGCGGTCCCACTCTTATTGACCCTTCGCGGTCCCACCTCATTGACCCTTCGTGGTCCAACTCTTATTGACCTATCACAGTCGCCATCTTATTGACCCATCGCGGTCCCACCTTATTGACCCTTCGCGGTCCCACCTTATTGACCTATCACGGTCCCATTCTTATTGACCCATCGCGGTTCCACTTTTATTGACCCTTCGTGGTCCCACCTTATTGACCTATCGTGGTCCCACCTTATTGACCCTTCGCGATCCCACCTTATTGACCTATTCTGGTCCCATTCTTATTGACCCATTGCGGTTCCATCTTATTGACCCTTCACAGTCCCACCTTATTGACCTATCACGGTCTCATTCTTATTGACCCATCGCGGTCCCACCTTATTGACCTATCACGGTCCCATTCTTATTGACCCATCGCGGTCCCACCTTATTGACCCATCGCAGTCCCATTCTTATTAACCCATCGTGGTCCCACCTTATTGACCATTTTTGGTCCCACTCTTATTGATCATTCGCGGTCCCACTTTTATTGACCCTTTGCGGTCCATTCTTATTGACCCTTCGCGATCCACTTCTATTAACCCTTTTGCGGTCTCACTCATGTTGATCCTTCGTTGGTCATTTTTGGGAAGTCACACTTTGATCTCTTTTGATGCATTGGCCTGGTCCAAAATCAGCGTCTTTTGTCTTTGCAGGTTTGTTGCTACAAATAACGTAGGAGAGTTCCTACTTTTACTTTGAAGCAACGAAGCCTACAAAGAGGGGCAGCTGTAGACACCCCATTTTTACCCAGGCCCAATATTATTATTATTATATTACTATTATTATTTTTATTTTTATTTTCATTATTATTACCTTTGTTATTTTTAAATATTATTATTATTATTAGTATTTTTATTTATTATTATTATTATTCTTATTCTCATTATTATTTATTTTTGTTATTACTATTATTATTTTTTTATCATTTTTAGTACTTTTTATTATTATTTACATTATTATTTTAGATATTATTTTATTATTATGGTATTATTTTTATTATTATTACTTTACTATTATTTTGCTTATTTTTATTTTTCTTGATTATTATTATTATTATTTTTATTATCGTTAATATTATTTATTTATTATTATCTTTATTATTATTATTATTAGTATTATTACTATTTTGTTGTTATTATTATTATTATTATTATTTCTTTTATTATTATTATTATTATTATTTATTAACTTATTATTATTATCATTAGTATTTTTATCTCTCTTACTATTATTATTATTGTTATTTATTTTTGGTATTATTAGTATTATGTTATTATTTTGTTATTATTATTATTATTATTGTTATCAATCATTATTAATATTATTATTATTATTATTATATTTATGTGATTTAGGGTTTTGGGGTGGAGGAGCCTATTTATAGGCTCTTTCTCCCAGCCAAAAGGAAGGGGGGGCTGCGCACAGCACAGCACGGAGGCAGCACACAGCCAAACGAAAAAAAATTTGCTTTCTTTTCTCCTTCTTCTTCTTCTTCTTCTTCTTCTTCTTCTGCTTTCAGCCACCATCTCCCGCAGTATAGCTCTCCTCCGTCCTGCACGCTGCCTGCACGCCACGCGACTAACAGCCCCACTCGGCGTCGCCGTCGCCAGTGTCCTCCAACAGCAGCCATAGCCACCAACCCTCACCAGTCCTCGCTCACACACGGCAACACCCTTGCCGCCAACCCGAGGCTCCCTCCACGGCAGAACAGAGCCCACCGCAGCAGCCCCTGCAGATCACGGCAGCATCTCCATAACCAGCAGCTCCGGCGGAATCATCGCAGACCCCACCAGCAACCGTTGCCAGACTGCTGCACTCCGGCGACACCACTCATGGCCACTGGTTCCTCCGGCCATCCCTGCAACACGAGAACACCCGGTGAGTCCCCCCCTGTCTCCTGTTTCTGTAAATTCCTGCACACACACACACACCGTTTCATGCATGCGAGACACACCCACGCACCCCAGCACCTGCACTGTATATACTATATATTTTATATAGATTTATTTATTTATTTATCCATTTTTTTTGTTTGAAGTTCACTTCTTTATTATTGAATGCTTAATATTATCTAAACTTATATGTATCTTAGTGTTGGTTTATTATTTTCATTTATATATTGATCATACTACTATTATTATTGGTATATTATTATTAATAATATTATTATATTGTTCATATACTATTATTGGTTATATTATAATTAATCTATTAGTATTACGATTATATAAATTGTGTTAATATTATTATTATGTTACTTGTACATTATTATTGGTGGTATTAGTACATTGTTTATGTGTTATTATTATAAGCACAAGTATACTATTGTACATATTAAATAATACTATTATTGTTGGATTATTATTATCATTATTATTATTATTATTCTTTTATTATGTATTCGTTTTGTATTATTATTAAAGTGTTTATATAACTATCGTAATAAAGCTTTTATTATTATTGTGTATTGACATGGTTGGCATATTTATTGTGTTATATATTTTTGCATATTTATGTGGTTCTTATTAGTGCCTTATATATTTATATTCATGTTAGTATTGATTGCATATTTTAATTGTATACTTAATTTGCATGCACACTTATTATCATTATTGCCATATATGTTTATTTGCATATTTATATTATTATCGAACGTACATTTTATTGTATAGCTAGCATATTTCTACTATTATTAGTGTAATTGCCTCATATAGTTATTTGCATATTCATTGCGCATTCTGTTGTATATTTGATTACACATGTATTTTCATATTTCCACGTTAGGTTTTGGTATATTTCCTAATTATCACATGTTTCCATATCGTACCCATGTATATTGGCATAATAGATTATAATTTGAATTGTTGCCATAATTCGTCTTATTTGTTTCTATGTTGTTTATATTTAATTTCTAGGGTTTGAATTATTGTCACGTTTTTTTTATTGTTAATCCTAGGGTTTTGTTAGTATTATGTCAAAGTTTTGATTATTTATAGTTAGGATTTATGCATGTATTTGTTAAGATATATTATTATCATATTGTATAGTTTACATTCTAATTGTAGGGTTGATTTGTTTCTTTAATTATTTCCATATTGTATATATGTATATATATTGTTATATTATTATATTATTGTCGCGATTATTTTATTGTTATTGTTGTAGCGAATATTACTATAGTGTATATTGTTATATTGTTATATGGTATATATATGAGTATAATGTTATATTAAGTATATTGTTATATTTAGTACTCTTAGATCACACGTTCATATTAAGAATATTGGCATATTTTAGTATTATATTAAGTTTAGTATTTTATTCTATATTATTATCATCATTATTATTATGTTTTGTATTATTTATTAGTGTATTTTTTTTAGTATTCTAATATATATGGTATCGTTTTAGTAATTCTAGTATCTTCATATATATAGTATATGGTGTTTTGTTGATAATTATATGTAGTTTAATTTCTTAGTGTATTATCTCATTAACATATATTAAAACCTCCCATACTAGTATTTCCCTATAAAAATTTTATATATCATTTCAAAATTTTTGGGAGTGTATTTTCTTAATTATAATCCCTATGATTTAATTGCAAGGGGTATTAGCCTTTGGGCATCACGTACCCTAAGCTCTGAGGGAATATATGTATATATTTGTTTATTTTCCTATGTATTTATAAATTCATAAAAAGGAGTAATGTAAAGATTTATTAGATTAACTTAGGGATAATTTTAAATTAATTAGGTACCGTTCTTAAGAACGGGCGCGTAGGGGGTGCTCGTACCTTCTCCTCGCGTAACCGAACTCCCGACCCCAACTCTGGTAATGTAGACCGATTCTACCCCTAACGGGGTAGTGATCATGTGTTCTAACCGCACTAAAGGTTAGTGGCGACTCCTACACCATATTTTTCCTAAAAATATTAAAATAATTTTAATTTCGCCGCCCGGGGCACACGCGCTCCCGGGACGCCGCGACAGCATATTTATAGGTGATTGGCCACGTGGCCTCATCGACGAGCCACGTCACCTCATTGACAAGTCTAGAAGGGAGTTTGTCGATGAACACCTAGCCCTCGTAGATGAGTTTTAGACCCCGAAATCAGCCCTCTCGGTAAATTTTCATCGACGAGACATGTGTCCACGTCGACAAGCTCAAGAAGGATGCTCGTCGACGAGCGCCCTACGTTCGTCAATGAGACCCTGTGAATCCCTTTTTAAAATTTTCCTTTTTCTCTATCTTATTTTATTAGTTAATTACTACAAATTTTTCGGTCTCTACATTCTCCATTCCTAATAAAATTTTGTCCTCAAAACTTGCTATCTGTATTGACCACTATCCATTAAGGAAAACAAGCTACTTATTTTATTAATTACCCTCACTTATGGCGAAAGAATACCGTAGTTACATAAGCAGTTCTGGGAGATTACAATTATACCCATAAAAGAAAATTTTCTCTCGAAACCAAAACACTAACTGTCCTATATCCTAAAAAACAACTATACAACTTTGTACTGAATAAAATAAAACTATCGTTATCTAAACAGTATTGACTCCTACTTTATTCCACTAAATAGGTGAGGGTATTTCTATCTAATTTCTTCCTCAAGCTCCCACCAAACTTCCTTTATGGCATGATTCCTCCATAGGACTTTTACTAACTGAATTTTCTTGGTGCACAACTCCTGTTCCTTCCTATCTAGGATCTGTACTGGTGTTTCCTCATATAACAGTGACTCTCTAAGTTCTATCTCTGCATAACTGATCACATGGGATCGGTTCGCGACGTATTTCCTCAACATGGAAACATGAAATACGTTGTCCATTCTAGATAGAGCTGGTGGTAAAGTTAGCATGTAGGCAACTGACCTTACTTTCTCAACTATCTTAAATGAGCCAATGTACCTAGGGCTTAGCTTACCCTTCTTCCCAAATCTCATAACCCCTCTTAGTGGAGTTACCTTCAAAATACCTGATCTCCCACGTCAAACACTAGCTCTTGGTGGCGAGTATCTATGTAGCTTTTCTGCTAACTCTGAGTTGCACTAATTCTATCTTTAATAAGCCAGACTTTATCGTACGCCTATTGCACCAACTTTGGTTCCAATACTCGCATTTCTCCCACTTCATCCTAGTATAATTGAGAATGACACCTCCTACCATATAAATCCTCGTACGGTGCCATCCCAATGCTGGCTTGATAGCTGTTATTATAAGCAAACTCAACCAGCGGCAGATACTGGGTCCAGCTACCCTCAAAATCTAGCACACAAGCTCGCAGCATAAAGTGAGCGGTCTTTGTCAACCGATCTATGACCACCCATATAACATTTTGTCCCTGTCGTGCCGATAATAACCTTGTTACAAAATCCATAAAGACATGATCCCAATTCCACTCAAGGATGTAGAGTGGCTGCAACTGCGGCGCAGGTCTCTAATGCTCAGCCTTTATCTGCTGGCACGTGAAGCACTATTTTACGAATTCAGCAATATCCTTCTTCATGCCACTCCATCAGAAGGATTCCTATAGATGCCGATACATTTTAGTACTACCAGGATACACAGTATACAGAGATCTATGAGCCTCCTCCAAGATAACTCTCTCGATCTGAGCATCTATAGGAAAGTATAATCTGGTACGAAACCACAGGGTTTTGTCAGCTGATATACTAAACTCTTCTTCCTGCCCCTCTTGCGCTTTCTCTATCAATTCTATTAGTTCTGGATCAATTCTCTAGGCAGCTTTAATCCTTTATTGCAATATAGGTTGTAACACCAGTGTTGGCCTAGCAAGGTCTTTCAATTGGTTTTGGTGATAACAAACAAAGGATGATTTAACTTAAAAAAAGTTGAGTTTTGATGTTTTAGGAAATATGAATCAAGTGTGATTCAAAGCAAAGCTCAAATTTAGATCAAGTATGATTTATGAGAAGAATAAGTGTAAGTCAAGTATGAAGATATCTTCTCAAAGATTCATGAAGGGTCTGATATTGTTGAAGCTCAAGAAAATTGTTTAAAATATCTCAAGAGATGAGAGGACTCAAACTTGAAGGCCTAGGAAACATATATGTAAGTATTTCAAAAGGCAAAATATCTTTGAAATATATTTTGAAGCTTTTTCTAAGAGATTATTAATGTTTAAAGACTTATTTAATCAAATATTTATTTTATGAGAGAACAAGAGAGTTTTTTTTTTAAAGAAAGTAAAGAAGACTGAAGTAAAGACTTTAGTTGACTGAACATTGAGTTCAGACATCTGAAGAATTACTTCAGTCAACCGAAGAATAAGTTCAGCTGACTGAAGAATTTTTAGAACAGGCAGAGAGTTGCAGCAGTAACTTCAGTCAACTGAACCTGTGACCTCAGTTAACTGAACCTGCGATTTCAGTCATCTGAACTCTGACTTCAGATGACTGACCCTGTATCTTGTTTTAATTTTTGAAAGTATAAGACACTTCAGTCGACTGAACCTGTGACCTCAGTCAACTAAACCTGCGATTTCAGTCATCTGAACTCTGACTTCAGTTGACTGACCCTGTATCTAGTTCAAATTTTTAAGGGTTTAAGGAACTTCAGTTGACTGATCACGATACTTCAGTCAACTGAACACTATTCAACGGGCAAAATTTTTAAAATTCTTATTTTTAAAATATAGCCGTTTGAAACCCAAATTTTCTAAACAACTTGGGAAACTTTTTAAGGAAACTCTTACAACAAGGGAACCCACTTGAAAGCCTATAAATATATGGTTCTTGTGAATTAAGAAATTATTCAAGTATTGAAAACTCTCTTAAAGCTCTCTTGTTCTAATATCTCTTACTCAATCTCTTGCAAAGCTGAACGTATTGTTGTTCTGATATTTTGTTCATCAAATCCTGAAGAATTACTGATTTCTCATCTGGAGAAAAGGATTTTGGTGAATTCTTTGAAAAGCTTCAAAAGTTTATTTCATTGTTGATATTTTATCTTTTGGAGTACATAGTTCTTTTCTGTACTAATCTGTTGATATTTTATCTTTTGGAGTACATAGTTCTTATCTGTACTAATATGCTCTTTGAGTGAGCTTCTCTTATACATCAGGTTTTGATATTTCTTTTGTAGATTTTGAACGTTTCCAGGCTGTTGGAGCGTTGACCAAACAAGGATATATTGTTTGGAGAAGGCAGGCTCTAGCCTTGACCAAAGGAGTGATTGTAAACAGGTTTTGTTCCACCCGGTAACAGAACTACAATAGTGGAAACCTTTGGTATTTTGCCAAGGGCGAGGACGTAGGCCGCGTTGAAGCTGAATCTCATAAAAATCTTGTGTCTTTCTCTCTATTTTATATACGTTATTTTCTGTGTTGTATGATTTCTAAGTGCAGGTAATAAGTTTTAAAGAGAAAGAAATAAAGATTCTTGGTATTTTAGAAAGTACATTTTTGATTAACCGTTTGCGAAAACCCAAAAGGGAGTACGTTGGTTAATCTGCAGAAATCATAATCAAGAAAGGTACATACCGGAAGTTAATTCAAAGCAAGTGATACATATTCACAGGGAAATCAACAAAATATATATTATCCTTGATTAAGTAATTAAATTGTTTAAAGTTTATTGATTATCTTGTTTGGTTAAAACAAGTATTCTAAGGTGTGTCTATATATTATTTGTTGTGCTCTATCTAGTATCTAAAGAACAAGATTAAAAAGTATTAAAATTAAAAAGATTCCAATTCACCCCCCCTCTTGGGAAGCTATTCCTAATTTCAATTGGTATCAGAGCGGGTTATAGAGATTCCTAACAAGAAACTATAAAAAGATCTAAATGGCAAATATTGGAGTAGCACCCTTTGGTGAAGGTCAATCATCAACCCGTCCACCAATCTTTTGTGGACACAATTATACTTTCTGGAAAAAGAGAATGGAAATATATCTCCAACACATGGATTGGAAAGCTTGGGAAGTAGTCTTAGATGGAAATCTTATCCCTACTAAAATAGTTGATGGAAAACATATTCCTAAAGAAAAGAAAGATATGACTAACCTAGACTATAAAATGTTACAAATAAATGCAAGTGCTATAAATGCATTATATTATGCATTGGATGCTAATGAGTTTAACCAAGTCATGGCCTGCAAAACAGCTAAAGAAATTTGGGATAAACTAGAAGTAACTTATGAAGGTACTGTTGATGTTAGAGATAACAGGATAGACATGTTAACAAATGAATACGAAGCTTTTAAAATGAATTCTGATGAAACCATATCAAGCATGTATACTAGGTTTACTCACATAATAAACTCCTTAAGTGCCTTAGGAAAAACTTATACTACTTATGAAATGATCAGAAAAATTTTAAGAGGCCTACCTTCTATTTGGGAACCAAAGGCCACAGCTATCACAGAAGGGAGAAATTTAAAGACTACTTCACTAGATGAACTTATCGGGTCACTTCTCACGTATGAAATGGCATTGTTGGAAAGAAATCCTAAATCTAAGCATAAAAAATCTATTGCTCTAAAAGCATCTAGCCATAGCACTAGTGAAGAAGAAAGTGAAACAAGTGACTTAGATCAAGATGAGCTGGCTTTTATTACTAAGAGACTAGGAAAATTTTTTAGAAGAAATAAAAGGTTTCCTAAAAAGTTTAATAAAAAGAAAACTGAAAAAGGAGAGACGAGTAGGAAAGAAAGTAAAGGTAAGAATGATTTACCAATTTGTTATCATTGCAAAAAACCAGAGCATATCAAACCTGATTGTCCATTATTCAAGAAAGACAAGAAGAAAAAGAAGGAAGCAATGAAAGCTACTTGGGATGACTCGAGCTCCAGCGAAACTGAAATTGAATCAAGTGAATAGGAGATGGCAAATATATGCTTCATGACAAACAATGAAGAGGTAAATTCTTATTACTCTTCATCTGAATCTCAAAATGAGTCTTGTGATGAGTCATGTGATAGCTTGCCCTCTTATAAGGAATTACAAGCTAAGTCATTCTCACTCCATAAAAGATTTATAAAAGTGTCTAAAAGAAACATGATTTTGAAAGATAAAACTCAAGAGCTAGCAAAACAACTTGAATCATTCAAAGTTATTGAAGAAGAAAGACATACTTATCATAAGCAGCTGGAAGAAGAATTAAATGTAGTAAAACAAGAGTTAGATAAAACTCATAAAGAAGGTTTAAATAAGAAAGATTTAAAAATAAATGAACTCAAAAAGGAAATTGAGGATAAAGAAAAGATAATCTATGATTTTACCAAAGGAAAAGAAAACTTTGAAAAGATAATTGGACAACAAAGACTTCATGGAAACAAAGAAGGAATAGGCTACAATGGTAAGACAAATAAAAAGAATAAAAAGCTATATATGGGATATTTTGTTAAGGAAGCCAAGTTTTATGCTAGTACCTCATCAAATAACAAACATGAACACATCACATGTTATATGTGTAAAACGAAAGGACATGTGATGTTTAATTGTCCATTAAAAAGAAAATATGTTAAAATCCAATGAGAATGGAAAGCAAATAATGGAACTAATAACAAAATAAAGAAAGTCAAAAGAATTTGGGTACCAAAAACTAACGTATAGTGTCCCTCATTGTAGGTTTGCCTTAGGACAACAATGACAATGGACAAATGGTACTTGGACAGCGGTTGCTCAAGGCATATGACTGGTGACAAGACCAAGTTTTCTACTCTTAAACAAAATTATGGGGGATACGTAACCTTCGGCGACAATGCCAAAGGTAAAATTATTGGTATTGGAAAAATTAGTAAAGAATCTTTACTTACTATAGACAATGTGTTATTAGTGGAAGGACTAAAACATAACCTTTTAAGTATTAGTCAATTAAGTGATAAAGGTTTTGAAGTAATTTTCATGAAGGAAAAATGTATTATTCAAAATCCCAAAAACAAAGAAATCCTGTTTATGGCTTATAGAATAAATAATGTATATTGTATAAATCTTGAAAAAATAACAAATCAAACATAACTTGTTTAACAGCTATGAATGAAGTAGGTTGGTTATGGCATAGGAAACTAGGTCATGCTAGCATGGATTTACTATCAAAATTATCTAAGAAAAATCTTGTAAAAGGACTACCAAATACTAAATTCATAAAAGACAAGTTGTGTGATGCATGTCAAAAGGGAAAACAAGCAAAAACTAGTTTTAAAAAGAAAAAATACATATCCACTAAAAGATCTCTAGAACTCTTACATCTAGATTTATTTGGTCCAACTAGAACCTTAAGCATAGGTGGCAAGCAATATGCTTTTGTTATAGTAGATGATTATTCAAGATACACTTGGGTACTATTTTTAGCAAACAAAGATGAAGCATGTAACCATTTAATAAACTTATGTAAGAAATTACAAAATGAGAAAGGTTACAATGTAACAAGTTTTAGAAGTGACCAAGAAAGAGAGTTTAAAAATAAGGAAATTGAAAGATTTTGTAATGAATATGGAATAACTCATAATTTTTCTGCACCTAGAACTCCACAACAAAATGGAGTTGTTGAACGGAAAAACAGAACTTTACAAGAAATGGCGAGAACAATGCTAAATGAAAATAATTTGCCTAAATACTTTTGGGCAGAAGCTATAAATACAGCATGCTATATTGTAAATAGGGTTTCAATAAGATCAAAAATAGATAAAACACCTTATGAACTTTGGAAAGTTAGAAAACCTAATATTTCCTACTTTCATGTTTTCGGTTGTAAGTGCTTTATATTAAATACTAAAGATGATGTAGGAAAATTTGATGCAAAATCAGATGAAAGTACCTTCTTAAGTTATTCAACAAGAAGTAAAGCTTATAGGATTTTCAACAAAAGAACTTCTACGATCATGGAATCAATTCATATAACTTTTGATGAAACAAATAGTTTAGACATTAAAGACATGAATGATGAAAAAGAAGTTATTCTTCAAAAAGAAAAGGATATTGATATAAAGGAAGAAAAGAATAATGTAGTCTCAAATGAAAACTTTGTAGAAAATCTAAACCTTCCTAAAGAATGGAAATATAACAAAAATCATCCAAACGAACAAATACTTGGTGAAACATCAAAAGGGATAACTACGAGAGCCTCACTAAAGAATATTTGTAATCATTATGCATTTTTGTCCCAAGATGAACCTAAAATTATTGAAGATGCTTTAAATGATGATTCTTGGATTATAGCAATGCAAGAGGAATTAAATCAGTTTGAAAGAAGTCAAGTATGGGAACTTATACCAAAACCTAAAGATAAATCAATTATAGGAACTAAATGGGTGTTCAGAAACAAGAAGGATGAAAATGGAATTGTTATAAGAAATAAAGTTAGGCTTGTGGCTCAAGGTTACAATCAAGAAGAAGGAATTGATTATGATGAAACATTTGCACCAGTAGCTAGGATGGAAGCTATTAGGATGTTTTTAACTTGTGCAATTCATAAGGATTTTAAGCTATATCAAATGGATGTAAAAAGTGTCTTTTTAAATGGATATATAAATGAAGAAGTGTATGTCAAACAACCCCTCGGTTTTGAAAGTTCTAAAAATCCAAACTATGTATTCAAATTGACAAAAGCTCTCTATGGTTTAAAACAAGCTCCACGAGCTTGGTATGAAAGGTTAAGTAAATTTTTACTTAAAAATGAATTTATAAGAGGAAACGTTGATAGTACCTTATTCATAAAATCCAAAAACAATGATATGCTAATAGTCCAAATATATATAGATGATATTATATTTGGAGCAACAAATGAAGATTTATGTCAAGACTTTGCTTTATGTATGCAAAAAGAATTTGAGATGAGTATGATGGGAGAGTTAAATTATTTTTTAGAACTACAAATAAAACAAGCTAAAAATGGAACTTTCATAACTCAAACTAAGTACATCAAAGATATGCTTAAAAAGTTTGATATGGAATAAAGTAAACCAATAAGAACTCCTATGAGTACAACTACAAGTCTTGATAGAGATGAAAAAGCAAAAGCAAATAGACATTACTAACTATAGAGGAATTATTGGTAGCCTACTATATTTAACTGCTAGTAGACCGTATATTATGTTTAGTGTATGTATGTATGCTAGATTTCAATCAAATCCCAAGGAATCACACTTAACAGCTGTAAAAAGAATTCTTAGGTACTTAGTAGGATCACTTGATCTAGGATTATGGTATCCAAAGGACACGGATTTTGACATGATTAGTTATTTTGATGCTGATTATGCTAGATGTAAGATTGATAGAAAAAGTACAAGTGGCACATGTCATTTTCTAGGACAATCATTGGTATCATGGTTTTCAAAGAAGCAAAATTCTATAGCTTTATCTACCGCTGAAGCTGAATATATAGCCGCAGGAAGTTGTTGTGCACAAATCCTATATATGAAACAAAAATTAAAGGATTTTAATTTAGAATATAAAACAATTCCGATAAAGTGTGATAGTACAAGTGCCATAAATATATCTAAGAATCCAATTTCACACTCAAGAACTAAGCATATAGACATAAGACATCATTTTTTGAGAGACCATGTTCAAAAGGAAGATATAATTCTTGAATTTATAAGTACAAGTGATCAATGGGCTGATATTTTTACAAAACCTTTATGTGAAGAAAGATTCATACATATAAGGAGGGAACTAGGGTTAATTCACTGTAGAGAAGTGTTTTAAAAAAATAAAAATAAAAAAAATAATAAAATAATAAAAATAATAATAAAATTTTAGAATTTATATACACTTTAGACGACTGATGATTCATACCTCAGACGTCTGAACTCAGTAGAAGAAGAGTTTAGATGACTGAACCTTGGGCTTCAGATGACTGAACTTATACTGATTTTTAAACTTTCAGATTCTTCAGACTTTAGTCATCTAAACTTAATCTCAGTCATCTGAAGTCGTGGGATTTATATATTTTCAAGTGGACTAAACCCTAACTTCAGACTTCTGAAGTTCTTTGCTTCATTCATCCGAACTCCAAACTCTCCATTTTTTTTTACTTTCTCATCACTTCATCATTACAACCCTACTCAGATTCCTCACAGATATCTCAAGTGTCTGCAAATCTCTCTCCCCATGCCTCGAACCAAGCAGACTGCGCACAAAAGTTCTTCTTCAGGCAGAGAAATCCAAAATATTGATAAATGGTTAGTTGCTCCTAGAGCTCGAATTCGTTATCAAAATTCCTTGAGTTCTATAGAACCTATCTTAGGTAAACTTCTGGATGTATCATTCTTTGTCACTAAATTTCCTGAAATTCTAAACTTGTTTCGTGATATTGGATGGTATGACTTTATCATTCAACAACCTAAGGGTTGTTTTCCTTATTTAGTCAAAATCTTCTATGCAAATATACAATATAAACATGGGATTTATACTGCCGAGGTTAAAGGAAAGAAAATTTTGTTGAATTCTGAAATATTATCTCCTATCTTTCAAATTGCTCCAGGAGATTTTAATTGTCCTGTGTTTACTCAGTCTTGGATCCTAGAACAAGGCTTCACCCCTACAGAATTTCTTCCTGTGATTATGGAATGTGAGCCTATTTATTTTGCACATCCTCCACTTTACAAACAATTGAATTTAAAAGGTCAAATTCTTCATAAGATCATTTCCACTAATATCTTACCAAAGCAAGGTTCTTTTGATCATCTTTCTTATATCGAATATTTTGTTCTTTGGTGTCTTCTTAAAGGTAAGAAATTAGATTTGGCTAGTTTGATTGTCCGTTGGATGTGGACTAAGTTGGAATCCAATCGAGTTATTCTTCCTTATGGAGGCCTTCTTACACTCCTCTTTACTAAACTTAATATTACCACTGGTTTTGAATTTTTCATAAAAAGGACTAAATATGATTTCTTCAATGAGACTTCTCTTAAAGAAATGGGCTATGATAAGGGTAGTACTGGCTGGTATTTGAAAGTTGCTAAGTCTGCCAAAACACCACCTGCTTCTGCAGTAGGTCTAGCTTCAGCATCAGCCTCAGCTTCTGCTCCAGTTTCAACAGCAGCTCAATCTTCCTCCTCACAAGACCTTGGTTCATCTTCAGAAGCACCTTCTTGGTTTTTATCCTTTTAACAAGATTTTTCTAGTTTCTCTTCTGAAGTACGCACTGGTCTTCAGAATATCAAGGCAAAGGTCACATCACTTGATAAACGAGTGACTCTTATAGAGCACTATCAAGCTAAACTTTCTAAGGGCAGTGATCCCATGGACATCAATTCTGCTCATCCAAGTACTGAAGGTGATGCTGATGATAGTGATAATGATGATGATGCAAATGATGATAATGAGGGCAATTCTGACAATGACGATGATGAAGAAAACACTGAAGAAGAAGGGTCTCAAGAAGAAGGAGAAGAGTCTCAAGAAGAAGGAGGAGAAGACACAGCAAAAGGAGATGATTCTGTAGAAGAAGACTAGGATAGCTAGATGTTATCTAGTTTAGGTTTCTATGTTTTTTTTTTTTTTTGCTCCCAACTGATGTCTTTTATCTTATCTAGTTCTTCTGCTTAAATGTAACTTCTTGATGTATGGGATATATATATATATATATATATATAAATATATCTCTTCTCAGCACATTTTTTTTGGCTCTTTATAATTGGCTTGTTCTTTCTGATTAATGCCAAAGGGGGAGAAAAGCTAGCAAAGATAAAACTTAAAACCTCCTTAATATATATGTGAACTTGAATGGAAATCAGGATCTGGATTACGTAAAAGCACATAAACTGCAATCATATATTGAGAATATGATTCCTTGTTATATATATATATATTACATAAATATATGAACTCAAAATTTTCTATGGCTTTTAGCAAGGGGGAGTTATTTTTACTTGCTTATTAATGTTCATAGTAAGGGGGAGTAATTCACTTTACATTTTATCTTTACCCCTTGTTTGTCATCATCAAAAAGGGGGAGATTGTTGACCTAGCAAGGTCTTTCAAACAAAGGATGATTTAACTTAAAAAAAAGTTGAGTTTTGATGTTTCAAGAAATATGAATCAAGTGTGATTCAAAGCAAAGCTCAAATTTAGATCAAGTATGATTTATGAGAAGAATAAGTGTAAGTCAAGTATGAAGATATCTTCTCAAAGATTCATGAAGGGTCTGATATTGTTGAAGCTCAAGAAAATTGTTTAAAATATCTCAAGAGATGAGAGGACTCAAACTTGAAGGCCTAGGAAACATATATGTAAGTATTTCAAAAGGCAAAATATCTTTGAAATATATTTTGAAGCTTTTTCTAAGAGATTATTAATGTTTAAAGACTTATTTAATCAAATATTTATTTCATGAGAGAACAAAAGAGTGTTTTTTAAAAAGAAAGTAAAGAAGACTGAAGTAAAGACTTTAGTTGACTGAACATTGAGTTCAGACATCTGAAGAATTACTTCAGTCAACCGAAGAATAAGTTCAGCTGACTGAAGAATTTTTAGAACAGGCAGAGAGTTGCAGCAGTAACTTCAGTCAATTGAACCTGTGACCTCAGTTAACTGAACCTGCGATTTCAGTCATCTGAACTCTTACTTCAGATGACTGACCCTGTATCCTGTTTTAATTTTTGAAAGTATAAGACACTTCAGTCGACTGAACCTGTGACCTCAGTCAACTGAACCTGCGATTTCAGTCATCTGAACTCTGACTTCAGTTGACTGACCCTGTATCTAGTTCAAATTTTTAAGGGTTTAAGGAACTTCAGTTGACTGATCACGATACTTCAGTCAACTGAACACTGTTCAACGGACAAAATTTTTAAAATTCTTATTTTTAAAATATAGCCGTTTGAAACCCAAATTTTCTAAACAACTTGGGAAACTTTTTCAAGGAACTCTTACAACAATGGAACCCATTTAAAAGCCTATAAATATATGGTTCTTGTGAATTAAGAAATTATTCAAGTATTGAAAACTCTCTTAAAGCTCTCTTGTTCTAATATCTCTTACTCAATCTCTTGCAAAGCTGAATGTATTGTTGTTTTGATATTTTGTTCATCAAATCCTGAAGAATTACTGATTTCTCATCTGGAGAAAAGGATTTTGGTGAATTCTTTGAAAAGCTTCAAAAGTTTATTTCATTGTTGATATTTTATCTTTTGGAGTACATAGTTCTTATCTATACTAATCTGCTATTTGAGTGAGCTTCTCTTGTACATCAGGTTTTGATATTTCTTTTGTAGATTTTGAACGTTTCCAGGTTGTTGGAGCGTTGACCAAACAAGGATATATTGTTTGGAGAAGGCGGGCTCTAGCCTTGACCAAAGGAGTGATTGTAAACAGGTTTTGTTCCATACGGTAATGGAACTACAATAGTGGAAACCTTTGGTATTTTGCCAAGGGCGGGGACGTAGGCTGCATTGAAGCCGAACCTCGTAAAAATCTTGTGTCTATCTCTCTATTTTATATATGTTATTTTCTGTGTTGTATGATTTCAAAGTGCAGGTAATAAGTTTTAAAGAGAAAGAAATAAAGATTCTTGGTATTTTAGAAAGTACATTTTTGATTAACCGTTTGCGGAAACCCAAAAGGGAGTACGTTGGTTAATCTGCAGAAATCTTAATCAAGAAAGGTACATACCGGAAGTTAATTCAAAGCAGGTGATACATATTCACAGGGAAATCAACAAAATATATATTATCCTTGATTAAGTAATTAAATTGTTTAAAGTTTATTAATTATCTTGTTTGGTTAAATTACAAGTATTCTAAGGTGTGTCTATATATTATTTGTTGTGCTCTATCTAGTATCTAAAGAACAAGATTAAAAAGTATTAAAATTAAAAAAGATTCCAATTCACCCCCCCTCTTGGGAAGCTATTCCTAATTTCAACCAGGTTGGCAATGAATGCTTGGTGATCACCCTCTACTATTTCTACCCCAATTATCTCTAGATCCATCTGGATAGGGCACTGAATCTCAACTGCTGACACCGTTGCTCCTGCTATTTTCCTACTCAGTGCATCAGCCACCACATTTGCTTTCCCTGGGTGGTAGTTGATAGTACAATCATAATCCTTGATAAGCTCCAACTATATTCTTTGTCGCATATTCAAATCTTTCTGGGTGAATAAATACTTTAAACTTTTATGATCCGTGAAAATCTCGCATTTCCAACCATAAAGATAGTGCCTCCAGATCTTTAGAGCACACACCACTGCAGCTAATTTAAAATCATGCACATGATAGTTTTTCTTATATTCTTTAAGTTGCCTAGATGCATAAGCAATAACTCTCCCATGTTGTATCAACATGCACCCAAGCCCCTTCTGAGATGCATCACTATAAAGAACAAATTCATCCTCTACTGATGGGATAGCCAAGACAAAGGCAATAACCAGCCACTGTTTTAATTTCTAAAAGTTCTACTCACATTCATCAAACCATTCAAACCTCACATTCTTTCTCGTGAGCTGTGTCAAGGTACCTGACAGTCTAAAAAAACCATCTATTTATCATTGGTAGTATATTGCCAAACCTAGAAAACTCCTGACCTCTTGGACATTTCCTAGCCTCACGCAACTCACCACTACCTTTATCTTACTCAGGTCAACTGATATGTTGTCCCCAAAAATCACATGCCTGAGAAAAGTAACCTACCTAAACCAGAATTCACATTTCTTGAATTTCGCGTACAAATTTCTTTCCCTTAATACCTGCAACACCAGCCTCAAATGATGTTCATGCTCCTCAAAACTCTTCGAATAGACCAGTATATCATCTATAAAAATCACAACGAATTGGTCTAGATATTGATGGAACACTCGATTCATCAGGTCCACAAATGCTACTGGTGCATTCGTCAGACCAAACGACATGTTGGCCTTACAAGGCTTAACATCTTATTTTGATGCTGACAAACAAGTAGAACTTAACATATTTGGTTAAGTGTTGTTATTTTCAGGACTCAATGATGGATGCAAGTTTAAAGAATTCATGAAAGCTTGTACTTCAAATAAGGATAATCAATATGAAGCTTAAAGCATGGATTCAAAAATGTATTTAAAGATAAAGCTTGAAGATCATGAGAGCATGAGGAATAAAGAGAACTTGATGAAAGCTCAAGGAAAGATGAAGCAAGCATAAAGACCTCAAAGAATTCAAGAATTAAAAATTTGAAAGAGTCTATATGAAATTTCATGTAAATACTTAAAACAATTTCAATATGGATGCATGAAACTCTTAGGTTAATTTATTAGACCTAAATACCTTTTAACATACTTGAAAAATATTTTTATAAGGCCAAAAATTATTTCAAAAAGGTTAGAATCATTTTTGGAATGAAAAGCACCAAAAAAGAGCATTTCCCAATTGCCGTCAATTTTTCTACATCTGCATTGAGGTGCATTTTTCTCTATCAAAAGCTCCTTATTTTAAAATGTGTTTAACGTGAACGTTGTAGGATTTTTTCTTAGCTTTTTATACCAAGCTCATATAATTTGAAGTTAAATAGAAAAATTTATGATCAAACGATTGAAGGGTGCTCAAATTTGACAACTTGACATATGACTGTCAAGAAATTAACGGACGACTATCTGTATAATTTGAGACGCATGTTCACGTTCAGGCAGGCGAGTACCACCTTACTGTCCCTTTAATTTAACTAGAAAGCCGACTGTTAAAAATGGACAATCAATTGTCACGCGGCTGTTTTGAAATTTTCATAATTGAAAATTTTTTTAAATGAGGTTGCTTGGGGCTCAAACTTTGTGAAAACTTGGGGAATACTCCAAGTCACTTGGGGAACAAGTTAAATACTTTTATAAATCTATAAATAAGTCTCAAAGATCATTGAATTAATTAACTAAGAACCAAGAATCAAATTCAGCACTCAATACTCACTCAATTCTTCTCATCATTCAAAGGCTCTCAACCTCACATAATGTGCACGAATTCAACTGAGTTTTTGCTGATCTTCTTCCACCGGAATTATGCTACAAATTCTAAATCTTTCAATCATTGAAAGAATTAATTGGTTGTATACTTCCTTGAGCTTCAAGTTAAATTCCATATTGTTATTTACTTTGAAGTATATAGTTATGAAAATTGTTGTACTAATCAGCTCTTTGTGTGAGCAACTCTTTGTGTGAGCAATTCTTTGTACACAAATATTTGATTTGTATCTTGTAAATTGATGATTCCAGGGATTGTTTGGATCGTTGGCTAAGCAAGGGGATATTGCTTAGAGAGGCGGGCTCTAGCCTAATTAAGGAGTGACCGAACGAGGAGACATTGTTTGGAGAAGGCGAGCTCTAACCTGCTAAAGGAGTGTGTAAACGGTATTGCTCCGCCAAACAAAGGAACTGAATTTAGTAATCCTTTGGTGGTTTACCAAAGGTGAGGATGTAGGTTGGGTATAAGTCGAACCTCGTAAAAATCCCTATCTCACTCTCTCTTTCCCTTACTCTTTTTATTTTCAGCACATATTTAAAATTGCATGGATGGTTTAATTGGTAATCATCCAAACTACGTAATTTAGAAGTTAAATAAACTCAAGGTTCAATTTTGATTTGGGATCACGAAAACCAAAAAGGAGTATGCTGGTTATTCAAACTTTTGCGGAAACCTCAAAAGGAAGTACGTTGGTTGGTTAACACCCAAATAAAAATTAACCAAGGGGTTATTTAAATTCTGAGTTGTTGGGGATTTGAGTTGTGGATTGCATTGAAGAAATCATTTCATATATAAAGGGTTTGATTCAAATTTATATATCTAGGGCTAACAACAAAAGCCGAAAGATTGAAAAAGTTTGATATTGAGTGGATTGTGTTTATATTCTAAAGAGTGCTGAATCTTGCAAATCAAAATAGTGCTACAGTTAACTTGTACTTGGCATATTGTTTAGTTGTTTGCTTTCAAATTGTGGTTGATTGATTACTTGAATGATTGAATAGTTGTGTGGTTATGGATTAAATAAAGGAACTAAATTCTTGTGTGATTGGTAAATTAAACAAATAAGTCTAAAATTAATTAATCAAGAAGAAGTCCTCATAGGAATTGAAAGAAAGTTTTAAAATTCAATTCACCCCCCCCCCCCCTTTTGGGACTACACCTTGCTTTTCAATTGGTTTCAGATCCAGGTTATAACAAATCCAAACAAGTATTTATAAAAAGATCCTAATGGCTAACTTAGGTGTAGCTCCCTTTGGAGAGGGACAATCTTCAATTAGGCCACCAATATTTTGTGGACACAACTATACATTTTGGAGAAAGAGAATGCATATATACCTTCAAACCATGGATTGGAAAGCTTGGGAAGTTGTCACGGATGGTGATCTAATTCCTACCACATTAGTAGAGAGAAAACAAATAGCTAAGCAAAAGGACATGACTGAAAGAGATTATAAAATGTTGCAAATAAACTCTAGTGCAATGAATGCTCTATATTGTGCTTTAGATGCCAATGAATTTGATAGAGTAATGACTTGCAAATCAGCTAAGGAAATATGGAACAAGCTAGAAGTCACCTACGAAGACACTATAGATGTTAGGGATAATAGGATCGATATGCTTACTAGTGAATATGAAGCTTTTAGGATGAACCCAGATGAATCCATAACTAATATGTTTACTAGGTTCACTCACATAATAAATTCCTTAAATGCACTAGGAAAAACTTACAGTACTTATGAGATGATTAGGAAAATTCTTAGAGAGTTGCCACCAAAATGGGAACCAAAAGCCACTGCCATAATTAAAGGAAGAAATATGAAAACCACTTCCTTAGATGAACTTATAGGTTCTCTTTTTACATATGAAATGACAATGAATGAAAAGAGTGGAAAAACCAAAGCCCAAAAATCAATAGCCTTCAAAGCCTCAAACTTATGTGGTGAAGAAGAAATGGATGAGGATGAAGTAACCTTCATATCTAAGAAGCTAGTGAAAATTCTAAGAAGGAAAAATAAATTCAAAAGAAAATCCAAATCTGAATCAGATGAAGAAGAAGAAGAAGTTAATAAGAAATCAAAGAATAAAACTCCTACGTGTTACAATTGCAACAAAGTTGTACACATTAAAACCAAAATGTCCACTACTAAAGAAAGAATCTAAGAAGAAAAAGAAAAAGGCTATGAAAGCGACTACTTTGGACGACATCAGTACAAGTAGTTTGGAAAACGAATCAAGTGACCAAGAGGTTGCTTATACGTGCTTTATGGCTTGGGACAATGAGGAAAGCTCCTCATCTAATTCTTTAAATAATTTTTGTAGTGATGAATCCGATGATGAGTGTATGTCGTCTTATGAAGAACTTCAAAATGACTTATTCAAGGTGCATAAGATATTAATTAAAGTAACTAAACAGAATACTTCATTGAAAAATAAGAATGAAAGTATGATGAAAGAGTTAGAATCCCTTAAGGCTGCAGAAAGAGAAAAGGATTCTAGAATCAAGAAAATAGAAAGTAAGAATGAAGCTATGACAAAAGAATCAGAAGCTAAAAATCTTGCTGAAAAAGAAAAAGACTTGAAAATCAAAGAATTAGAAAGCAAGAATGAAAAAATAATAGAAGACCTTCGATCCCTATCCTCTATAGAATATAAGAAAGATATATATATATTTCTAAATTAGAGGATAAGATAAGAAAACTATCTGTAGAATTAGAAAAATCACTAAAGAAGGTTGACAACAAGAAAGAGATAGAAATAAATGATCTCAAAAATCAAATTGAAGATAAATATAGGATCATTTATAACTTTACAAAAGGAAAACAAACTATGAAAAAATGATAGGCTCACAAAGAATGTCTTTAAATAAATAAGGCATTGGATTTAACGGGATTGAAAATAAAAGGAAAAAGAATCTTTATATGGGTTATTTTTCAAAAACATCCAAAGATTATACTAGCACATCCTCTAATGCCTACACTAATACAATATGCTATCAATGTAAGAAAAAGGGGCATATCAAGTTTGAATGTCCATTCAAGAGAAAAGGAGTGAAAACAAAACAAGTGTGGAGAATTAAAGAAACATCCTTTATTAAACCTTCTGGACCCAAGAAAGTATGGGTACCTAGACAAAAGGCCTTAAAAATATCAAAGAATTTATTAGAATAAATAAAAAGACGAATAACATTGTTGGCCAAAATCATAGGATGATTGTTACAAGGCTTAACTTAAGAAAAAAATATTTGAGAATGAAAACCTATATGCTACATGCTTACATGCCTATATAAGATATTATATGCTATATGCTTACATGCCTATATGAGATGTTATATGCTACATGTGTAAGACTTGACTTGACTTGACTTATATTGATAATTTATGGCTCACTATGTTGAAAATTTGAGCATGAGATTATTGAGCAAAAGCATGAATTTTGACATGAGATTAATTCTTAACCATGGAGGCTATTGATGAATCACATGGATAAACTTACTGCTTTTTATATTGATATCTATGAGCTATGAAAGATATAATACTTATATTGGTATCCATGATCTATGCATGATGTGATAATGGCTTTGGTATCTATAAAGTATTTTTGGTATCACATTTTAAAAATTTTAATTGGTATTTAAATTTAAAAGCTCACTTGGTATCACAGTCTAGAAGTTAAATTTGTCTTTGAGCATGACAAGTATGCTTATATCTATGAGCATTGTATGACATTGATGATATTAGCTTGATATTAATATTTGATACATGATGTGAATAAATGTTTTGAAACATGGGATAATAAAAGCATAATTGGTAACAAAAACTGAATGTATTAAATTCAGGGGGAGTGTTATGACTCATTGTTTATATTATGATCGTTTATTAATTAATTGATATCATGAACTAAATTTTAAATTGGTATCACATATTTATCAGTTGGTATCACATATTCTGTTAAATTGGTATCTCAAAATCAACTTGGTATCTTAAATAATGTCAAAGAAAGAAAAAGCTGTTAAAACACACTACACATGCTATATTGAAAAAAATAAATTGAGTGTGTATATATGTTTGATATGCATGTTTGATGATATGCTCCAAATGTGACTTTATTTGAACTTGATAATCATTTTTTTCTCTTTTTGATCGATGTCAAAAGGGGGAGAAGTTTTAAGCAAAATTTGAGCATGGTATTGCAAAAATTGAGCATGAAAATTAATACATATCAAAAGGAGGAGAAGTATTTGAGATTGTTTGATAAACTTGAACTTAAATGAAGTGATGAGCTTTATTGTAAAAGAGTTTTTGAAATTAATATTGATCTTACGAATATTGTTAAGATGATGCTTATTGAAAGGGGGAGTCTTTTTAAGACTCACTTGAATATTGTAAAGATGATGCTTATTGAAAAGGGGAGTTCTTTTAAGGCTCACTCCAATTTTTGCTTCTTGTTTGTCATCATCAAAAAGGGGGAGATTTTTGGCCTTATAAGTATTAACATATTTTTTTGATGCTAACAAACAAGTAGAACTTAACATATTTGGTTAAGTGTTGTTATTTTCAGGACTCAATGATGAATGCAAGGTTAAAGAATTCATGAAAGCTTGTACTTCAAATAAGGATGATCAATATGAAGCTTAAAGCATGGATTCAAAAATGGATTTAAAGATAAAGCTTGAAGATCATGAGAGCATGAGGAATAAATAGAACTTGATGAAAGCTCAAAGAAAGATGAAACAAGCATAAAGACTTCAAGGAATTCAAGAATTGAAAATTTGAAAGAGTTTATAGGAAATTTCATGTAAGTACTTCAAATAATTTCAATATAGATGCATGAAACTCTTAGGTTAATTTATTGGATCTAGATACCTTTTAACATACTTGAAAAATATTTTTATAAGGCTAAAAATTATTTCAAAAAGGTTAGATTCATTTTTGGAATGAAAAACACCAAAAAAGAGCATTTCCCAATTGTTGTCAATTTTTATACATTCGCATTGAGGTACATTTTTCTCTATCAAAAACTCCTTATTTTAAAATGTGTTCAACATAAAAATTGTAGGATTTTCTCTTATATTTTGTTTGACACCAAGCTCGTCAAATTTGGAGTTACAAAGAAAAAGTTCTGATCAAAATATTGAAGGGTGCTCAAAGTTGATAGCTTGACAAATGACATTCTGTGTAATTTGAGACGCCTGTCCATGTTCAGGCAGGCGACTGCCACCTTGCTATCCCTTTAATTTAACTAGACATTCGACTACCAAAAATGGATAGTCAACTATCATGTGGCTGCTTTGAAATTTTCATAACGGACAAATTTTTTAAATGAGGTTACTTGGGGCTCAAACTTTGTGAAAACTTGGGGAATACTCAAAGTCACTTGGGGAACAAGTTAAATACTTTTCAACATCTATAAATATGTCTCAAAGATCATTGAATTAATTAACTAAAAACAAATAATCAAATTTAGCACTTAATACTCACTCAATTGTTCTCATCATTCAAAGGCTGTCAAGCTCACATATTGTGCACGAATTCAACTGAGTTTTTGGTGATCTTCTTCCACCGGAATTGTGCTATAAATTCTAAATATTTCAATCATTGAAAGAATTAATCAGTGATATACTTCCTTGAACTTCAAGTTAAATTTCATATTGTTATTTACTTTGAAGTATGTAGTTCTGAAAATTGTTGTACTAATCAGCTCTTTGTGTGAACAATTCTTTGTACACAAATATTTGATTTGTATCTTGTAGATTGACGATTCTAAGGATTGTTTAGATCGTTGGCTAAGTAAGGGGATATTGCTTAGAGAGGCGGGCTCTAGCCTAATTAAGGAGTGACCGAACGAGGGGACATCGTTTGGAGAAGGCGAGTTCTAGCCTATTGAAGGAGTGTGTAAATGGTATTGTTCCGTCCAGTAAAGGAGCTAAATTTAGTAATCCTTTGGTGGTTTGTCAAAGGTGAGGATGTAGGCTGGGTATAAGCCGAACCTTGTAAAATTCCCTGTCTCACTCTCTCTTTCCCTTACTCTTTTTATTTTTAGTACATATTTAAAATTGCGTGGATGGTTAAATTAGTAATCATACAAACTACGTAATTTAGAAGTTAAATAAACTCAAGGTTCAATTTTAATTTGGGATTGCGGAAACTGAAGGGAGTACGTTGGTTATTCAAACTTTTGCAGAAACCTCAAAAGGAAGTATGTTGGTTGGTTAACACCCAACGAAAAATTAACCAAGGGGTTATTTAAATTCAGAGTTGTTTGGGACTTAAGTTGTGGATTGCATTGAAGAAATCATTTCATATATACAGGGCTTGATTCAAATTTATATATCCAAGGCTGACAACAAAATCTAAAAGATTGAATCTAATATACTGTGGTTGAATAGTTTAAAATTTGATATTGAGTGGATTGTGTTTATATTCCAAAGAGTGTTGAATCTTGCAAATCTAAATAGTACTACGGTTAACTCGTACTTGGAAAATCACTTGGTTGTTTGCTTTCAAATTGCGGTTGATTGATTACTTGAATGATTGAATAGTTGTGTGGTTGTGGATTAAATAAAAGAACTAAGTTCTTGTGTGATTGGTAAATTAAACAAACAAGTCTAAAATTGATTAATCAAGAAGAATTCCTCATAGGAATTAAAAGAAAGTTTTAAAATCCAATTCATCCCCCCTCTTGGGACTACACCTTGCTTTTCACAGCATAACGAGTAACTCGTAATGCCCATAACGGGTCCTGAAAGCCATCTTTAGAACATCCTTTGCTTTAACTCTCACCTGGTGATAACCTGACTGAAAATCAATCTTGGAGTAGACAATAGTCTCCTGGAACTAATCAAATAAATCATCAATTTTGGGAAGAGAATATTTATTCTTTACCGTCACTTGGTTTATTTCTCTGTAATCAATGCACATCCTCATAGTCCCATCTTTCTTCTCTGAAAATAATTAAAATCGGTGCCCTCCAAGGTGACATGCTAGGCCTGATTGAACCTATTTCTAATAGCTCTTACAACTGGTCTTTTAACTCTTTTAATTCTACTGAAGCCATTCTATAAGACACTTTGGATATTGGTGTCGTCCCTAGAAGCAGATCAATTACAAAATTTATCTCTCAGTCTGGAGGTAAGCCAGATAATTCTTCTAAAAAAACATCTGAAAATTCTCTAACCACTGTAATATCATCTTGTTTTAGTTATCCCTTTGACAACTCTTTTATGTAGGCAACATATCCTTGGCAACCACCCTGAAGCAGCCTCCTCGCCTGAATAGTTGACACCAACTGCGGCGAGGCGCGCACACGTGAACCCTCAAATTTGTATTCTTACTCACCTGGGGGTCTGAAAATTACTTCGTTCTAATGGCAATCTATGCTGGTGTGATTAGCTTCCAACAAATCCATACCCAATATTCCATCAAACCCTTGCATATCTAATATCACAAGATCAGCTGATAGTATTCTCCTCTGAAGGTTCACCGAAAAATTCCTAAGTACTTTCCTACACCACACAGTAGATCCAGTTGGCATAGCTACAACCAACTTAACATCTAATAACTGTGCTTCAATCCCAGCTAAAATTTAGCATACCTCGATGAGACAAAAGAATGGGTGGCACCCGTGTCAAACAAAACAATAGTTTTATAGGAAAAAGCAGTAAAAATACCTGTAACAACGTCTCCAAAGGCCTTAGCGTCTCCTGGAGTCAAAGCATACACCCTCACCGGTGTTGTATTCCTCAGCTGGTCTCCACAGAGTTCCTAATAACTACCCTGACATGGTCTATGACCTGATGTATGGATCAAAAGTCCACGACATGCTCGTGTCGTATGAGCAAGTTTTCCACGATGATAGTAAACATTTTCACCCCTTTTACATTCACCTGGATGCCTTTGGTCACATTCAGGACTGGTAAGAAAAGTTTGCCCACTTTGAAAACTGCCGCACCTCATCATTTGTCCTTGACCTCCTTCATATTGGTCTCCTCTCCATTGGCCCCGACTGGAACCTACCTAAAAACTCTAAGTTGTGGGCCTCTTCTTCTGACTCTGAGCTCCAGTGCCTCTCTACATGCCACTCTCGATGACTTCAGCTCTTTCCACAACCTCCGCGAATGTCTGAGCCCTAAAACCAATAACATGCTTAAACAAATTCTGCCTCTGGCCTTCCTTAAACTTCCTTACCTTCTTCTCCTCGTCCGATGCCAAATATGGGGCAAACCGAGACAACTCTATAAAATGGGCTGCATATTACTGTATTGTCAACTATTCTTGACTCAGGTGTAGAAATTCTGCTACCTTTGCTATCCTAATGGTGGCAGGGAAGTACTGGTAAAAAAAAAAAAAAGAAAATCCTAGAAATGGGTCCATGTCACCACTGGATCAGGCCTCTATTCTTTAATCAACCTCGCTGATCTCCACCAACGTTTTGCCTCCCCAGTCAGCTTAAATGTCGCAAAAAATACCTTTTACTCATTAGTACATGGGAGGACTGTCATTATATGCTCAACATCCTGAATCCAATTCGTAGCTGCTAAAGGGTCTGCTCCTCTAGAAAATGATGGGGGTCTCATCCGCATAAACTGTTTGATTATGCAGCTACGATCTCCTGAGCTTTTGGCCATCTCAGCTATCATTTGTTGGGTGATGTTGCACAGTACCGCATCGGAATCACTACCCCCCAGACTTGAGGGTCTTGCTCCATCACCCTCAACATTCATACCACTGCTCCCTGGGTCCATCTTGAAAAGATAATGAATATAATTTAAGGACCCTATCTCCCATACAGATCTAATTTATTTCACCTAACTAAAATCTCATATTCACAACTAACTACCCTCTCTGATCTTAATTCAAAATTCAATCCTGGAACCTAGACACACGACCCGACAATAGTTTACTATGGCTTTCCTGAAATCGTCACCCCAAGAAAGATGTAGAAACCACCATAAAAATCTTGTACCTAGATCACAGAACAAACCTCAAATCCTTTTTCTATATTCTGGTATTGTTTTCACTGCACCCTAGAGTTTACAAAACCTAACAACCTAAATTCTGATACCAAACTGTAACCACCCAAACATTATACTATTTTTTTTTTTTACCTATTTACTCTGATACCCCTGAATTAGCTACTATAACCTCCCAGACCCCAAGTGAGCACTAAGGAAACCCTACTCATATTACATACCTAAGTAGTGGAAAACATAAAAACATGCATCCATATTTACAATACCGATATCCAATTTTTTTTCCCAAAAAAAAAATTACATAGTTACACATCGTCCCAGTATCATATATCCCAAAACTTTTGGTTACTACCCAAAAATACAACCATCTATTAAAACTTACCCTACAAATAAGGTAGTGTACTTGCCCTCGCTATCTGCGAGTTTGATCTGCTTATCTAACTGGATCACCTGAAAAGTATTAAATCACTGGGATGAGACAATGCCCAGTAAAAGGAAATATGCTATTACTAGTGTGTGACAACTAAGCTTACAAACATATTATACTAATAAATAATTGAAGCTAAATTTAATTAGCTAAACATCTCATATAGTTTAAAATACCACTGACATCTTTGAGTACTATTTATTCATAATTCTAGTACTATAGAATATCTGCTACTGTTTTGTAAATCTATATACATAGAAGTAACTGCGATAATATCCTGGAAAACTATAGATCATGATTTAACCTTTACCCCTCCTCAGCCCGGCCCTAACACAAACTCTATGGCACGGTAGCTAGTAAACTGCACACCACCAATCCTCAGGCTGGCCTTGACACAAACTCCGTGGCACGGTAGTTGGAAAACTGATCTAAAATTGCAATAGTACCATGCTCTGCTGACAACTAATCCAATTCATTAGGGTCTAATACTGTAAATATGTATTATCTTGCCATTTCATTATAAATCCAAAATAACCATAACACTATAAATATGATCTGAAATCCTGAAATATCTGACTGAAATAGCTATTATATCTAACTAAAATATCTGACTGAATAATTTGTAATATCTAACTGAATAATCTGTAATGTTTGAGTGTTATGATTTTGGAAATCATGGAATTCTAAAAATGCTGCAAAATATCTGTCTATAAATTATCTATCCATATATATATATACACAGTAACTTATAATTTTGTAAAATATGATAATACAAATTTCTATGCATAAATTCTGATAAGTTGTGGTATTCTGAAAAATTATATAAACTTTATGCTGAACAAATATCTACTCAGGCCACACAACTAATAAAACACATGCTTGGAAATCCATAAAACTTTATAATTAGTATTCTACACCTTGTTAAACAAGTACCATATTTTACTGATAAAATTCATGAACTTCCTAGCATAGCATATTTCCTTTACCTATATAGCTAGGAGGCTTGCCTCCAACTCTACCCTCACACTCTTGGCATACCAATCTCAAAATCCTGAAATAATTTCTACAAATTCCTTGACGAATCACTGAATTTCCCTAGAAAATTATCCACTTATATTTCTAGAACTACTTATTCACAATTTCTTAAACTTTAATATACCTGGACTTCTGGAAAAATATCTGCTAGGCTTCTCAACCCATGCATGTAGAGTCCCAAAAACACCCTAACCTTGAAAATATAACACCCTAATTTTATTCCACAAAACACCAGTATATACTCTCACAACACAAAATCCAAGCTCAGATAAAACTGGTAATACTAGAAATACCTAAAAATTCACTTACCTTGATTTGGGGATGGTTCCTAAACTTCCCAAATCGAATTTCTACTTTAGTTAGGTTGTAGAGAATCTCCCTACGATCACAGTGGTGGCTTCTAATCGTCGAATTGGGGGTTATCAGAGCCAGAATCGTAGAAAGAAGGCAGAAAATTCAAAATTTAGATAGAGAAAGGAAAATGAGACTGAAATTTTTTTCAAAAATCATTGTTTTGCATATTTATAGGTTACTGGCCACGTTGCCTCGTCGATAAACCACGTCACCTTGTCGACGAGTTCGAAAGGGAGTTTATTGATGAACACCTAACCCTTGTAGATGAGTTTTAGACCCTGAAATCAGCCCTTTCATTAAGTTCTCGTCGATGAGCCTATGAAGGATGCTCATCGACAAGTGCCATGCGTTCGTCGACGAGACCCTGTGAGTCCCCTTTTGAATTTTTCCTTTTTCTCTATTTTCTTTTATTATTTAATTACTATAATTCTTTAGGTCTCTACACACCTCTTTGCTAGAATAGTTGGTGCGGTGGCTGCGGATTTGCAGTTTAGCCACCGACTATCTATTAAATCTGTCATGTGCTAGTAGATGGAGACTTGTCGTGCAGTAGACGAAAATCTACAGAGACATGAAATTGGGAGCATACTAGGGTCCACTTCCTCTCCCACAGAATACCAATCCAAGCTTCCTGAAGTTTGTCATAGTTTTATAGGCTATTGTCTAGTTTTGCTGAGGCATCCATCTCTCTCGCCCTTCGAGTTTTGAATTTATCAAGCGATAATCGGCATCATGCACACTGCATGGGTTGAGGGAGGGCTTCATATTGCTGTACCCGATGAAGCCCTATGATGCACTGGTTTGAGGGGAAGAAACCCTAGAAAGAGCTTGTTGTGTTTTTGTGGCTCATATACAGGATGGAGCACATAAACAAAGAAATAAAATATATTTGAAATAACTTGTGTAGAAGAGCAGCAATAAATCGTCGTCTGATTGGTCAAATTAGTCGACTGATTAATCTATAGAATGCAGACAATTACATTTTTTCTGAATTAGTTAACTAATTGGCCTAATTAGTCGATTGATTTGCTCAGAGCATCAAGGCAGATTTCAAATTTTGAATGTGAGCGTTAATATGGTTAGGTGTTTGGAGGGAAGCCTCCGAAGTGCTTATAAATATACCATTCTGAGTATATTCTAAGTGTGGAAGATCATTGTATTATATTGTATTGTAAATTGTTCGTTGAGATTCTCATAGTGAAAACCTTTACCAATTGCTCCCATGGATGTAGGCTTTTCCAAACCACATAAATCTTGCATTATTAAGTTTTGATTTCAGATATACTAGCTGTTTGTGTGTGTGTTACATATTTGTTCTTCATTATATGTTGCATTTAAATTTCGCTATGCAATTCATAGTTTATTCACAAAAATTGGTATTAGAGCGTTGTTGTTATAGCAATAGGCACTTCATCTAGAAAGTTTAATATTATCAAATTTGATGGAACCGAAAACTTCGGTTTGTGACAAAGGAGAGTGAAAGATTTGCTTGTGCAGCAAGGGATGGTGAAGGTCTTGTATGGTGTTCAACCGGAAGATATGGTTG
The DNA here is from genome assembly GCF_029873635.1 of Malania oleifera. Classification (NCBI taxonomy): domain Eukaryota; kingdom Viridiplantae; phylum Streptophyta; class Magnoliopsida; order Santalales; family Ximeniaceae; genus Malania; species Malania oleifera. The sequence goes on from NC_080419.1 coordinate 107,996,839, forward strand.
AGGCTAATTGGAGAGATTTAGAGGCAAAGGTTGCTGCTACAATACTATTGTATTTGGCCAAAGAAGTACTCTATCATGTCATGGAGGAAGATTCTCCTGTTGCTGTTTGGCAAAAGCTTGAAAGCTAGTACATGTCTAAATCCATTATTACAAAATTATTTCTCAAGCAACATCTTTATTGGCTTAAGATGTTTGAAGGTTCGAACTTAAACCAACACATCAATGCATTTAATCATCAAAAGTGATTTAATGCATGTTAATGTGAAGTTTGAAGAAGATGATTAGGCATTGATGCTATTGAATTCCTTGCCAGCGATTCAAACATATGAAAATTTAGTTACCACTTTTACATGGGGGAAAGAGAACCTAAACTTGGAAGAGGTGACAAGTGACGTGTTGGGTTTTCATCAAAGGCTGAAAATCTGTAACAAAAATTCACATGACGAAGGACTTGTGGTGAAAGATAACTATGATAGTGGGTAACTACGCCAAGCACTACAGTTGGATGCACACAGTTTTTGACTTTTCCTATATTTCTTGTTATCTGAACATAATTAAATTGTGTATTTTAATTTGAATTTGTATTTGTATGTATTTTAATTTTGAACACTTTGTATTTTAATTTTGAATAATTTATGAATCTTTTAGTAATTCTTATTTAATTTTATGTACGCTAAAACATAAATATAGGTTTTTACAGGATTTTTTTTAAAAAATAATTATTTCAAAGTATTAGTGGCAATATGAAAAACCATTACTAATTAATAATAGCAGTAGCAAGTCTTAGTGACAGTTTTTAAACCGTCACTAGAGGCCTAAGATCGTCACTACTATAAAATCTACATTTTCTTTGCTCAAAATCGTCACTAATGTAGAGGACTAGAAAATTTAATTTATGGAAGTAATAAAAGAAAAGAAAGAGAAAGAAAAGAAGGAAAGTGGAATTTTTAGTAGGGACTCGTCGATGAACATCCTTCTTGGTCTCGTCGGCGAAGTAGTCATGTCTCGTCGATGAGGAGATACCAAGAGTAGAGAATTTCAGGCTATTAAGGGTTCATCAACGAACCCATTGCATTCGTCGACAAACGCCCTTCTGTGGTTCGTCAACGAGTACACGTGTCTCGTCGACGAAGCCATGTGGCCAGTGGTCTATAAATATGTTGAAATTAGAATTTTAACATGAAATATCATTTTCTCACTCCATTTTCTCTCTCTAGGTTCACTTTCTCTCCTTTCTCTCTTCATTTTCGGCCCGATTCTTACTCGAATCGACAATCAAGAGCTACCACGAGGTTCGTGGGGAGATTCTTTACAACTTAGCTGGAGTGAATTGTTGATTTGGAGTCCTTGGGTACCACTCCAAAATTAGGGTAAGTAATGAATTTTAGGGTTTAAGTGTTTATTTGGAATATATAGGGGCTAATAAGTGCTAAATGAGAAATATTCTCGGAAATGAGTGGATTGATGGGGAAAAATGTGAATTTCAGGGTTCTGAGTTTCGAAGGCCGCAAACATAGGATTTGGGTTTTTAAGAGCCTCTCTGCAAGTCAGGTAAAGGGAATAAATTATAACAACTATTTTAAAAATTGAATTGTTGATTTAAAGTATATAAAAAGGAAATATAATATTTTTCCAGTGGTATGAGAATATGATATAACATGTTCATATTGGGAATGTAATTGAAATTGGGATATAATATGATTTGCGCTGAGGAAAATGAGATTACGAAACACACACACACACACACACATATACTAAATTGTTTTTATGCAGAAATGAAGTTTATGGAAATTTAATTATGTTTTATATACATAATTGTGATGTTATGAGTTTTTATATGGAAATGATGAAATGTGGCATACAAAATGGTTTTGTAGAAAAACGAAGAAATGTGATATATATATATATATATATATATATATATATATATATATATACATGCAATTTATTAGGAAATAATGAAATATGGTATATTGATATGTTTTATTGAGAAATGTTGAAATACATGAGATGAGATATACACTATTATGAGAATAGAATGTGTATAAAAAATGATGAGAATACTACTGATGTGATAAGAAGAATATGAATACTGAAATGTGAATACTGAATTGAGAATAATGAAATGTGAATATGGAAATGTGGAAATGAGTACCCTGATGGACTGTTATTGATAGAGAGCATGATACTGTTGCTAGTAAGGTGATAGTGCAACCACACGGTCTCGTGGAGAGTGTGGCGAGACGTGAATAGGCCTGTGAAGGGATGTGATGCCCTCCTGGGGTCCGAAACAGGATTGGGTAAGCCATTCATACTACAAACATGTTCCTTCTTGATCTAAACAAGTAAGCCAACCACAATTAGGTCCAGCCTTTGGACTGCCTAACCCAGTCATGGGGGGAAGCATGACGATGAGATGGGAAGATCCTCAGGGCAGCCATGAGTTACGTACACATGGATTTTATACTGGCGGAAGCTTATGTGCTTGATTGTGATTATAATGAACAACCATGGGTTTTAGACACATTGTGAAATATACTGGAGGATACCCATGGACTAGAATGTGAAAATGAAAATGAGAAGGAAAAGCTTATGAAAGCTATTGAAGTATGAATGTGAAAAAGAAAAGTTTATGAAAGAAAATGTGAATATGATTTTGAGAAATAAGAAAGTACGTATATGATTATAAATGATAAGAGAGCTTTTGAAAAACATGTTTTATACACATATATAATTATGAGTACATATCTATATATTTTCACCCAGCTATTATATTTATTAAAATGGAATGTGATATGATATAATTGAACTCATACTATCACACACTGTAAATAATTTATTTCATCTTACTAAGAGGTGTCTCCCCCAAATATTCAAATATTTCAGGGAACTGTAGCAGACCAGGAGATAAGGCTCCAAAATAGAGGGGAGCTCGTACTCTGATAGTCAGGATAAGTGTTTTGTGTTGGGGATGTGTTTGTGTAATCCTCTAGGGTTTGTTGATGATTTTGGAGATGTGTATAGATATGTGTATATATGGATGGATAGTTCTCTGTTATCTTTATTTTGGATGATATGTAAACATGGACTTCCGTTGATAGGTATGTTCTTATATGATGGACTGATTCCCAGTATCCCACTGCGGGCGGGTCTTGATGATATATGATATCAGGGTTTTGATATGACATGATGATAATTATTATTGTGTATTTAATTTTTGAAAACAATGGTCGAAAATCGGGCTGTGACAGTTTGGTATCAGAGCCTAGGTTGTTAGGTTCTACAGACTCTTGTAAATAGAGGAATACTATACCAAAGTATTGGGATGGATTTTTTTAGGAGTAGAGGATGGGTAGACTATGAAATGAGTCAGTTATTATGGAGGATAAAATTGAAATTTAGGGTTCTATCTTGCGACTTGAAGGTATGAGTTCCATGGTTGTTTCTGTGATTTTTCTCGGGTGATGACTTCAAGAAAATCATAGTAAACTATCGTTGGTTCTTGTTCTTCAATGGTAGGATAGAATCTTAAATTGGGATTGAGGATGTTAAATGGTTATAGCAAAATATGTTATGGATCCCATTTTTTTAAGTGTATTAGCGGTATTATAAGGATAGAATTCTAAGACTATTTTGTATCATTTTCAAGATAAAGCTTGGAAGTAGCAGTGCATATGTTGGAGGTAATGATGCAGGGCCTTCCAATATGGGTGGTGAAGACCTTGATGTACTGTTATGTAGCGTCACCCAGCAGGTGGTGGCAAAGATGGCTAGAGGTTTGGGGGAGCGGAGCTGCATGATTGAGCAGTTCACGTGTATGAAGCCCCCATCGTTTTTTGGAGGGGCCGACTCAGTAGTTGCTAAGAATTGGGTTTAGTGATTACACGTCAAAACTGCGTAATTGCGCAACTTAACCCGAACTTTACGGTTTTATTTTTTAATTAAATGTTCAAAATTGTCCAATATTTTAATAAAGTGGCAAAATCATCATTCTTGAACTTTATTGCACTATTTATGAAGTTTTGGTATTTTTTTGTCGCAGGAAAATTCCCGGGAACCAAAACCGATACCTGTTCGTATTTCATGCAAAACTTTTTTGTCCGAGTTCCGATCGAGACAATTCAAATTTTTGGAAAAAGAGGAAAGGATTATCTACAACTTTTGTGTTTTGAGTTTTGTGAGATACGGGCTCCATAAGAGTCAGATTTGTGATGAACAGAGAATGAAAAAAATATAGCAATTCGGGTCAACTCCAATTGGGTCAAGTTGCCAGATTGGGTCTCCTATCCTGGTATAGGGCCTTCCCCCCTATCCTATTTAACCCTTCTCTTCCTCTTCCTGCATCGCCAGCCCTGTGAGGGCTCTCCTCTCCCCATTCTCCTCTTCTTCTTCTTCTTCTTCTTCTTTAGTTTGCTTTGTTTCATTCCATCTTGCTCTCTTCTCTTCCCTTGTTTTCTCTCCCTCAATCTCTCCTTCTCTTCCCCTGTTTCTCTCCCTATTTTTCTCTTCATTTTTCCATCTTGCTCAGCCCCTCTGCCTCTCAATCGCAGCACTCCATTACAGCCTCCAGCCTGCAGCAACATCCCGCGGACCACTCAGCCTGCTGCAAGCTCTGGCAAACCTCTTTGCAGCAGCTCCTATGTTCTTTAGCACTGCCCAGCCACACCAGAGTTACAGCAGCAGCTCCCTTGAAGACCCGAGGAGACCCACACGGCAACACACAGCTCTCGGCCACACACAGCAGCTGCATCTGTTGCCATGGCTGCCCCTCTCTCTCTCTCTCTCTCTCTCTCTCTCTCTCTCTCTCTCTTTTCTCTCTCTCTCTCTTTCTTCTTTATTCTTTTCTTTTCTTTCTTTTATTTTCAATTGCAACAATATATTTCTTCTCTCTTTTAGTTGTTTGTTAGAATTTTGAAAGATTGTTTGAATGGGTGTTAAGTTATTTTAATTTGTTTAGTGAGGTTTAATATTTATTTATTTATGGTTCTTTTAATTAATGTTATTATTAGATTGGATGGATTCAATTTAACTCCTTTTATTTATTTATCATTCCTTTAGTTCCTTTTATTTATGTTTTTATTGTATTTTATTTTCATTTAAGTCAATTGATAGTTAAACTTTGTTTCGAGTTCTTGGTTCGTAATAAAAGTTCAGTTTTTAGTGTGCATTTAAATTGTGATTTTGGTTCGTAATTTTTAGTTCATGTTAAAGATTTAATTTTTATTCCGCGCGTGTGTGTGTTTGATTGAGTTTCCATTCCTGTGTGTTATAATTCCTTATTCAAAATTGTCATCTTTAATTAAGCGTGTTTCAGTGTTTCCTTAAGTAGACTAGGGTTTCCGTTATTGTTATTTAATTTAGTGCGTTCTAGTTTTAGGACTTTAATTTGCGTGTGTATTTAATTTGTTAAATTAGGTCTCCACAATTTTGAAAATCCCGAATCTGAACCAAGTTCAGTGCAATTTAATTTTGATTGGAAGAACGTGAAATTGAAATTAAAATGCATTCCCTAAGGAGACGATCTAGCCCTTGGGTTTAATATTACACGACAGAACTCCTATACTTAGGATAGCTTCCGAGCTGCTCATTTTTCGAGTGAGTCATCTAGGATATTGAAGACATGTTGGCAGTACTCTCTTGTACTAAGGAGCAAAAAATGTCCTTTGCAGCATTCAAGTTAACTGGAAAAGGCAAAATGCTGGTGGAGATTAGCGAGACTATTAGAGGAGCAGAGACCTGAGCCTATAACGGTGACCTGGAGCCACTTCAAAGAGTTATTTTTTGAGCGATACTTTCCTGCTAGGCAAAAGTCGTAGAGTTTTTTTTATTTGACTCAAGGGCATATGACAGTACAACAGTATATAGTTAGATTTATTGAATTGTCCTAGTTTTCCTCGTGCTTGGTGTTAGATGAGAAGAAGAAGGCGAGGAAGTTTGAGGAGGATCTAAACTAGGTATTATACGAGCATGTTGCAGGTTTCCACGCCTAAACTTATTCAGAAATAGTTGATAGAGCCACAGTGATTGAGAGTGACCTACAGAGGGGTGCTGTAGCGTAGAGTTAGGGAAAGAGATTCGTGCCTCCAAATTTTCAAGTAGGAGCCAGCCGAGGGCCTTGGAGGAGATAGGATAGCAGAGGAGGTTGGAGACATGGGATGGGAGATCGAGCGGTATAGGCCAAACCAATGCCTCGTCTCTGTCCTATATGCTTTAGAAGACACCCAAGAGAGTGCTGAGTTAGAGAGATGGTTTGTTACCGATGCTATTAGCCTAGCCATATGGCGAGAGATTGCCAAGCACCACTAATTATTACGCCTGCTTCTAGACCATATCGAGGAGGTCACCAGGCACCCCGAGGTAGTCAGCGGAAGAATACCACCCTAGCACAAGTTTATGCGTTAACACCAGGAGATGCTGAGGCGATAGGAGATGTTGTGATAGATACTATTTCAATTCTGTTATGTACATCTACTACTTTTTTAAATTTAGGGGTGACTCACTCCTTTACCACTCTAGGATTTTATTAAATTTTTTGGGATAGAAACTCAGTTGTGAGATATCAGTTTTTCTGTTTCTATGCCAACTGCAGTTGTAATGTTAGGTAAGAAGGTACTCAAGAATTATCCAGTCTATATTCAGGGGAGGTCTTTATCAACTAACTTTGTGATCTTAGATATGTTTGGGTTCGAAGTGATTTTGAGGATGGACCGGCTAGCTGCCCACTATGCCAGCATTGACTACCATCAGAGAGAGGTAGTATTCAGACCTCCAGGGGGTTAGGAGTTTGGATTTGTGGGATCATGTGTGTGCGCTCCACCACAGTTGATATCCACCATTTAGGCGAGGAGATTGTTGTTGGAAGGCTGTCAGGAATATTTGCCTTGCGTGAAGGAGGTGCTAGAAGGGGAGTTGAAATTAAAGGATATCCCAATAGTGACGGATTTTCTTAATGTATTTCCTGAGAATTTCTCCGGACTATCTCCTGATCGTGAGATAGAGTTTACAATTGACTTAATTCTGGGGACAACACCGATTTTGAAAGTGTTGTACAAAATGGCACCGACAGAATTGAAAGAATTGAAGGAACAGGTGCAAAAAAATTTTAGACAAGGGGTTTATTCGGTCCAGCGTATTGCCTTGGAGTGCGCCGATATTGTTTGTGAAGAAGAAATATGGGTCTATGAGAATGTGCATCGACTACAAAGAAATTAATAAAGTGACTATCAAGAATAAGTACCCACTTCCCCACATTGATGACTTGTTTGACCAACTATAGGGGACCCAAAATTTCTCAAAGATAAATCAACGGTACCATCAGGTGAAGGTCAAGGTGAAATATGTTCTGAAGACAACATTCAGGGCTTAATATGGCCATTATAAATTTCTTGTAATGCCGTTTGGGTTGACAAATGCTCCTACAATGTTTATGGATCTGATGAATATGATCTTCCACCAGTATTTGGACTAATTTGTGGTGGTATTCATTGACAATATACTAGTGTATTCAAAGATCTCAGAGGAGCATGAAGAACATTCGAGGATGGTGCTTCAAGTGCTAAGAGAAAGAAATTTGTATGCAAAATTCAAGAAGTGTGAGTTCTGGCTGAAGTAAGTTACCTTCCTTAGACATGTGGTGTCTAAAGGTGGTATCCTAGTGGATCCAAGCAAGATCGAGGTGGTGGTGGACTGGGTATGTAACGACCTGCTACTTATATAACATTTTCTTCTTACTATTTTTTTTTTCATGTATGTATATGTAACATAAATACCATCTGTTTGAAATACTACTGAAAATGTCTCAGGCTCAAAGGAGCACCAAGGAAACTTTGTACATCATACATACCTAGGCAGCAGTATACAAGAAACTGTAAACTGTTATATACAAAACCAAAAAACTATAAATCTCATAGTGTATGTAAATATTACAAAATACCCAGTGACATCACCAAAACCTAGAATCTACCCCAAACCATTGGTATCATATAAACACCTACCCTTCCAGTATGAGCAACACAAGATAATCTCTATCCGCGAGCCTGATCAGCTCGCCTAGCGGGATCTCTTGAAAAATAGTAAGTCACTGGGATGAGACAACACTTAGTAAGAGGAAATATGCTATCACTAGTATGTGACGGCTGAGTTACACATTTATTATACTAAAATAATATTGATACTGTAAAATGAGTAAGTTGATATACTATACAAAACACATGTAATGTATTTTAAAATATAACTGAGTATCTGAGTTTGCTATCTGTACATACTACTAATATGATAATATAAACTACTGTTGTATGTTATATCTATATATATATAGGAACTTATGCTATACCTTGGGATCTGTATGTCATGATATAACCCCTTATGACAGGATTGTGTGGCCCGTAGACTGGACTTACTCTAGTTGGCCTACCAGACAAGTCAATCCATATCTCTAACATCTGCCAATCTGGCCCACTGCAATCTCCCCAGGTAATCTCCAAATCTATCTTGTCTAACTGGCCACCTCAACCTAGAGTTTTGGGGAGATTGCAATCTCTCCTGGTGCGGTTAGACAGAATTCACATACTATTTGAGTTATGTGGTTGCACTCTATCTGTAATAGCAACAGTACCGTGCTCTGCTGTATATCTCTGTCTATAATTTCCTTGTGGATCTGATACTGTGTAATACTATATATATATATCTTACTGTTTTAACATGATTTCAAAACAATCATAACACTATAAATCTAGTTGTAATATCTGAAATATCTGACTGAAATATCTATAATATTTTTCTATAATATCTATAATATCTATCTGTAATATCTGTATGTAATATATCTAATATATGTCTTAGTATTATGGTTTAGAAATCATGTTATTCTGAAAAATATCATAAATCTTACTTTTCTGCTAATAAACTGTGTAACTGGATATCTGTAAAATTTCATAATCAACATATTAAACTATAAGAAACTCAGGCCACACAATTGTGTAACTAAAATCTCATGCTTCATTTATGCAATTTCACTGAAATAATAATATAGTGCTCTGTTGTATATCTCTATCTGTAATTTCCTTAGGGATCTAATACTGTGTAATACTATATATATATATATATATATATATATATATATATATATTTATCTTGTTGTTTTGACATGATTTCAAAACAACCATAACACTATAAATCTGAGCTGTAATATCTGAAATATCTATAATATCTATCTGTAATATCTGTAATATCTATTTATAATATCTGTAATATCTGTCTGACTATTATGGTTTATAAATTATGTTATTCTGAAAAATACCATAAATCTTACTTTCTGCTAATAAACTGTATAATTGGATATCTATAAAATTTCATAATCAACATACTAAGCTATAATAAACTCAGGCCACACAAATGTGTGTAATTAAAATCTCATGCTTCATTTCTGTAATTTCATAGAAATAATAATACTCATGATATTATGGAAAAATAAACTGATCAACATGCTTGTAAATATACATACATAATCTTCTGTTAAACATTCTAAAAAACTTCCTAACATACCATATTTCCCTTACCTAATTTCTAAAAAGCCCCTACCATATTCTGGCTCTACACCTGCAGGGTTCCCCACTTAACACCTCGAAAACAACATTTTTCAGAACAAAATATCAGTATTTCTTCGTATACTACATTTCTTATAATTGTGGGAAAGGCAAAAATTAAATAAAATGTCTTACCCAGAGATTGGGATGAAATTCAAACTAGCCCCACCAACGATTTGCTCCGACAGACTTGAAGAGAACTTTCCCAGGAGCGTCGTGGTGGCCTCAGATCGTCGAACCGATGTCCGACCTAAAAACTTAGTGAGAAGGGGGAGGGAACGAAGGAGAGAGAAAAAGGGTTTCTGTTCGTGAAATGCAACTGAAGAATCAAGTTTAAGCTATTTATACACTGGCCTTCGTCGACGAGCCACATCACTTCGTCGACAAGGTCAAGAAGGAAGTTCGTCGACGAATACCTACTCCTTGTCAATGAAATTCAGAACTTGGAAAGTAGCCTCTCTGTATCTTCTCATCGACGAAGCACATCCCCATTGACAAGACCCTCATGTGTGCTCATCGATGAAGTGCTCATCGACGAATCCCCTATGTTCGTCGATGAGACCATATTTTATTTTATTCTTTTCTCTCTTCCTACTATTATTAATTATGGAAATTATCCGGGTCTCTACAAGGTACGACCGAAGAATGTACAAAAAATCAGAAGTTTCTTAGGTTTGGCTAGGTACTACCATAGATTTGTTGAGGGCTTCTCTAAATTGTCAAGTCCTTTGATGAGATTGACCAAGAAAAGTGTGAAATTCGAGTGTACCAATGAATGTGAACAGAGCTTTCAGAAGTTAAAGTAGAGGCTCATAACTGCACCGGAGTTGACGATTCCTTCAGGAGAAGAGGGTTTCATACTTTTACAATGATGTGTCATATAAAGGGCTCGGTTGTGTGGTGATGCAACAGGGAAGAGTGGTAGCATATGTCTCCCAACAACTGAAAGAATATGAGAAGAATTACCTTACCCATGTTCCGAAGTTAGCAGCAATAGTTTATGTGCTGAAAATTTGGAGACACTATTTGTTTGGGGGTAGGGGTAAGATTTTCACGGATCACACACACACACACATATGTGCAATTTACTGGGAAATAATGAAATGTAGTATATTGATATGTTTTATTAAAAATACTGAAATACGTGAGATGAGATATACACTATTATGATATGTATATCACACACATATGTGCAATTTACTGGGAAATAATGAAATGTGGCATATTGATATGTTTTATTGAAAAATGCTTAAATACGTGAGATGAGATATACACTATTATGAGAATGGAATGTGTATAGAAAATGATGATAATACTACTGATGTGATGAGATGAATGTGAATACTGAACTAAGAATATTGAAATGCGAATATGGAAATGTGGAAATGAGTACCCTAATGGACTGTTTTTTATAGAGAGCACGATACCGTTGCTAGTGAGGTGATAGTGCAATCACATAGTCTCGTGGAGAGTGTGGCGAGATAGTCAAATGGGCCTATGAAGGGTTGTGATGCCCTCCTAGGGTCCGAACCAGGTTGGGTAGGCCATTCGTACTACAGACACGTTCTCCCTCGATCTAATTGGGTAAGCCAACCGCAGTTAGGTCTAACCTTCGGGCCACACAACCCAGTCATAGGGGGAAGTATGACGATGAGATGGAAAGATCCTCAAGGTAGCCATAAGTTGCTGACATGTTGTGGAATTTATACTGGTAGAAGCTCATGTGCTGGATTCTGATTACTCATTACAGACACGATAATGAACAGCCATAGGTTATAGACACGTTGTGAAATATACTGGAGGATACCCATTGGCTAAAATGTGAAATGAAAATGAGAAGGAAAAACTTATGAAAGCTATTAAAATATGAATGTGTGAAAGAAAATTTTATGAAAGAAAATGTGAATATGATTTTGAGAAATAAGAAAGTAAGAACATGATTATGAAAATGATAAGAGAGCTTTTGAAAAACATGTTTTATACACATATATGATTATGAGTACATATCTATATATTTTCACCTAACTATTATATTTATTAAAATGGAATGTGATATGATGTAATTGAACTCATACTGCCACAAACTATAAATAATTTATTCTGTCTTACTGAGAGGTGTCTCACCCAAATATTCAAATATTTTTGGGAAATGAAACAAACTAGGAGATATATCTCCGAGATAGAGGGGAGCTAGTACTCTTATAGTCAGGGTAAGTGTTTTGTGTTGGGAATGTGTTTGTATAATCCCCTAGGGTATGTTGATGATTTTGGAGATGTGTATAGATATGTGTATATATGGATGGATAGTTCTCTGGTATCTGTATTCTGGATGATATGTAAAATGGACTTCCGCTGATAGGTATGTTCTTATATGATGTACTGATCAGTCGGTATCCCACTTCAGGTCGGGTCTTGATGATATATTATATCAGGGTTTTGATATGACATGATGATAATTATTATCGTGTATTTAATTTTGGAAAAAATGGTGGAAAAATCGGGTCGTGACAACTAAAGCCCAAGTATTAGTAACTGTTTAATAACTATCACTAATAGGCCATTATTAGTGATGGTTTGAGAACCATCACTAAAAGGGAAGTATTAGTGACAATTTTGTGATCGTCACTAATAGTGGCCTATTAGTCATGGTTATTAAACTTTTACTCATACTTGAGCTTTAGTGATGATTTTGAGTTGGGAATATGTAGATTTTATAGTGATGCTCTTAGGCTTTTAGTGACGGACTAAAATCATCACTAAAAGTGCAATATTAGTGATGGTTGCTGGATTCGTCACTAATAAGTATTAGTAACTGCAGATCTAGGGACTAATTTCAAACAGTCGCTAATACTGATCAAACTATCACTAATACTTATTAGTGACGGTTTTGTATTATTAGTGACTGGGTTTTGTATTATTAGTGACTGTTTGAAATTATCACTAATAACTTTGTTTTTTTATAGTGATGAAAGCATTTGCATAGAGCAAACTAAACGTTCAAAAGAACATTGAAACTACTTTCTCTTGAAACCTTGAAAACTTCTCTTCTATGCTCAGGAATAGTGGCATCCAACAAGAATAAAATTAGCCCATGTTATACAAATTAGTAAGGGACTTTCGATTTCCAAGGTCCCCAATTAATAAGCATCATTTATTGAATAAAAAAAAAAAGGCATATCGTGTTTTTTTGAAGTATAAAGGTGGAGAGTTGAGGCATCATCCATTCAATTGATCCCTATTAAAAGTATAAAGGATCAAATCTAGTAATTAAGATGGAATAACGTGTTTAATAGACAATGCTCAACACACAAAAATAAAAATAAAAAATAAAAAATTGCATATCGAAAACATAACAAAGCCCATGCATTTATTTGAGTTGTATGGTTTTGGATAAAATTTAATATAATTTTAAGTTGAGATATCATTATGGATTTGAAGATTCATTTTCAATATTTTTGAAAGCTATCTCAAAATTATTGAGCCTTTATATATGATTTCTTTTAAAGAAACACAATTTTTTAAACAATATTAAATTCTTATAGACTCAGAAATTACATAATAAAAATTGAAAAATAAATCACAATCCAGGACATAGGTGAAGAATCCTATGAGTGTGATTTTTAGAAAATCAAATAAGTAACAGATCATATATGTACTTAAGTGGACACTTGGGCTCTTCTATTATAAATAATTAAATAAATAGTAAAATCAAATGAACAATGATGCGCAGGATCTCATGGAACTGGTCATTAAAGCTAAATACATGCACTTATTACACAAACAAAAAATTATTATTTAATCATTTATTGCACAATTTCAATGAATCGTAAAACAATACACACATATATACTTATTAAAGCTCGTGGAGCCTTTCATTTAATCTTGCATAAATAACACATAGCTAGCTCGCTTGCTAGCATGCACATTGGGCTCTTCATTTAAGTTGAAACAGATGGAATGCTCTGCTCATTTCGTAAGAAATTTGCAGGATCCGCCATGGTCTTCACATGTACCAATCTGTCAAAATTTTTGTTGAAATATTTTCTACCCCAAATGCTCGCCCTTTTATAGCTTGTGTTGCCAAATTTGTTGTTCGTGCCCAAGTCAAGGTCTCTATAGTTGAGATATGCACCTCTTGGGGATTTCGAAACATGGGGAGCCATATACTTGTAAAGCCTCCTGAGCCATTCAACATACCGTATGGCTGTTGTATTTTCCTCATCTTGATCCCAGGTCACTCTGTAAAAGATTTTGTATATGTAGCCAGCTCTATGCGGAAAAGGAAGTGCAGATTCTGAAATCTCACTCATTCTTCCACCGTAAGGAACCAAGATTATTTTTGCTGTCTTGCCGTCATCCTCATGAATCTTTCCCCATATATTTTCCCACGAAATCTTGGAAATCGGCTTTGTGACATAGTCTGATTTCCCCTTAAAGGACCCTATCCCCTCATCACTTGTCCTATTCAGCACATCCTCAAGAGGACTGCCCTTGGGAAATTCTGCAAAATAGTGGATAGATTCTATCCAGCTCATTTCAATACAATCTTTCTTGGCCAAACCTAGTTCTGGGAAATCGTTATGCATCAGCGAGACTAGTTCATTAGTCTTCCCAAGAAACAGGGAAAGGAATGAAACTTGTATGGTTCGTGTGCCTTGCTGGCTAGCACTATTGGCAGTACTTATTAGAGGCATAATGAACAGATCTCTATCAATTTTTTCTGCAACATATTGCCACCGATAAATCAAGTTTATTGCGTTTTGGCTCGTGTCTCTAGTGACATTGAAAACGGTCACTGTTGGTGGGACTTGAACCAATTCTATCTTCCAAGCCACGATGACTCCAAAGCTAGCACCTCCTCCTCCTCTAATGGCCCAAAACAAGTCCTCCCCCATAGATTTTCTATCAAGAACTTCGCCACTAGCAACTACAATGCGAGCATCAATCACATGATCAGCCGCCAAGCCGTATTTACGCATCATCATGCCATAGCCTCCTCCACTAATGTGGCCACCAGCACCTACTGTAGGGCAAATACCAGCAGGAAAGCCCAGAGTTCGACTTTTCTGGGCAACTGTATAATAAACTTCGCCCAAAGTTGCACCTGCCTGAACCCATGCAGTTTCGTTCTCGACATCTACATTTATAGATCGAAGATTGATGAGATCGACAATCACAAATGGAACGTGTGCAACATAGGAAAGACCTTCAAAGTCATGGCCACCGCTCCGAGTCCTAATCTCCAAGCCATGCTCTTTGGAGCAGATGATGGTCGCTTTAATGTGAGATTCATGCAGAGGTGTAATGATGACTAAAGGTTTTGGCGTAATAGGTGTCGAGAAATGCAAATTATAAATGGAGGACTGCAGTATAGAAAAGAAGGAGGAATTGGCCGGGGTGTAAATGACTTTGGAGATGGAGTCGGAATCGTTGGAACGCAGGGAAAGGCATTGCAGAAAGCTGTCATGCACAGAGGCAGAAGCTGCCCATGCAATTGATAAGAAGAAGAGAAGATGAAAAGAGAGAGAAAGCAGGGAAGGGGTTTGATAGGGAGTCTTCATCTTTGGGTTATTGCTGATTGAGAAATCTAGATGATGAGGGGAAGCTAGCAGAGTTCTCATATTTATAATGCCTCAAATAAACTGATTTGAGATTCTGTCAGTGTGAATGTACGTAAGAGTTTCATCACTCAAAAATATTTTGACCGTTTATATGCATTTGAATTCATTTCTGTAACATACATATATATATATATATATAAACTATTACGGCTAACAATTCCAGAACCCACACAGTCAAATTCAATGCATTTTCCAAATTGATTATGTAATTCTCATGGCGTGAACGATTCGGTGTCTCCCAAACATAGTTGTTGAACTAACAAATAAATTATTAAAAAAAAATGTTGGCCATAGACCACCAGCTAAGATGGGAAAGGGAACAGTAAGAAAACCTGCATGACTGAACTCGTGCGATTTCATTGCGTATACAAGGGAAAATTTGTTTGTGGAAGTCTCAATACTGCACGTATAGTTTATGAAAATATGCAATATGTCTATTTTTGTGCATCTTTCGATAATGTACGAATCATATCAAATTATATTTTGCTTAGATTTGTAACTATAGTATAAAGAGCCATGTTTTTGTATGATGAAATTCCTTTTAATGTCAAAATATTGGCATATTACATCCATTTTATTGTATAGTTTTATTCATAATACTATATAATATTTTAATTAATTATGATATCATATTTTAATATGACAATACATATTACCACATAACATGGCATAATATTATTTTATATTTTAATATCGTAATAATTTATTCCAATAAATATTATAATTATAAATAGAATGTTACAATAAAATATTATCATATTTTAATATAACAATGCATATTACCACATAGCACAACTCATCAATAATCGCCCACCATATGAGCACCGCTCATGAGGTTCGAAAACATGCCCACTTTATAAATAGAATGTTACAATAAAATATTATCATATTTTAATATAACAATAGATATTACCACATAGCACAACTCAACAATAATCACCCATCATATGAGCACCGCTCATGAGGTTCAAAAATACGCCCACTTGATGAGCACACAACTCATGAGGCAACTCAAGAGTGAGCATGACTCACCAAGAATGACCTATCCAATGAGCACCACTCACAAGGCCTGAATACGTGCTCACTTAATGAAACCAAATTTTTGAGGCAACCCCGGTGCAGAGACACGAAAAATTTAAATAATAAGAAAAATAAAGAAAAGAGGACTTTTAGTTTGTTGTAGACCAAACCGTTGACGGTTTCATGGAGTTCAGAAAAAAAATCGTCAACAGTTTTATGTTACCGCAGCCAGGTAAATGGGTAAAACAGTTAAAAAGGGTTTGGTTAAAGACCAAATTGTCAACAATTTTTGTAATGACCCAGAAAATTTTAACTATTTAAAACAATAAGAAAGATAATAAAAGGAAAAGGGGAAAAACATGAAAGGGAAAAGAAATTTTAAAAGGGTAACAAGCAAGCACTCATCAACGAACAGGATATTCTTGTCAACAAACAATCTTCTAAGCCTCGTCACCAAGTATGCATGTCGACAAACAATCTTCTGAGTCTCGTCACCAAGTATGCATGTCTCGTTGATGAGGATTTACCGAGAGAGGTACTCATATATCTAAATTTCGTTAATGAGCTCCCGATTTCGTCCACGAGCGGTGTTCTTGGGCTCGTCGATGAGTCCAAATGTCTCGTTGACGAGGCCACATGGCAAGTTGCCTATAAATAGGCAACAATCAGATTTTTAGCGAAGGAATTCATATTTCCTTCTATTTCTCTCTCTAAAAACGGTTCCTTCGCCTTCTCTCTTCGAATCCAACCTGGATTTAGCTAGGCTTGATGATCGAAAGCTACCATGAAACTCCAAGTAAGATTCTCTACAACATAAGCGAAGTAGAATTATTATTTGAGAGGTTTGGGAAACATCCCAAAATCAGGATAAGTAAGATAATTTAAGGTTTCATTATTATTTTGAGATATTTGGAACATAGGAAGTATTATATGGGTGTTTTTCTGAGATTTGATAAAGTTAGGATTTTTGGAATACAAGGTCTTGTTTTGTTCGGTTTAGGCAAGAAACCCGTGGAGCAGGTAAGGGAAATTATTTTATAACAGCAATTTTATTAATTTTTAACCGACTAATTTTGGGTATAAATCCTACATTGTAAGGTATAATTTTCTAAACTATGCTAGTATTGAGAATAATTTTTTAAAAATATATAATATATTGAGAAAAACTGTGTGGCATGAAAACAATTTTGACAATCAAATGGTTGCGAATACTGCGGAATAATACTTTGTTGTGTGATTGTGAATACTATTTGGGCTGCGAATTCTGTTTGGTTGAAAATATTGGTTGGTTGTGGATACTGTTTGATTGTGTATACTATGACAGATGTGTGGATGTGTTGAGTGGTTGGACTTGCTTTTGATTTGTGTTGTGGTTCATGTAAATTGCGTTATAGTGTTGGCAGTGATATGAGGAGGTCGTTTTTTCGTACCTGATATAACCATCATATAATGTTGGCAGTGATATGAGGAGGTCATTATATGGGCGTTTATATTGGGGGTAAACATTGACAGTGGTATAAGGAGTTTGTTTACCTTTTTACCATGAACAGAGTGTTTGTGTTGTAATCTATGTGGTTCATTACTCTTGTGTGGATATGTTTGTTGTATGTATGATAGTCCTGTGTGGACCAGTCCTATATGGACATGTATTTTCCATATGGATGGGATTCCTGTGTGGACATCGTATTCTGTATGTTTATGGACCCTGTGTGGTTATGATTGAAGACTGTGTGGATTGTCTTGTGTGGATTGATTGTGGTAGCCATATATGTGTGGAACTCTATGAAATAATTGCCATATATTGGTCACGTGTAACTTTAATTACTTACGTATTTATGGTAAAATTAAATTCTCCACATAAGGGCTTGCCAAGGAAGGCAAGTACTCTAGTAATTATTTATGGATACCAGAGTAGAGGAAAGCCACTTGTATGGACGAGTGACCTTCCCTATTTTCGGAGACTTTACCTAGATACATAAGCCAACGGTTTATTGAGAAAGTTAAGTGCCCTGACATTAGCACTAAAGTAGAGGGAATCTACTTGTATGAGCGGGTAGACTTTCCTATTCTCATAAATTATCAGTAAGAATAATTATGTATGTGGGCATGTGATTAGGTGACAGAGAAATTGACAATGGTGTGATTATGAATGCGTTGTCTTGGCTACTATTGGTGGTGAAATGCAATTGTGTGGATATTTTAAATATATATTAAACACTTCAGTCACACACTGTTGTAAATTATTTCTCCTTATTGAGAGGTATCTCACCCGATCAATTTATTAATCTTTTCAGTTCTTCCACGTGATCAAGCTTAGAAAGTTCCAAGGTAAGGTAATTTTGTGAGTAAATAAAAGGAACTAATATGTATAGTTTTATGTTTAATTATTCTGGTCATGTAATATAGAGAATTTGGATGTACTTTTTGGGTTTGCTTATGTGAATTTAGAACTTTGATATTATGTTTGAGGTTATTTAATTATTTTCGCTGCGTGGATGGTATCAGAGACGCATGTTGATCTCATAACACTCCGGGTCCCACGTGGCAGGCTCAGGGCATTATAGTTTGTATCAGAGCATAACGGTCTTACGAATTTTAGGAGAATTAATATCAGAGTAGAGGTTTAAGTTGAATGAGGATAGGAATGGGTAGATTAGGGTGTTGAAAGAAGTTTGAGTTTGTTTCTTAGCTTGTAGGTGGAAATCCCTTGATGGGCTTCTATGATTTTTTGAATCAGTTGACGGTTTCAGAAAACCATAGTAAATCCATTGACGATGATGTTTCTAAATGGAGAAACTGAAATTTGGAATTTGAATTTGAAAGTTAAGATGATTGTGGATAAATGGATGTTGGATATTTAATAGAGGATTTGGATATTAAATTGGTTTCATGTTTTGTGATTATGTTAGATATATTAAGATGTGGAGATTCTAAATTTCCTCTGTTGTATATTTATATTCAGGGATAGATCATAGAGGCAAAGGCATGGATGAAGGAAGAGGAAGCGAATTGGGAGCTTCCAGTGGGGATGAGATTGAGACCTCTCTACTGGTTACGAGGAATAGCTCATCAGGTTAGGGAAGAGATGTGACGAGACTTCTGGGGTTCAGACTACCCACCAATCCACTAGGGTTGCACGATTTATCAATTCACCCGTCTAAAACCCTCCTCTTTTGAGGGTGGCACTATCCCAATTAAGGCTGAGATATGAATGAAAGAAATGGAAAATATACTGGCAGTGTTGAACTGCACCAAGGAGCAGAAGGTTCTTTTCGCCACCTTCAAACTAGCTGGAGAAGATGAACAGTGGTGGCATGCAATGAAACTGTTGGAAGAACAGCGAGCAGTACCTATAGCGATGATGTGGGGTCATTTCAAGTAGGTCTTCTATGACCAATACTTTCTCGCCACCACCAGAAATGCAAAGGCGGAGGAATTTTTCAACTTGACTTAGGGGCGCTTCACTGTTTAGCAGCATGCTGCTAAATTTTTGGAACTTTCTCGCTTTACCCCTTCCATGGTTCTAGATGAATATCAAAAGGTTAGGTGGCTTGAAAGGGGCCTGAATCATAGGATTCACGAGCATATGGCGCATTTGCATATTTAGGATTTCGCAAAACTGGAGGAGAAAACTATTGTTGTAGATTCGGTACAAAGGCATCAAAATGAAGGAAAAGGCATCCGTCTCCTCATTCCTAAGAAAATGTCAGACAAGTGTCGTGGAGGGGAGAAATAGATGTTGCAGGTTAGGGTCAGCAAGAAATGATCAAGGATGACAGAGCGATTCGTTACGCCCCCACTGCCTTAGATGTAACTAGCGGCATTGGGGAGAATGCTGGAGTAGGGGTGTCTTATGCCATAGATGCATAGGGGTATCGTATGCCATAGATGCAGCAAACATGGTCACATAGCTTGAGAATTTTGAGAACCGTCGAACAGGGCACCAGCTTCGAATCAGAACTAGAGGAACAACCCGATGCCTCGCGGTGATGGTGCCCTAGCATGTGTCTATATGTTGGGTACACCTGAGGAGGGCAACACTAAAGGCCCAAGTAATATGTTTATGTTAGAATGTGTGTAAATTTTGTTTTATTTTGCATGTTTCGGTGTTGCATATGTTTGATTTAATTGAAATGTATGAATGTGTTTAGTTAGCTTTTTGGTTATGAAAATGGGTGATTAACGAAATTCGAGGATGAAATTCTTTTAAGGAGGGGAGAATGTAACGACCCAAAAATTTTTAACTATTTAAAATAATAAGAAAGATAATATAAGGAAAAGGGGAAAAATGAAAAGGGAAAATAAATTTTAAAAGGGTAACAAGCAAGCACTCATTGACGAACTAGATTTTCTTTTCGTCGAGCAATCTTCCGAGCCTTGTCACCAAGTATGCGTGTCACGTCGATGAGGGTTTACTGAGAGAGGTTCTCATATATCTGAAGTTCATCGACGAGTTCCAAGTTTCATCGATGAGCATGTTCTTAGGCTCGTCGATGAGTCCAGATGTCTCATCGACGAGGCCACGTGGCAAGTTGCCTATAAATAGGCAACAATCAAATTTTTAGAAAAGGAATTCATTTTTCCTTCTATTTCTCTTTCTAAAAACGATTACTCTGCCTTTTATCTCCGAATTTGGCCCGAATTTAGCCTGGTTTGATGATCGGAAGCTACCATAAGACTCTTGGGAAGATTCTCTGCAACATAGGCAGAGTAGAATTTTGATTTGAGAGGTTTGGGAAACATCCCAAAACCAGGGTAAGTAAGATAATTTGAGGTTTTATTATTATGTTGAGATATTTGGAACATAGGAAGTATTATATGGGTATTTTTATGAGATTTGAGAAAGTTGTGATTTTTGGAATATAAGGTCTCGTTTTGTTCAGTTTAGGCAGGAAACCCATAGAGCAGGTAAGGAGAAATATTTTATTACAGCAATTTTATTAATTTTTAACCGACTAATTTTGCGTATAAATCATACATTTTTAGGTATAATTTTCTAAACCATGCTGGTATTGAAAATATTGTTTTTAAATAGATAATATATTGGGAAAAACTTTGTGACATGAAAACAACTTTGACAATCAAATGGTTGCGAATACAGCAGATTTATGCTTTATTGTGTGATTGTGATTACTGTTTGGGCTGCGAATTCTATTTGGTTGAAAATATTGGTTGGTTGTGGATACTATTTGATTGTGTACACTATGACAGATGTGTGGATGTGTTCAGTGGTTGAATTTGATTTTGATTTGTGTTGTGGTTCATTTAAATTGCGATATAGCGTTCGCAGTGATATAAGGATGTCGTTATATCATACCTGATATAACCGTCATATAACGTTGGCAGTGGTATGAGAGGTCGTTATATGGGCGTTTATATTAGGCGTAAACATTAGCAGTGGTATGAGGAGTTTGTTTACCTATTTACCATAAACAGAGTGTTTGTGTTGTAATCTGTGTGGTTGATTAGTCCTATGTGGAGTAATCCTGTTTGGACATGTTTGTTGTATGTATGATAGTCCTATATTGACCAGTCCTATGTGGACACATATTTTCCCTATGGATGGGAGTCCTGTGTGGACATCATATTCTGTGTGTTTATGGACCCTGTGTGGGTGTGATTGAATACTGTGCAGATTATCTTGTGTGGATTCATTGTGGTAGCCATATATATGTGGAACTCTGTGAAATAATTGCCATTGGTCGCGTGTAACTTTATCGACTTTAGTATTTATGGTCAAGTTAAATTCTCCACTTGAGGGCTTGCCGAGGAAGGCGAGTAATCTGGTTATTATTTATGGATAACAAAGTAGAGGGATGCTAGTTGTATGGGCGCATGACCTTTCCTATTTTCGGAGACTTTACCTGGATACATTACCCTAGGGTTTACTGAGAAAGTTGAGTGCCTTGGCGTTAGCACTAGAGCAGAGGGAATCTACTTGTATGGGTGGGTAGACTTCCCAATTCTCGAGAATTATTAGTAAGAGTAATTATGTATGTGGGCATGTGATTGAGTGATAGAGAAATTGACAATGGTGTGATTATGAACGCGTTATCTTAGCTGCTATTGGTGGTGAAATGCAATTATATAGATATTTTAATTATATATTAAATACTTCAGCCACACACTGTTGTAAATTATTTCTTCCTTATTAAGAGGTGTCTCACCCCGTCAATTTATTAATATTTTCAGGTCTTCCAGGTGATCGAGCTTAGAAAGCTCCAGGGCAAGGTAGTTTTGTGAGTAAATAAAAGGAGCTCATATGTATAGTTTTATGTTTAATTATTTTGGTCATGTAATATGGAGAACTTGGTTGTACTTTTTGGGTTTGCTTATGTGAATTTAGAACTCTAATATTATGTTTGAGGTTATTTAATTATTTTTGCTGCGTGAATGGTATCGTAGACACGTGTTGATCTCATAACACTCTGAGCCCCACGTGGCAGGTTCAGGGCATTACAGTTTGTATCAGAGCATAATAGTCTTGCAGATTTTAGGAGAATTAATACCAGAGTATAGGTTTGAGTTAAATGAGCGTATGAATGGATAGATTAGGGTGTTGATAGAAGTTTGAGTTTCTTTATAATACCCTACTATTAGTGACAAATTTATGAGTATTAGTGACAGTTTTAAAATAGTTGTTATATCTACTGTTACTACTAACTTTTAGTGACGAATTCAAAATTTCGTCACAAATACTACATTATTAGGGACAGATTATAGCCATCACTACAACCCTAATACCATCACTATAAATTCTAGATCGATTCAGCTCAAATTCGTCACTAATAGTAAGGTATTAGTGACGAATTACAAAATCGTCACTAATAGTACAATATTAGTGAAGGATTGGAATCTTTCACTAATATTTCATTATTAGTGGCGAATCTAGAATTCGTCACTAATACCATACTATCAGTGACGAATTTGAATCTTTCACTAATAATTATAAAAATTAAATTACCTTTAATATTAATTTTTTTAATCATCAATTCCTATAAAAACCTATAATTACATTTTCACATACATAACTAGAAACCACAATTACAAAAAAATTCGTAAATCATTCAAAATTTCGAATTCAAACACAAATTCAATTAAAATAAAGAAATAAAATATATTCAGATAACAAAAAAAATTTCAAAGTATTCAAAGTTCAAATACAAATACTATTACATATTCAAATTAAAATATAAAAATTTCATTTGTTCAAATAACAATAAAAATTACAAAGAAATAATCAAAAGTTGCATCTGAAGACTGTGGTGCATGCATGCATGGCATCGTAGTGATGTTATGACAGTCGCGAACCCTACAAATTAAGAGTCATTAAAAAAAATTAGTATGCAAATAGAGAACTAGCACTCTGTATAATCAAGAAAAATAATTAAATGATATAACAAATTTGCAAAGATTTCATAATCATGCATATTACACAATTTGTATGGTAGTAATATCAATAATGAAAAAAATAATGTTAGTATTTAAAGCTAAACACTAAGTACACATATTTCCATTGAGTTGCATGTACACTTGAAAGGTAGCCTATAAAGTCGAAGGGATGAAAGGGTCTTTGAATAACCATGAGAAGATACACACACAACTATACTTGCAACTACTTATATATATTATGTGTAATTACCTTTTAATTCTTTGAAAGATAAAACCGAGTGAATTCATTAATAAACAAAGCTCAAGTCAAAGGCTTAAGGATACAAAAGTGCAGGAAGACCCAAAACAGGAAACCAACTAGGCAATAAAAACAGTGAGCAGCCAACAAATCAACAGAAAAACTAAAAAAAACACTAATAATAGAAAATTCCAAAGCAGCTGAATCAGCCACCAAGAATGTGATACTGTTCATTAACCATACGTGTAATTATTATCTTAAGATTGAGACAACTTTAGTTATGGAGATCGTTTTATCTTTTTTTTTTCTTTTTTCTTTTTTTTATTTTTTGTGATAATGTTTAAAGTTTTTTAGGCATGTTTAGTCATGAAAATTATTTTATAATTTTTTTCTATGATGGTGTTTAAGACCTTTCAAATAGTTGATTAATTTTTTAGGACATGAGGTTATTCTATCCTTCTACCCTAATCTCCAATTAAATAAATTTATGTCTGATATTTGAGTCATCTATTGCCCTTTTGATGAGCTTAGTTTCTTACGACCAAGTAACATGGATCCTTATGTCATCCTCCTTTGTCGTACTCAAGAGCAGAAAAGCAGCATTGCAGCGGGTGGGTCATCAATCAGTTTGAATTTATGCCTAAGACATTATAGAAGGAAAGTGAAAACATTTTTTGTTGGTAGCTGGATTAGTGTACTTACAATGGGCATTTAAGCTATGTGCTTAATGGTAAAAGTGATCATTGTAATGTATATTATACAAGTTTGGTCACTATTATGTACAAATGGTTGATACAGGGCAAGGGTCTCAATTAGAATGGAATGAGAATTTTTTATTCACCATAACTGGTAAGGTCTTCGAACTTAGGATGAAGATATAGGACAATGATAGTACTACTCAAGATGATTTTGTGGGAGAAGTAACATGAGTTGCAATTTATTATCAGTTTTTTTTTTTCATTTTTTTAATCTTTTTCATTTTATTATTTGCTCAAAGTACTGACTTGGTTGCATCCTACCTTTTTATGGATTATACCTGCTGCTTGGCTTTTTACTTGTAAATATGAGATTCAAAGATTGTGAACCATGGGTGTTTGCACATTGCCCCTTGATCAGTGCACTACCTTAAATTTTTCATACCATTTGAAGTTTTAGTATAGTTGCTGAGATTACTTTGACTAAAGATGTTTAGAAAGGGGGCTATTTAATGAAATCACATAATGACTGTTCTTTAAATTTTTCATTACCTTCAATTTCAAAAAACACAAACAGTATAGGGAAGAAATCACATTCTCCAAACCATAAATGTCTTTATTGTAAAATGCATTATAGCCATCCAGTTTCAATGGGAGTTTTATATCTCCCATGAGTATTATTTTGTATAGCCTATATGATTCTTGACTAGTCATTATAGGAACTAAATAATAAATCAACCTCTAACACTTGACTTAAACATGTTCATTTGGCTTGGTGTACAAGTGTGATAAGTTACTTGCAGTGTGTTTTGCATCTTGTGAATTTGTATACAACTTGAAAAAATTATATTGAATGGTTGTTCTTAATAATCTTGATTCTTGAAAGCACTTCCAGCAGTTATGAAATTTGATTTATGCTTTCAATGAATCATTCTTGGTTGCATAGCTTGCTTGATTTCAATTAATTTTCTTGGCGATGAAAGATAATAATGAAAAAATAAATTGGTAATAATCCACCATCCACCATTTTTATTAGAAGACAAATAAAAATCTTAGTTTCTAGATTATTATTATTATAAAATGTCACTATTTTTATTTTTATTTTGTGATAGTGTTTAAAGTCTTTTAAGCATGTTTAGTCATGAATGCTTCTTTAAATGAACTAAGCCTACATTGTCTCATTTCTTATGATTCCTAACTTTCACGCATCCTTTCAAAAATATTTTAACATTCATTCTATCATAATTATCGTTATACATGGTTTTTTTTTTTTTTTGAAAAATTTTAACGAAATTTTGGTAGCATGACGTCTGTAAAGTGGACATTTTTCCATAAAACTTGTACCTGATAGGTTCAAATAAGTTATTTACAATTCAGTTCAAGGCACACAAGAACCTGTATCCACTACCAGCATGCAATACGCATCAACTACATCTACTTTGCAGGAGACATTCTAGACTAACATCCAATCAGGTAACAATTCACAAATCACAATATATAATCTATCCAATAAATTAAAAATATAAATAGCAAAGAACAGTGGATAGTATTGAGTTCAGTGTAGTATTATTATTCATCTAGGCATATGGACATGAATGTTATGAGATGATGAGAGCATTTAATTTAAAGAATTATGAAGATGATGCTCCCTCTGAGTTATGTATATATTCAACTTATGACTTTTTCTAATTTTCAAGTCCTTAGCCAAGTATTTTTAATATTTTTAATGATTTAGGCTAGGCAATAAATGTTTTAGGCTTACCGGACGAAAAATATAGTCATGAATGCTTCTTTAAATGAACTACGCCTACATTACCTCATTTCTTATAATTCCTAACTTTCACTAATCCTTTCAAAAATATTTTAATATTCATTTTATCATAATTATCGTTGTTTTTTTTTTTTTTGGAAAATTTTAACGAAATTTCGGCACTATGTCGTCTATAAAGTGGACATTTTCTCATAAAACCTGTACTTGATAGGTTCAAATAAGTCATTTACAATTCAGTTCAAGGCACACGAAAACCTATATCCACTACCAGCATGCAATACACATTAACTGCATCCGCTATACAGGAGACATTCTAGACTAGCATGCAATCAGATAGCAATCCAAAAATCGCAATATATAATCTATCCATTAAATTAAAAATATAAATAGCAGAGAACAGTGGATAGTATTGAGTTCAGTGTAGTATTGTTATTCATCTAGGCATATGGACATAAATGTTATGAGATGATGAGAGCATTTAATTTAAAGAATTATGAAGATGATGCTCCTTCAAATTTATGCATATATTCAACTTATGCCTTTTTCTATTTTTCGAATCCTTAGCCAAGTGTATTTAATATTTTCAATGATTTAGGCTCGGCAATGAATGCTTTAGGCTTACCGGATGAAAAATATAGTCATGAATGCTTCTTTAAATGAACTACGCTTACATTGCTTCATTTCTTATGATTCCTAACTTTCACTCATCATTTCAAAAATATTTTAACGTTCATTTTATCATTATTATCGTTGTACATGGTTTTTATTTGGAAAAATTTTAACGAAATTTCGACAACATGCCATCTATAAAGTGGACATTTTCCCATAAAACCTATATCTGATAGGTTCAAATAAGTTATTTACAATTCAGCTCAAGGCACAGGAGAACCTATATCTACTATCAACATGCAATACACATCAACTGCATCCGCCATGCAGGAGGTATTCTAAACTACCATGTAATCAGGTAGCAATCCACAAATCACAATATATAATTGATCCATTAAATTAAAAATATAAATAGCAAAGAACAATGGATAGTATTGAGTTTAGTATAGTATTGTTATTCATCTAAGCATATGGACATGAATGAGCAACCACAAGTTCAGTACACATCCTTATTCAAATAAAGATTTCAATACTTAACACATGTTGTCTTACATGCATGCATGATCATAAGGTGCACGAACACACTTTATGTTCAAAACAATATGCATGAACACACTCTTAATTCTACTGGCTCTTTATTCATCTAAAGTGACCATCACATAACATTCAAATAACATACATTTACACTTTTTCTTTCCAAATATAGCAGTGTTATACCAACTAAGTGTACATTTTATCTCAAACAATTGCCAAATTCGAGCTTTCCTAACCACCGCTTAATGCAGAAATGCCAACGAGTAAAGCTATCATCCGTACAAGATGAATATCAATCATATGAAAATTTTCCAACTAAACAAGATATACAACTATGATAACAATAAAAAAAAACATGTACGCATTATGCAACCATATTAAGTAATTAGAGATAACAACATCCAAAACCAGGATGGATCCACAAGGAGGATGCATTTAGAAGGAGGACATATCCAAAATGAAGACGCATTCAAAAGGAAGCCGCATCTAAAACGAAGATGCATCCACAAGGAGGATGCATCCAAAAAGAGGTTGAATCCGCAGAGAGCCTAGAGGAATAGGCACATCCACAAGGAGGATGCTTTCACAAGGATGATGCATCCAAAAAGTGCACCACTGATTGAGCTTTCTGAAATAACCAAGATCAATAAATAATATTATTTGATGAAAAAAATTTTTTTCTTGAATTGAAATATATGCGTCATGTCATTGAATTGGTGAAATTGTAATTCAATATGGGCAAGGTGTTCGATAAGTAAAGCAATTTCAAAGAACCCAAAACCTAAAGTAGGCATTTATTTATTGTCAAAAGTCTCAATGTTTTTTTTTTTTTTTTTTGAAATAGAGAATCTTATAAAATCAACTTTATTTTCTTGAAACACTGAAAAATTTCATCTAATTCAAGCTATCATTTTCAATGAAATTCTTGGAATATGTTAAATTTACATATACATTATTGAAGCAATGCCCAGGAAAAGAACAACTTAGTATTCAAATAAAACAGCTGAGAATCAAATTACGTTTTACATACCTTCTAATGAGAGGAGCCACCCGCATCATCTAGTCGAGATTGGCGCATCATTTGCTCGAGCTGCACTTGCCTATTAATCATTTCTTGCAGTTGGGCTTGAAAGTTGGACACCATGTCTTTCAATTATTGGTTCTCCATTTCCACCATCTGCATCCGTTGAGCCATCTCCTCCGCATGAGACTTGATGTCTCGACGCGCTCGTTCAATGTCAACATGAGCTGCCATACCCATGGATGATGATGTTGTTGGGGCGATGTATCCACTTCCAAGACCTTTCACACAGCCCCTTGCTCATTCCCCAAGCATTTGGGAAGTTATTTGGAAATCTATCATTTGTTGACTCCCCTCTGAAACAGGTGCATCCCTCAGCTCGACCATCCGTGCCTAATTTCAGTCATAAAAATTATAAAAAGGAATAAGTAAGAATACAAATTTGATGTTTTGAATCAAGTAATAAACTAAATATTTTGTTTCACTTACATGTTTGCCCTGCGCACCCTCGCACCACTCCCCCGATCGTCGTTGGTGTGTTCTTTAATAAAGATCCGGCAGCAGCTCCTCTGCACCAGTATCGAGATCACGCTACATTATCATGTAAGACATCATTAGTATTAAGTCATGTAATGGTCAGATAGTTTTATATATAGTAATTATCCGTCGATGATTTACGAATAACCTCAATCCACCGCAATGCGTCGTAGGGAGTTTGTTGTGGTTCGCAACATTTGTTTCACATATAGTCTACAAGGAAGATGTAATGACGGTTTATTAGCGACATTAATGTGAAAAATTAGTGATTATAATAAAAACACATCACCAAATAGAATGTGTCGCGGAAATGGCAATACACCACTTCCTAATCCTCTTGGGATATCTTATTGTATGGTCACACTTCTGCTTGATCTCCCATTGCTCGAAAATGCTCATGCATTTTTTAGCGATACCTCTTAAATTTATTACACAATTAAATGTCCACCGCCCTCTTCACATAGTCATCCTCAAGGATGTCCATATCGAATTCCTCCTACATACATAATACAATTAGAATGTTAGACAGTTGTTAATTAGCTAGTATATTAAATGTAAAAAAATTAAAAAATAAAAAAGGGTTTGGGATTACTTACCAAAATGCGCATGTAAAGAACCATGCACTGCTGCTGAGTCACTTGCAGCCAACTAAAGGTCGTGAATGAAGCATACTATTGGCATATAATGCCAAGCTCCCGGGTCCACGAGGTGCACCAATCATTAAGTAGGGCAGTATAGCCTAGAGGAATGTTGATCTGAATACACTGCTTAGTCCTCTCCAGGTGCTTCTTTAGCGACATGTTCTTCACTACACCTCGGCCTGACCTCACCGTGATGTAGATGCTGAAAGCAGAGTTAAATTAAGAAGAACATTATAATCATACACGTCAATAACTAACATCAATAGTTGAAATGTAAATAAATAAATCGTATCCTTACCAACACTGCTCATCATAGTCGGCAACTCACCCTGTGTATCAATCGCATCTATGGTATCCATGTATGGCCGAGGTCTGGATGGTTCAAACAATGATGGTGCCACAGCACCACCGACGTGCTCCACTAGTCTCAAGGCTACCGGATCAACCTCATGCATTGACATAGTCGAAAGCGTGGAAGGAAGTCAGCCACAACGGCCTCCTAATGCCATGTCTACAAAATATTAGACAAGTAAATATAAAAAAT
Organism: Malania oleifera; assembly: GCF_029873635.1. Classification (NCBI taxonomy): domain Eukaryota; kingdom Viridiplantae; phylum Streptophyta; class Magnoliopsida; order Santalales; family Ximeniaceae; genus Malania; species Malania oleifera. Next base: position 108,027,046 of record NC_080419.1, read on the forward strand.
ATGAATATTAGATGGATGCATAGTAAATATATTTTTAGTTCTTTACACATGCCAGATACATAATGACAAACATAACATGCTTACCCCCTATACATCCTCAATATCGGTATCATCCTCACAGTCTAAATTGTCTTCGTATTCACTACAATACTCGACCTTTGTTTCATCTTCCCCATCAGTTTCCTCATCGTTGATGAAGTGAACGTCTACAAAGGGTTCAATTGTAATGTCAGCAGTCTCTACAGCTTCTGCCGTGGCACCAACCCTATGCAATGGTATAAGATTGGGGCCTTCTTCAACAACATTGAAAGCAGATTGCAGTGCTGCACTGACAAATAGCTCATCGTCTTGGAATGCAGCCTCATTGGCACTCATCTCCCCATCTGCAACTTCTGTAATAGCGTACAAATTGCGGAGAGGAATATTTTAGACCACATACCTATTTACCCTTCAATTTTGTGTCTTTAAGATAAAACACTTGTTCTGCCTACATTGCTAGCACAAAAGGGTCATTTTGATACCATGTCTTACTAAAATTGACGCTAGTAAAGTAGGCATTTGTGTTTATCCCAGTCTTTTTATTACTAATGTCCCACCAAGTACACTTGAGCAGGTAGACGAGTCTGTTGGCTCCATAGCTAAGCTCTATAATGTTGTCCAACACGCCAAAGTAGTCAATTTCTTCATCTTCTTATGTACCTAACACCACAACCGCACAATTTTGGGTTCTTCTATGCAGTTCAAGGGACTTTGTATGAAATCGTAACCCATTGACAATGCAACCGCTGTAGCGGTTAACTTGTTGATCGGGGCCACATGCCAACACATATAAATCTTTACTTGCCGTTGGTTCCTTATTGTAATACATGACTTTCATCTATTAAATAAACAGGAGTTCATAAGAATAAACCGTCAATAGTGAAAATGTACATTACTTCTAACTCAAGTAGTATTTGTTACCTACACGACTCCCAAACCAATTGTTAAATTCATTTTTATGTCTTTCGTCAACATTCCATTCATTTTAGGTCAGAAGTTCAGCATTATGTTTGCTATATGCAATAGTAGTACGAGGTAATGTAAACTAAATATATAAATATACATATGTAAATACAATGCGAAGTAAGGAGTTTGGAACCACGTACTCGATATATGGAACAGTTTCATCACAATTATTGAGGATGTAAAAATAAGCCTTTTGTAGGTCATCCATATCATTTGAAATCGTAAACTCGTGCACCAAGAGGCCGAACATTTTCTCAAAATATAGAACTCCTTGGTTCTTCATCTTCGACATTAATAGCATGAACGTCTGCATTTCGCACCTCACGAGTGAACCTTGTGTCTATATCATATAGATACATTGAGCAAAATGCAAGACATTCACTGTGAATGTATACCTCAATGATTGAACCTTCTGGTCGTGCCTTATTGCACACATACCCCTTCAAAGTGGACAAGAACCTATGCATTTTACATAGTATTATAGACTTGTAGACACAAAAAAGAAAAAAGAAAAATAAGGAAATCACGTGACCATTATACAAGGACTTTATAATTTACCTCTCAATAGGATACATCCAATGATATTAAACCGGTCCTCCAATTATGGCCTTCCTTGGTAAATGGACGGCTAGGTGGACCATCACATCAAAGAATGTTGGTGGAAATATTTTCTTCAGCTTGTATAGTATGATCACGATGTCATCCTCTAACTGTTCAAGTATGTTACGCTTAAATTTTTGGAGCACAATTGTCAAAAAAAGATTCTCAGCTCAATCAGCACCGAATGAACATCTTTAGTCAAGTGTCCATGAAGAAAAATGGGTAGAACCCGTTGTAGAAGGACGTGACAATCATGACTTTTCATTCCTAACATCTTCCCTTCCTTTGTGTTTATGCATCGAGCTATGTTTGATGCATATCCATAAAAGAACTTCACTGATTTCAACCTTTCAAAGAATTTATTCTTCTCATCCTTTGAAAATGTGTAACAAGCTTATGGCATGAGAATTTTGTCCCCATCACAAAAAAGGTGCAACTTAGGCCGTATTCCCATATCTTCCATATCTTGACAAGCATTTGCGGTGTCCTTTGTCTTCCTATTTATATCCAGCAATGTACCAATGACATTCTCACAAATGCTCTTTTTGATGTGCATAACATCCAAGTTGTGGCATAGTGGAAGATCTTTCTAGTATGGCAACTCAAAGAAGATGCTTCTCTTTGTTCAATTCAACTCCCACTCAGCAGATTTTCTTTTTCTACTGGTCGGTGGTTTCCCAAATTTCACATCTTCGATCAACCTTAGTTGGTTTAATATATCTTCCCCACTTAGTCGCTTTGGCTACGACCTTCGTTCAGGTTTTCCATTAAAGCTTCTAACGCCACGAGTCTTCCAAGGATGTCCAGTTTATAGAAAATGACGATGACACATAAAGCATAACTTGCGGCCATGCTTCAAGGATAAGGACCCAACATCCTTATTACATACTGAGCATGCTAAGAAACCTTTTGTGCTCCAACTTGATAGGTTGCCGTAATCGGGGAAATCATTAATTGTCCACAAGACTGTAGCATGCATCTGAAATGTTGTCCTAGTTTCCACATTGAATGCCTCCACTCCTTTTTCCCATAGTTCTTTCAACTTGTCAATTAACAGATGCAGGTAAACATCAATATCATTACCAGGTGCCCTCGTTCTGGGAATAAGTAGAAACATGTAAATGTAAGGTTCTTTCATACATCGCCATGGCGGAATATTGTATGTCATCATCATAACTGGCCACATGCTATACGAGTTGTTTATGTTACCGAAAGGATTGAACCCATCTGAAGCAAGGTCAAGTCTGATGTTGCGAGGATCACTAGCAAACCACAGACGCATTTTATCAAAATCAACCCAAGTTTTGGAGTCCGCTGGATGGCTAAGGGTGTTTCCATCTTGAAGACGTTTCTCTTAGTGCCATGTCATATTTGTAGTAGTCTTTTTGCACATATACAATCGTTACAGCCGCGAGATTAATGGACAATATCACAAAAAAAATTTGGGGATCTTTTTATCCTTCTTTTTATTAGTTGTATACCTCGGTTTACCACATTATGGGTACTCGTTCACATTTTCATGTTCACCATAAAAGAGTGCACAATCATACCTACGCACATGTATTAGAGTATAACCGAGACCTAATTCATGCATGTATGTCTTCGCCTCATAAAAAGGCTTGGGAAGTGTTTCACCATTAGGCAGTGCCACCTTAATGAGGCTTAAATGCATGTTGAATGCGCTCTAAGATAACCCATGCATTGTCCTTGCATGAAGCAACTTTATCAGAAATTCTAATTTTGAGAACCTTTTATAGTTTGGATATAGGGGCACCTGTGCATCCCTCATGAGATCAGCAAATGGTTTACTGAGTCGATTCAACGTACGAGTATCGCAAGGTACGGTACCTGCTGAAGTAGATTCATCACCAGTACAAGACACACCGACATTGCCCATTTCCATTGCAATCCCCCTTTGCAAGTCACCTAACATTTCAATTACCCCTTCCGAACAGGTATCACCACCTACTATATTTGCCCCCTTATCTTCATTGTTATCATCATCACTCTGAACTGCATAATCTTCACTGTGGAACACCTATGTTGTGTACCTTTTCTCCATTCCAAAGTCTAATAAATGTGAATGGACCAAATCAATGTATTTGAATGTTACGTTCTGAAATTTCTTGTAAGGACACCTTATTCTACTAGCTTTGTCTACACGAGGACGCGCAAACTCAATGAAATCATGTACCCCTTTCACGTATTCTGGCAAAAAACCTACCTCGAGCATTTATCCAACTCTTATCCATGTCCATTAATTACCTTATAACATGTTCAAGTAAATGGTGTTATTATTCTAGTTCTCATAATGTTTATAACATATGCATCATGAATCCTATAATCAACCATCATACTCTAAAGGGTACGAATCTTATCCCATTCAGGAATGTTGCATTTACATTGCGATCAATCGCTCAAATTCCCTTGTCGTAGTCATTATAAATTTCAGCAGCATCTCCCCATGTCTCTCCAAGTGCATGAGATGGGGGAAGTGAGCATGTTGCTAGTTTTCCATCACTAAAAAATTGTCACGACACCCCACTATGCACCTAGAGAACACAAGTAGAGACACACTCGAAATATATAATGACAATTGACAAAGCATGAACGATGACAACAATATAAATACAACTTCTTGAACTGACCACATTGGACAATCCAAGAATGATTGAAATAAAAACATTACTAATCGTAAGTGAAACAAATAATTAACATATTCAAGTGATTATTAGTCAACATAGTATGACTAATAATCAATTGAAATATAACAATTGATTTGTCTCACATGTACGATTAGGTATGAATGTATAGTAACCATTCTTCGACGGGTCTAAGCTTCAATGAATACATGAAATGGCAGTAATTAATTTGGTATTTTACTTCATATGGCATTTAGTTCTTGACCTTTCACTATACACTTAAGATTGTTGTTCTTAGTCAAGTCTTTTTTGTTTTCAATTATAAGCCTAAGAGGTCTTTTCTTACGAATTTCAACACATGAGAGATGCAAGTTAAAATGACTTTAAGTTTTAACTGATCATGCATAGATTTCTTTGCACATAGTTTTATTATGGAAAAACTTTAACGAAAATTCGGCAGCATGCCGTATGTAAATTGAACATATCCCAAAAAAATCCTACACTAAAACTTGATAGATTTAAGCAAACAAATCAAAATAATACACATCATGCAAATACCAGTCAGTTTGAGCATGCGAGAACTTAAATCCACTACCAGCATACAATTCACAATGTAATGCATCAACCATGCAGTTGGCGTTCAACACAAACATGTATTTCAGTAGTTTAATTTACAATGGAGATTAAATTAAATGAAAGAAGTGATCAATAGGAAGTCAATGGTTCCCCTTGTGCACAAAGTCAAAGCATCATGATTCATTTCATTATGCCATAATTCCTTTTCTAAACACTCTTTAATATTAGAGAATGCTATCTAGTCTTAGCCACTAATGGAGTAAATGATGGACTAAAGATTTTATTTTGACATGGTGTGGAACATGGCCCGTTGACACCATCATCTAATGCATGTTTAACTTGTATGACTGAACGTCTATTGATAGTAAATATGTGTTATACATATATGTATATAGAGGATCACTCTTTACATTTCTTGTTGAGAAGAAAATTCTTGGCGGAATGATGAGAGGAGATGCCCAAATATAATTTTAAAAGACATCATGGGAGTTCACCTATTCTAGTTTAAGGTATACATTTTATCTAACATTTGTAATATCTTTGCATTGATTTTATTTTATTGAAAGAAGTAGATTTTTTTTATCCAAATCTTGACCTATTTAAAATGAAATTTAAATAGATTTTCGTTTTAAGTTTAAACTTTAACACACCTAAAATAAATTTTATAAATGTAATTTTATCTAACAAATTTTGGTTGAATATAATTTCCTTTAGGAGTGTTTTGTATTGCTTTTAAGATATTGGAATATTTTTACTACAAAATGATCTATAAATGTAGACATTTATATGTAATGTTAGCTTATTTTATTTTGTAACCAAACAATAATTTTTTCCTTAAATTACTGAAAAAGGCACTTCCCCATTGAGTCACCGTGTGCATACCTACAAATTGGGATAATCCAAGGAATGAGAAGGACTCAAACTGGATGAGGATGTAGGAGGATTGGACACAGATACTAAGATTGGTTCTAGAAGGCGAGGTAGAGGAAGAGGCTCATTGAAGTGAACAGAACATAAGGAATCAGAGTAGTATGGTGTAGACTCAAAGAAGATGATATCAACAAAGACAAAGAATCAATGTAAAGTAGGACTATAACATCGATACCCTTTTTAAGTACAGGAATAGCACAGAAAGATACATTTGATACCACGAGGATCCAACTTAATTATTCCTAGAGTTAACTGATGGAAAAAGACTCACAACCAAATATACGAGGAAGGAAGAACAAAAGAGTCTTAGGGAAGATAAATGAAATGAGATTTTACCGCCAAGGACGGAGGATGACATTTTATTGATGAAAGAGCAAGTTGTAAGCACAACATCACTTCAAAAAACATTGGAGACATTCATTTGATACAATAGAGTACGAGTGACTTCAACAATATTTTTGTTTTTTCTATTCTACAACCCCATTTTGTTGTGGAGTAAGGGCACAAGAGGATTGATGGATCATACCAGACCTAGTCATATAAGTAATGAATTGGGTACTAAAGTACTCCTTAACATTATCACTATGAAGTATCCTGACTGGCATATTAAATTGAGTCCTTCTTTGGGAATAGAAGGCACAAAAGATATCAAACAACTCAGATCCGAAAAGCACACTTCTTCCACCTAATTATTTCACATAAAAAAATTCATGTAATTCCATAATGCACAACCCATTCCCGAGCCAAGAAAAAATATTATGAACTTTGTATAATTTGCTAGTAATATGCTTAGACGCATATCTATCCCATCATGCCTAATCATGTAGTAGCTATGTGGAAATTAATGTTCTTCCATTCATAATTATAAAGCAAATCTTAACTTCAAAAAAAAAAGGAAAAAAGTGAAGCTAAATCTTCCTTTTGGAAGAGATTAATCTACGTTTTTTTTTATACAGCTTTTGTAAGAGTGACTTTAAGTCTAACTAGGTCACAACTTGTTTAATATATCGAGAAAACTCATTCAAATTGCAAAAATATGATGAAAATATTATTTTTTTTATTTTTTTTGTTAAATTTACAGTTCATTAGTCTAAATTACAGAAAAAGAAATTATGCATTTTCCTTTTTTTTTGTCCCTTACCACAAACAAGGTGACCCACCATGAACAAGTTACAAATAAATAAGTATAACCTACCACAGCACCATGACTCACTCGAAAAATGAGCAGTTCGGAAGCTATCCCAAGTATAGGAGTTCTGTCGTGTAATACTAAGCCCAAGGGCTAGATCGTCTCCTCAGGGAATGCGTTTAATCTCAGATTTTACGTTTTTCCAATCGAAATTAAAACGGTACTGAACTCGGTTCAGATTCGGGGTTTTTCAGAGTTGTTCAATTTTACTTCTGACGAATTAAATGGAACGTAATTTAAAAACCCTAAAACTTAACATTCACTAAATTAAAAAAAAACAAAAAAAAACAAAAAAAACAAGTATGGAAATTCTAGTCTACTTAAGAAAATACCTAAACATGCATTATTAAAGATGGCAACTACAAATAAGGAATTAAAACATGCAATGAAAACTCAATCAAATTCAAGCACACACTCAAAATCGGAGCTTTAACAATTCAAGAACTTAAACCAAAATTTAGTACTTTGAACGCTTAAACAATATTGAGACAATATAAAAAAAAAACGAACTATGACAAGAAGGAACGTAGACTAAATCAAACTGCAATTAAAAATTAAGTTTTTAAGAAAAGAAGGCAACTAGTTTAATAAAAACTATTTTTTTTTCTTTTATTTTTTTTATTCCAAAGCTAGACCAGATACTATTAGAAATAAGTAAATAACATGAAAGGATTCACTACTAAAATTGCCCTGCAAATCAAATAACTAGTTGAAACATACGACTATTAAAACAACTCAATCAACATCCAAAGGCTATTCTTTTCATTAATAAAAATACTTTGCTTAATGAAAGATGAAAGCAAAGAAAAAAAAATAAAGGAAAGAAACAAAGGAAAGAGAGATATGATGCTCCCGGGTTGTGCTGGGGTTTGTGTGCAGAGAAAAGCTGGAGAAGCCTCGGGTTGCAGCAGGGGTCTGGTGTTGTTGGAGTTCCTGGACTGGTGTGTGGCTTCGCGTGGTAGCTGGTATAGCAGCAGGGGGCTATTGTTTGGAGGAAGAGCTGTGGCAGCAAGAGGTCTTGGGCTGGTGCTGCTGTGCTAAAAGCTGGAGCTGGGGCTGTTCAGGTTGCTTGAAAATTGCAGCAAGTTGCAGAGCTCGCTGGAGGATCTTCTGAAGAGGTCTCAGGTCTTCACAGCAGCAGGTGGCTGGAAATCTAGAGCAGCAACACGGGGAAACAGCACAGCAAAGCAAAAGGGCAGCAGTGGTGGCCTTCCTTCAGCAGTTGCAGCGGCTGTGTGTTCACGGACAGAGGGAGTTGCAGCAAGGGAGCAGGGAAGCAAGGAGAATGGAAGAGATAATAGAAAAGGGGAAGAAAAAAAGAACTAAAAAGCTGGAAATACGAGAGAGTTGAAGAGAGAAAAAAAAAAAGGGGGAATAGAACGGGAGAATGGGCAAGAGAGAGGGCAGAGAGAAGCTAAGGGAAAAAGAAGGGACATGAGAAGAGAAGAAGAAGAAGAAGAAAAAGAGAAGAGAAGATGACAGCCCCCTTGTTGTGCATAGGAAAAAAAGGATTTAAAGGGTAGGGAGCGGTGCCCTAGGACCCAAGACCCGATAGGAGTTGACCCGAATTACTATATTTTTTCATTTTTTTTTTCATTCTCTGTTCATCGCAAATCTGACTCATCTGGAGCCCATATCTTACAAAACTCAAAACATAAAAGTTGTAGATAATCCTTTTCTATTTCTTTAGAAATTTGAATTGTCTCAATCAGAGCTCGGACGGAAAAGTTATACATGAAATACGAATAGGTGTTGGTTTTAGATCTCGGGAATTTTCCTGCGACAAAAAAATACCAAAACTTCATAAATAGTGCAATAAAGTTCAAGAATGATGATTTTGGCACTTTATTAAAATATTGGACAATTTTGGACATTTAATTAAAAATATAAACCGTAAAGCCCGGGTTATGATGCCCAATTATGCAGTTTTGACGCGTAATCACACCCCCCAACTAACATTTTGCTAGTCTCTAGCAAATGATGTGAATGAATCTCAGGGTGGTGTCTACAACTACATACTCCAGTAATCATGAAATCAATGCACATGCGACATAATTATACCACTTCACATATAGGAACATAATTGAATTTCACACAAGTTTGTTCATATTCAATGCACACGACTCCAAAGCACGCCACTCATGCAAGTTTCATCGTTTATATGTGATTTGAGAGCAGTATACTCACATGAAGTTAATTAGTGGCACATTTAGAGTTAATGCAATCATATAAGTTCGAGTATAAACAGGTAAACTCTCGAGGTGTGTGTGATGTGTGTGACTCAGTACACCTAGGATGCTAGTGGACACCTACAGAACGGTCGCTTTGACTCGGCCTAACTGTTATATCCTTAATAACACTCAAAGAAAATGGGTTCACTCATCATACGTGAGGAGGAGTGTCGCGATCAAACATCCCACATATTAAAGGGAACAATGCTAAGTATATGGAGTAGACTAGTCTGGAAAGGATCTAGCCTATCTATGAGGTGTCGGGTCCTTCACCCTAGCATCTTCTCACCTACTCGCCATATCCAACCGAGACCACCCTAGATCAACTTACTTACAAACTTTTCGTGAATACATCTGAGGCATTAATCGGTTGAAGAATCTTCATACGTGGAAAATATGTGTCGTGTCCTTGATTCTTTATGATATGTATGTGGATCAAGCATTAGCGTTTCATCTTATGCGCATGTGTATTTCTTGTTTTTTCTTCTACTCATTCTTCATTTTTTTATCTTTTCTTGATCAATTAGGACAATCTTAACACTTCTTTTGCAATCTTCATACCATCAATGGGTATTGAGCTCGAATAGGAGTTCATAAATTAAGTCTATCTCTAGGGGTGGCTCAACCTTCACATTTTGAGTAGGCGACAAGACCTAGGTTTCTATCTCCCCATTAGGTGTCACCTCTAGGCTAGCAAATCAAAGATAGAGACTAGTATACAAGGAATCATCCAGAAAAAGAGAATTGAGTTCTATGAACTCTGATTTGATATTAACGCTCAAAAGGACGATAATAGCTCAAGAATATCTCACAAAGGTGTCATAGTCGCCAAGAGTGTTCTCTTAGTGCTCACAAGGAAACCCTAAGTGCAATGAATCACGTGAATGTGTATATTTAGCCTCATGAGATGCATGTAGATACAGGAAATTATATAGCCAAATTTACATGAGTGTACTACCAATTAGTTCTTCATAGAGTCATAAAGTCATATAAAGAGAAACTACGCATGATTGACTCAAGTGTGTGATTCTGAAGTTATACGCAAGTATGCGAAAGGTATGAGTCAGTGTTAAGTAAGGCATGATGCAATGTAATTCTTAAGTGCTCCTCCTTTATTTCTCTCCTTTTTTTTATTTTTTTTTAATAATATGAAACTTGGTACGTGTACGTGTACAATGCCACATGCGAATGCTTACCCCCCCCCCCCCCAAACTAAAGTGGAACATTGTCCTCAATGTGAAAGCATAGGGGAAATAAAATTATGCATGATAAACAACTTAATGGAAAAGTACTACTGACTAATGTAACAAGAAAGAAAAGGGAAAAACACAACTAAAACAAATAAACAAAAAAAATAAAAAATAAAAATAAAAATAAAACAGTAGCATAAAAAGGTCAGAGGACTCCCCTAGGGTCTTGCAAAAGCAAGACCTCTTTGTCGACATCGAAAGGGGTCATGAAAGGCTTTAGGCGCTATCCATTGGCTGTGAAGCGGTTGCCATTCTTCGGATCTACAATCTCTATCGCACCATGAGATTGAACTTTTTCAACAATATACGAACCACCCCACCGGGATTTCAATTTCCCAGGAAACACATGCAGTCGGGAGTCATAGAGTAGCACTTGTTGAGAAGGGAAAAGTTGTTTTTCTTTTATGTTCCTATCATGTAGCAACTTCATCCGCTCCTTAGCCAAACGAGCATTATCATAAGCATCCCTTTGAGATTCTTCAAGCTCACATACCTACAATTTTCTTAAACCTGTGGCATCATCAAGTGAAAGGTTAATCTGTTTGATAGCCCATAAAGCACGATGCTGAATTTCAAAAGGTAAATGGCATGCCTTACCGTATACTAACCTGTAGGGAGACATCCCTAAGTTTGTCTTGAAAGCTGTTCGGCAGGCCCAAAGTGCGTCAACAAGTTTTCCTGACCAGTCCTTAAGGTTAGGACACACGGTTTTCTCAAGTATCGTTTTGAAATCTCTATTGGCCAATTCAGCTTGACCATTGGTCTGAGGGTGGTAAGGGCCAGAGACTTTGTGGGTTACACCATATTTTTGCATGAGTTTTTCAAAAGGTTTGTTACAGAAATGGGACCCTCCATCACTAATGATTGCCTTGGGCATGCCAAAGCATGCAAATAACTCTTTGAGAAAACGTATGACAACCTTGTGGTCATTGGTTCGACAAGGTATTGCCTCCACCCATTTAGAAACATAGTCCACAGCAACCAAAATGTAAGAATGCCCGAAAGAAATAGGGAAAGGTCCCATAAAATCAATACCCCAACAATCAAAAATCTCAATAGTCAATATGGGGGACATAGGCATTTCATTATTGGCAGTAATTTTTCCTAATTTTTGACAAGCCGCACATGCTTTACAAAAATTTTCAACATCTTTAAACATGGTAGGCCAGTAGAGTCCACTTTATAATATTTTTGAAACAGTTTTCTTAGTAGCAAAGTGGCCTTCATATGTCCCACCATGGCAAAAATGCATCACAAAATTAAATTCATCATCTAGAACACATCTACGCACCAATTGGTCAGAACAATATTTGAACAGGTATGGATTATCAAAATAATAACGTCTTACCTCAGCTAGAAACTTACGCTTGTCCTGGGTGAGCCAATGGTCTGGCATTCGGTCGGTGACGAGATAATTCACAATGTCGGCGAACCATGGAGCGCATGACACAGCAAAGAGACGTTCATCAGGAAAGTCATCATTCAAGGGAGGGGACACCAGTACCTCGGGTAGCTGCAACCAAGAAAGATGGTCAGCTACAACGTTTTCCACGCCCTTTTTATCACGTATGGTGATATCGAATTCATGGAGGAGTAGAATCCACCTGATTAACCTGGGCTTGGCGTCCTTCTTTGCTAATAAATATTTCAAAGCAGAGTGGTTAGTAAAAATAATGACAAGTGCACCAATGACATAAGAGCGAAATTTTTCTAAAGCAAAAACAACAGCTAGCAATTCCTTCTCAGTGGTAGTATAATTTCTCTGAGCATCATTCAAAGTTCGACTAGCATAATAAATAACCAACGTCTTGTTATCAATTCATTGACCTAGAATAGCACCAAGAGCATAGTCGCTAGCGTCGGTCATGATCTCAAATGGCAAGTCCCACTGAGGAGGTTGCATGATAGGCGCAATAGTCAAATGTCGCTTTAGTGTTTCAAAGGCCTGTTGATAATCATCAGTCCACAAAAATTCAGTTTCATTTTGCAACAAGGTACATAATGGTTTAGCAATACTACTGAAATCCTCAATAAAACGTCTATAGAAACCGGCATAACCAAGAAAGGAGCGAATATCCCGGACTATCTTAGGGATAGGTAACTGAGAAATCAGCTCTACCTTGGCCCTGTCAACTTCTATACCATGCTCAGAAACCAAATTTCCAAGTACTAAACCACTACGTACCATAAATTGATATTTTTCCCAGTTTAGAAGTAAATTCTTTTCCTCACATCTTTTCAAAATTGCAATTAAATGTGTCAAACAATGATCAAAAGACTTACTGAACACTGAAAAGTCATCCATAAAAATTTTGCACGTATCATCTAACATATCAGAGAAAATACTCATCATACAGCATTGAAAAGTAGTAGGGGCATTGCATAGACCGAATGGCATTCTGCGGAAAGCAAAGGTACCAAAGGGACAAGTGAAGGTAGTCTTCTCTTGGTCCTCAGGTGCTACGGCAATTTGAAAGTAACCAGAAAATCCATCCAAGAAACAATAAAAAGAATTACCAGCTACTTTCTCTAATATCTGATCTAGGAAAGGTAACGGGAAATGATCTTTTCGGCTAGCCGAATTCAATTTACGATAATCAATGCACATTCGCCAACCCGTTACTTTCCTAGATGGGATCAATTCTCCATTAGCATTTTCAATGACAGTCAAACCAGATTTTTTTGGAACTACCTGTGTTGGGCTTACCCATTTGCTGTCGAAGATTGGATAGATGATGTAAGTAGCTAATAATTTCAGCACTTCATTTTTTACCACCTCTTTCATGGCTGGATTCAGCCTCCTTTGTGCACCTCGAACTGGTTTAGCGTCTCCTTCGAGGAAGATGTTATGAGTGCAAATGGAAGGGTCAATACCCTTGATGTTAACAATAGTCCATCCAATCGCTCCTCGATGCTCTCGAAGTACCTGCAATAATTTAGTTTCCTGTTCATGATTAAGGTGTAAAGAAATTACCACAGGGAATGTGCCATCTACTGGACTCAAGAAGGCATATTTCAGCTCGGCAGCAATGGTTTCAACTCAAGTGTTGGAATTTCTTCTACGGATGACTTCAGAATCTCTGGTAGGTCAATGGCCTCCAATGTAGGCTTACGCCAACTACTTGTATAACTCACATCAAACATATGAGGAACACTATTTGGGATTTGTTCCTCCGATTCTAGCAATAATTCATTAATCCCTTCAAACTACGCAAAAGAGTCATTTTCAAGTGTGGCATCGACGTCGAGTACCGACAGTAGCTCTGAAGTGTCTAAGTCATCTATCACATCGACTGCATGAGTATCTGTGTCATCACACCCACTTGACATCCTATGAGCATTAAAAACATTCATTTCCAATGTCATGTTCCGCCTGACAGTTAATCAGGGCATTTGAAGTAGCAAGGAATGGTCGCCCCAAAATGACAGGAGCCTGATATACGGTGGAAACAGGCTGCTACATATCCAAAACAACGAAATCCATAGGATAGTAAAATTTATCAACCTAAACCAAAACATCCTCAACAATACCTCGTGGAGCCTTTACAGATCTGTCTGCCAAATGTAGCATCATAGTAGTTTTCTTCAATTCACCTAAACCCAGCTGGTCATATATCGAAGACGAAAGTAGATTCACACTACTCTCAAGGTCAAGTAGAGCTCTCCCAATACGAGATTCACCAATCATGATTGGTATCGTAGGGCACCCAGGGTCTCTAAGTTTTTTTGGAGTCTGACTAAGAGTCAATGCACTGACCTGCTCAGTTAAGAAAGCCTTTTTCTTCACATTTAATTTCCTTTTTACGGTGCAGAGATCTTTCAAGAATTTTGCATATGCAGGGATCTGCTGTATGGCATCTAAGAGTGGGATGTTGATTTTTAGCTGCTTGAATATCTCTTGAATCTCTGTATGATACTTGTTCTTTTGTCCAGATGTCAAAAGCTGAGGGTATGGGACCACCGGCTGGTATTCCTTAACTGGCTCATCTTCCTTCTTATCGGGCGTTGTAGAACTCGAGCTAGCCTCATCTGATTTTTTCTTTCCTTTATCTGTCTCATCTACCACCTCAAGTGTCAGCACGGCTGGCTGTTGATCAGTAGGTAATTCAGTACGGGAAACTTCTTTTCCACTTCGCAAGGTAATAACTGCTTTTGCTGACTCATACGCATCCCCTGAAACATTGTGCACTGACTGTTGTTGCTGTATGTATACCTGGGGATTAGGTTGAGGCTGTGCAGGGAATTTTCCTTTTTCCAGGGTATTAAGCTGTGTACTCATCTTGCGTACGGCATCTTTTAGTTCTCCATTGGTCGTAACTTGCAATTGCATGAATTTCTGGAGCATGGTTGCCACCTGCGCTACACTATCATCAGAAGCTTTCTTTACTGGAATGGGGACTAACACTGGTTGGAATCCTGGTGGTGCGTAGCTCCGAGAAAACTGTTGCGGTTGATACTGCGGTTGAGGAGCTACGACTGGATTGTCGGTTGCGGAGGCGGTGCATATGATTGAGGTGCCTGCTGATACCGTGAAGATGATGGATCAGGCTGATCATTTCTTCGTTGAAGGTTTGGATGATTCTGCCACCCCGGGTTGTAAGTGTTTGAGAGCGGCTGATTCTGCGTCTTGTTGACCCAATTTGCCATTGACACCTGATCAGATCTGCTCTCTTGCATCACAGGTAAGAATTGACAATCCTAAGTTCTATGGTCTGAAGTCTCACAAATTGTGCAAATCTCAGCTTACGACTTTTCGAATTCCATGACTTCCAATTTCTTAGATAATGCAGCTACAAGGGCCTGTAAGCTAGTGTCCTCTTTGACCTCATATCTGCCCCCCGCCACTAATTGCTCGAATAGGTTGGGCAGCTATTTGCACCCGTTCAGGTTGTGCGTTCCACTGTTGGGCACTCTCAGCGAGATAGTCTAAAAATGATAAGCCCTTGTCTGGTTCCTTACGAAAGAACATCCTATTGCACATAGACTGGACAAATTGTTTGCACACAGGGGTTAAAGCAGTAAAAAAATAGTTCACTATCCTCCATGATTCGAAACCATGGTGTGGGCTTATGTTCATCAGGTCCTTGAATCTCTCCCAACACCCCTGGAATGTCTCGCCATCTTTTTGCATGAACTGACTGATCTGCTCCTGCAGGTACTAAGTTCTCTGAAGAGGAAAGAACTTATGTAAGAACTCACACTACATTTCAGCCCAGCTAGTAATAAAGTTAGGGTGCAAAGAATTAAACCAGACTTTTGCCCCATCTTTCAGAGAAAAGGGAAACAAACGTAGTTTAATGTATTCATCAGTCCCAGCCCTATTAATGAAAGTGGTGCAAACCATCTCAAAGTCTGTCAAGTGTTGGTACGGACTCTCAGAGTCCATCCTGTGAAATTGGGGAATCACAGATAACATGCCATGCTTAAGAGTGAAATTCAGTGCATCTTGTGGCAACACAATGCATAAAGGTGTAGATGTGCGTGCAAGCTGTAGAAAATCTTCAAGTGTACATGGTGCATGTGCAGCCATAGCTTCTTCAAAATAATGGCCAAATAGATTATTCAACTCAAATTCAGAATCACTCGTAGGACTAATAGGTGAACAGTTAGACTCGGTGCTCTGTGTATCCCTACTGGTGCTAGGTGAAAGTCCACACAATCGATTCAAATTATCTTAAACCCAGGGCATCAAACATCACAATGGCCAGCAGAAATCCACTAACACGGCAATAGACAAAAACTTTTTTTTCAATTTTTCAATTTTCAATTCTTTTCATTTTTTTCAATTTAAAGAAAACCAAAAAAAATAATTGGGAAAATGCATAATTCAAAATTAAAACTGGCATTCCCCGGCAACGGCCCCAAAAACTTGACTCACTCGAAAAATGAGTAGCTCAGAAACTATCCCAAGTATAGGAGTTCTGTCATGTAATACTAAGCCTAAGGGCTAGATCGTCTCCTCAGGGAATGCGTTTAATCTCAGATTTTACGTTTTTCCAATTGAAATTAAAAAGGTACTGAACTCGGTTCAGATTCGGGGTTTTTCAAAGTTGTTCAATTGTACTTCTGACGAATTAAATGGCACGTAATTTAAAAACCCTAAAACTTAACATTCACTAAATTAAAAAAACAAAAAAAACAAGTATGGAAATTCCAGTCTACTTAAGGAAATACCTAAACATGCATTATTAAAGATGGCAACTACAAATAAGGAATTAAAACATGCAATGGAAACTCAATCAAATTCAAGCTCACACTCAAAATTGGAGCTTTAACAATTCAAGAACTTAAACCAAAATTTAGTACTTTGAACGCTTAAACAATATTGAGACAATATAAAAATAAAAATAAAATGAACTATAGCAAGAAGGAACGTAGACTAAATCAAACCGCAATTACAAATTAAGTTTTTAAGAAAAGAAGGCAACTAGTTTAATAAAAACTTTTTTTTTTCTTTTATTTTTTCTATTCCAAAGCTAGACGAGATACTATTAAAAATAATTAAATAACATGAAAGGATTCACTACTAAAATTGCCCCACAAATCAAATAACTAGTTGAAACATACGACTATTAAAACAACTCAATCAACATCCAAAGGCTATTCTTTTCAATAATAAAAATACTTTACTTAATAAAAGATGAGAGCAAAGAAAAAAAAATAAAGGAAAGAAACAAAGGAAAGAGAGATATGATGCTCCTGGGTTGTGCTGGGGTTTGTGTGCAAAGGAAAGCTGGAGAAGCCTCAGGTTGCAGCAGGGGTCAAGTGTTGCTGGAGTGGCCGGACTGATGTGTGGCTTCGCATGGTAGCTAGTATAGCAGCAGGGGGCTGCTGTATGGAGGAAGAGCTGTGGCAGCAAGACGTCTCGAGCTGGTGCTGCTGTGCTGGAAGCCAGAGCTGGGGCTATTCAGGTTGCTGGAAAATTGCAGCAAGTTGCAGAGCTCACTGGAGGATCTGCTGAAGAGGTCTCAAGTCTTCACAGCAACAGGTGGCTGGAAATCTGGAGCAGCAACACGGGGAAACAGCACAGCAAAGCAAAAGGGCAGCAGTGGTGGCCTTCCTTCAGCAGTTGCAGCGGCTGTGTGTTCACGGGCAGAAGGAGTTGCAGCAAGGGAGCAGGGAATCAAGGAGAAGGGAAGAGATAATAGAAAAGGGGAAAAAAAAAAAGAACTAAAAAGCTGGAAATACGAGAGAGTTGAAGAGAGAAAAAAAAAAAAGGGAATAGAACGAGAGAATGGGCAAGAGAGAGGGCAGAGAGAAGCTAAGGGAAAAAGAAGGAACATGAGAAGAGAAGAAGAAGAAGAAGAAAAAGAGAAGAGAAGATGACATCCCCCTTGTTGTGTGTAGGAAAAAAAGGATTTAAAGGGTAGGGAGCGGTGCCCTAGGACCCAAGACCCAATAGGAGTTGACCCGGATTACTATATTTTTTCATTTTTTTTTTCATTCTCTGTTCATTGCAAATCTGACTCATCTGGAGCCCGTATCTCACAAAACTCAAAACATGAAAGTTGTAGATAATCCTTTTCTCTTTCTTTAGAAATTTGAATTGTCTAGATCAGAGCTTGGACGGAAAAGTTATACATGAAATACGAATAGGTGTTGGTTTTAGATCTCGGGAATTTTCCTGCGACAAAAAAATACCAAAACTTTATAAATAGTGCAATAAAGTTCAAGAATGATGATTTTGGCACTTTATTAAAATATTGGACAATTTTGGACATTTAATTAAAAATATAACCGTAAAGCCCGGGTTAAGATGCCCAATTACGCAGTTTTAACGCGTAATCACACCAAGAAACTCAAACGCAACCCCAAGAAAGCAACACACAACTTGAACAATTAGAGAGACAAACCACTAAAACTACCATTGATAAATAATCAACTAACTTATATAACACTGCCACAGCCTCACAGAAACAGCTTATGGGCAGTATCATTCCTCCAAGAAAGTCACCAATGACTGTTATTAACACTGAAGAACAACTAACGAATTATCACAAGTGCATGGTCACAACAAAGACTGGAACTTTGAGCAAAACACATGTCCAACAACTTGATATTTTGATATATGAAAGGAATTAGAACATTGAATAAAAAAAAAAAATTTCGTTTTCAGTTTAAACAGTAATATTTTCATAGCATGATGTATATCCTCATATACTGGGAAACTTTAAAATCGCCCAAATCTAATAAAAAAAAAATATATCTGACTCAAGTGAGGGCAGCCGGAGGCGGGGTTAGGAGGCAGAGGACTCGACGGTGAATAAGTGGGTAGCGGCGGCAGCAGCTGCAACTACGGCTCTGAGGGTAGCCGGAGGTGCGGTACTCGACGGCGACTAAGTGGGTAGCGGCGGTGGCGGCTGTGGCTCCGAGGGAAGCTAGAGGCGGGGTACTCGACGGCAACTAAGTGGGTAGGGAGGAGGAAAGAAGGGAGGAGGGAAAAGAGGGGGATCAGGGAGGGGAGGATCGAGAGAACAACAGGAGGCAGGGTACTCGACGGTGACTAAGTGGGTAGGGAGAAGGAAATAAGGGAGGAGAGAAAGGAAGGGGATCGGGAGAGCAGCAGGAGACGAGTGGGGGAGCGAGAAAGAGATAAGGGAAAGGAGAAGATTGAGGTAAAATTAATAAAAGGACTAGTAGTGACGAATCCATAATCGTCACTACTAGTGCGGTAATAGTGACAAATTAATAAATTTGTCACTAATATTCTAAAACCAAAATTCTTATCTTTTTTAAATACGGGAAGTATTAGTGACGGTTCTCAAATTTGTCACTAATACTGGGGCAATAGTGACAAATATATAAATTCGTCATTAAAACTCTAAAAGAAAAATATTGAGATTATTTTTTAAATACGGAAAGTATTAGTGACGGCTCTCGGGAAGTATTAGTGACGGCTCTCAAATCCGTCACTAATACTGGGCAATAGTGACGAATAAACAAATTTGTCACTAATACTCTGAAATAAAAAAAAATTATTTATTTTTAAGTATGTGATGTATTAGTGACGGTTCTCAAATCCATCACTAATAATTTGCAATAGAGACGACTATATAAATTCGTCACTAATACTCTGAAATAAAAATATTGAGATTATTTTTAAATACGGGAAGTATTAGTGACGATTCTTAAATCCATCACTAAGAATTGGCAAATAATGACGAATAAATAAATTCGTCACTAATACTTTGAAACCAAAATTCTTATTTTTTCTAAATACGGAAGTATTAGTAACAATTGCCAAATCTGTCACTAATATTGGGGCAATAGTGACGAATATATAAATTCTTCACTAATACTTTGAAATAAAAATATTGAGATTATTTTTAAATACGGGAAGTATTAGTGACGGTTCTCAAATCCATCACTAATATTAGGGTAATAGTAACGAATACATAAATTTGTCACTAATATTCTGAAACCAAGATTCTAATTTTTTTTTTTTTTTAAATATGGGAAGTATTAATGATAGTTCTCAAATCCGTCACTAATACTAGAGCAAGAGTGACGAATATATAAATTCGTCACTAATACTTTAAAATAAAAATATTAAGATTATTTTTAAATTCGGGAAGTATTAGTGACGGTTCTCGAATTCGTCACTAATACTTGGGCAATAGTGACGAATATATAAATTCGTCACTAATACTCTGAAATAAAAATACTAGGATTATTTTTTAATACGCACTACAAAAAATAAGGGTATTAGTGACGGTCTTAAAATAGTTGCTATATGTGTCATTATTACTAACTTTTGGTGACGAATTCAATCTTTCATCACTAAGAATGGAGTATTAGTGACGGATTATAACCATCACTAAAACCCTAACACCGTTACTATATAGTATAGAACAGCTCAACTCAAATTCGTCATTAATAGTAGGGGTATTAGTGACGAATTAGAAATTTGTCACTACTAATAGAGTATTAGTGACGAATTACAAACTCATCACTACTAGTTGGATATTAGTAACAAATCAAAAATTCGTCACTAAAAGTAAGGTATTTGTGAAGGATTCAAATTCATCACTAATAGAAGGGGTATTAGTGACAAATTAGAAATTTGTCACTACTAGTATGGTATTAGTGACGAATCAAAAATTTGTCACTGAAAGTAAGTTATTTGTGAAGAATTCAAATTCGTCACTAATACTACTATTAGTGACGAATTTGAATCCTTCACTAATAATTAGAAAAATAAAAAAAAACCTTTAATACTAATTTTTTTTAATCATCAATTCTTATATAAAAATCTCTAATTACATTTTCGAATACATAAATTGAAACCATAATTACTACAAAATTTGTAAATCATTCAAAATTTTGAATTTAAATACAAATTCAATTAAAATGAAGAAATAACATATGTTCAGATAACAAAAATTATTTAAAAATATTCAAAATTCAAATACAAATACTAATACAAATTCAAATTAAAATACAAAAACTCCATTTGTTCAAATAACAATAAAAATTATAAAGAAATAGTCAAAAATTGCATTTGACGACTGTAGTGCATGCATATATGATATCGTGCTGATGTTGTGACAGTCGTGAATCCTACAAATTAAGAGTCATTAAAAAAAATTTAGTATACCAAATCGAGGAGAGCTGGGGCTCAGTATAATCAAGAAAAATACTTATATGATATAACAAATTCGCAAAGATTTCATAATCATGCATATTACATAATTTGTATGGTAGTAATATCAATAATGAAAAATGTAATGTTACATTCGAGAGCATAGATTTCGAACATTTTGAATGGATTTGGAAAAATTTTAATACAATTTAATATTACATTTTATTTAAATTCAATGTAAATTCAAGTCCAAAGTGTTTCCAAACACGAGAAGCATAAAATTATATTGAAATTTATTAAAGTCTATTTAAATCTAAATTTAAGATGTAAAATGCATGTTCTGGAACGCAGCATGAGATTAGTTTACGGGGGATTTGCACAATGACTCAATAAGGTATTAGCATTGCGTGGGGAAGGGGATGCAGCAAATAAATCCAGTCGGGGACACATGTCCATTAGCATGCTTTACTGTTTCGTAGACAAGCATTATTGCTCTACTTGAAATAAAACTCTAAACATTGATTGTGAGGTTTGCAAAGGAGGGAAATGAGAAGATTCATGGAGAAAAAGGTCATGAACTGGTATGAACAAGTTTGTATATTTTCAAGTCTTAATGAGAAAATATTAGAACTAAGTAAAACATGCCAGTCAAATGGACATGAAATTGGACATTTGTTTGGTAGCTGAGAAAATAATGGAAAATAAAATATGCCCTACGCGCTTTCATCGGTGATCTCATGCATGGACCATTTTTTTCCACTTTTTTGAGTTCAATGTAGTATTGTTATTCATCTAGGCATTTGGACATGAACGTTATGAGATGATGAGAGCATTTATTTAAATAATTATGAAAATGATGCTCCCTCTGAGTTACGTATATATTCAACTTATGCCTTTTTTAAATTTTCAAATCCTTAGCCAAGTGTTTATAATATTTTCAATGATTTTGGCTTAGCATGCTGTCTACAAATTGGACGTTTTCCCATAAAACCTGCACCTGATTGGTTCAAATAGATCATTTATAAGAAGTTGAAGGCACACGAGAACCTATATCCACTACCAACATGCAATACACATCAACTACATCCGCCATGTAGGAGGCATTCTAGACTAGCATGCAATCATGTAGCATTCAACAATTCACGATCGTAATACATATATCCATTAAATTCAAAATAAAAATAGTAGAGAACAGTGGATAGTATTGAGTTCAATATAGTATTGTAATTAATCCAGGCATTTGGACATAAATGTTATGAGATGATTAAAGCATTTAATTTAAATAATTATGAAAATGATGCTCCCTCTGAGTTATGTATATATTCAACTTATGTCTTTTTCAAATTTTCAAATCCTTAGCCAAATGTTTATAATATTTTCAATGATTTTGGCTTGGCAATGAATGCTTTAAGCTTACCGGACCAAAAACATATAAATGAATGCTTATTCAAATGAACTAAGCCTATATTGCCTCATTTATTATGATTCCTAAATTTCACTCATCCTTTCAAAAATATTTTAACATTGAACTAAGCCTATATTTTCTTCTTCTTTTTTGGGAAAATTTTAACGAAATTTTGGCAGTATGCCATTTATAAATTAGAAGTTTTCCCATAAAACCTGCACCTGATAGGTTCAAATAGATCATTTATAAGAAGTTGAAGGCACACGAGAACCTGTATTCACTACCAGCATGCAATACACATCAACTGCATCCACCATGCAAGAGGCAGTCTAGACTAGCATGTAATCATGTAGCATTCAACAATTCACGACAGTATTACATGTATCCATTAAATTCAGAATATAAATAGTAGAGAACAGTGGATAGTATTGAGTTCAATGTAGTATTGTTATTCATCCAGGCATTTGGACATGAACGTTATGAGATGATGAGAGCATTTAATTTAAATAATTATGAAAATGATGCTCCCTCTGAGTTATGTATATATTCAACTTATGCCTTTTTCAAATTTTCAAATTCTTAGCCAAGTGTTTATATTATTTTCAATGATTTCGGCTCGGCAATGAATGCTTTAAGCTTACCGAACCAAAAACATATAAATGAATGTCCGTTCTAAATGAACTAAGTTTATATTGCCTCATTTATTATGATTCCTAAGAAATTGAAGGCACACGAGAACATATATCCACTACCAACATACAATACACATTAATTGCATCCGCCATGCAGGAGGCATTCTAAACTAGCATGCAATCATGTAGCATTCAATAATTCACAACAGTAGTACATGTATCCATTAAATTCAGAATATAACCCAACAAGTAAATCTATCATCCGTACAAGATGAATAGCTATCATATGAAAATTTCCCAACTGAACAAGATATACAACTATAATAACAATAAAAAAATAAAAACATGTACGCATTATGCAACCATATCAAGTAATTAGAAATGACAACATCCAAAAGTAGGATGGATCCATAAGGAGGATGCATTTAGGAGCACATATCCAAAACGACGGTCCATTCAAAAGGAAGCTGCATTGAAAACGATGGAACTTTCACAAGTATGATACATTCAAAAAGTGCAACACTAATGAAACTTTCTAAAACAAGAAAGATTAAAAAATATTATTATTCTCAAGTCATATCTGTTTGTAATATTAATTTTTTTTTCAGTATTCATGCAAACTATCTATAACTGCATAATATAAAAATTGCCCCAAATATGAGACTTTAGTTCTTCCGTGAATTTGTACTTTTCCTAGAGAAGACATGTAATGCTATCTCCCCCCCCCCCCCCCCCCTAAAAAAAAAAATTGGACCCCATTAATGTTTCCATCTTGAAGATGTTTCTCTTGATGCCATCTCATATCTGTAACAGTCTTTTTGGACATATACAATTGTTGTAGCCGCAGGATCAATGGACAATATCGTACAACTTTTTTGGGGATCTTTTTACCCTTCTTATGATTAGTTGTATTTCCAGTTCACCACATTCTGGGCACTCGTGCATTTTCCTATTCACTATAAAAGAGTGTACAATCATACCTACACGCATCTATTAGAGTGTAACTGAGACCCAATTTACGCATGTATCTCTTTGCCTTATAAAAAGACTTGGGAAGTGTTTTCCCATTAGGCAATGCTGCCTTAATGAGGCTTAAATGCATGTTGAATGCACTATGAGATAACCCATTCATTGTCCTTGCATGAAGCAACTTTATCAGAAACTCTAATTTTGAGAACTTTTTATAGTTTGGATATAAGGGCACCCATGCATCCCTCATGAGATTAGTAAATGGTTTATCGAGTCGATTCAACGTACTAGCATCGCAAGGTACGGTACCTGTTGAAGTAGGTTCACCAGTGTGCGACACAGGCACATCGCCCATGTTCATTGCAGTCCCCCTTTGCAACTCACCTAACATTTCAATTACCCCTTCTGAATAGGTATCACCACCTACTATATTTGCCTCCTCATCTTCATCGTTATCATCATCGCTCTAAACTACGTAATCTTCACCGTGGAACACCCATGTTGTGTATCTTTTCTCCATTCCAAATTCTAATAAATGTAAATGGACCAAATCAATGTGTTTGAATGTTATGTTCTAGCATTTCTTGCAAGGACACCTTATTCTACTGGCTTTGTCTGCACGAGGACGCACGAACTCTATGAAATCATGTACCCCTTTCAAGTATTTTGGCAAAAACCTACCCCGAACGTTCATCCAACTCTTATCCATGTTCATTAATTACCCTATAGCATGTTCAAGTAAATGGTGTTCATTACATTCTCATAATGTTTATCCTACATGCATCGTGAATCCTATAATCAACCATCATACTCTAAAGGGTACGGATCCTATCCCATTCAGGAGTGTTGCATTTATATAGTGATCAATCGCTCAAATTCCTTTGTCGTAGTCATTATAAATTTCGGCAGCATCTCCCTACGGCTTTCCAAGTACATGAGATGGGGGAAGTGAAAATTTTGCTAGTTTTCCATCACTAACAAATTGTCATGACACCCCACTATGCACTCAGAGAACACAAGTAAAGACGCGCTCGAAATATATAATGACAATTGACAAAGCATGAATGATGCCAACAATGTCAATACAATTTCTTGAACTGTCCACATTGGACAATCCAAGAATGGTTGAAATACAAACATTACTAATCGTAAGTGAAACAACTAATTAATATTTTCAAGTGATTATTAGTCAACATAGTATGACTAATAATCAATTGAAATATAACGACTGATTTGTCTCATATGTATGATTAGGTATGAATGTATAGTAACCGTTCTTGGACTGGTCTAAGCTTCAATAAATACATGAAATGGCAGTAATTAATTTGGAATTTTACTTCATATGACACTTACTTCTTGACCTTTCATTGTACACTTAAGATTGTTATTCTTACCTCAATGCCTATGCATTTATGAAATTACCGAAAAGTTAAATCAAGTCCTAACAACAGAAGCAATACAATTCTAGTATCTCCCAAAATACAGGTGGAAATCAAAAGCACCATGTATTTTCATTACTTTTAGAGGCAATACAATGTAGATAGACACATCAAAGCATGCGTACAACCATTCAAAAGCATGGTAAAACAGAATGCAATAAAAAATAAATAACAGAAAAAGAAATAAAATAACAGCACAAGGGTGCATAAGCACAGTACATAAGCAAAATAGAAAGCGCATAAAAATATCTCAAGCATCTAGTTTATCCTAATCAAAGTCTAAATCAGAATCGGAATTGCACGAGCAACAAGATAAGGCTACTGCTCTAGCGGCATCTCGGTCCCGTGCCATTTCCTCTAGAAGATGACGCATTTTAGGGGTAAGAGGGGAGCGTGGTGGTTCCCTGTATGGGCATGGCCTGAGGATCTGAGACAGCAAATGGTCAGTAATGTCCTCCGAAGGTGGATTATCGTAATCATACGACATGGTCGGCCTAATCGTACGAAATAGCACCGATGAGTGGGCATGTCCTCTATAATTCCTGGGGTAACATTTGAGGACTGCTCTCTAATGGGTGGCACAGCAGAACGTGCCAGGGGCAACTACACATCCTCAAGAGTCACCCTTGGTGTTCTCGTCTCATCCAAAATCCTTTCGTGCTTACTCAGTACAACTCGACTCTTAGAATAAGACTCTCCCCTTGGCAGGTCCTAAACCCTTTGCCGCTTTGGGCTGCTCGAGGCTCCCTTCGCAGAGGCATTAGCCAGTAAAGAGGAAATCCTACGACTTAAGTTCAAAACAAAAATTTTTTCAAAGGGGCATACTTAGCAAAAAAATTACGAGAAAATATTCATATGACAATCTAGACAGGTGGAGTGGAGCTCGCAAATCTCTGCCTTCGAAACTTATGGATGGCTCATTGGTCTTTTGGCTAGGACTGACTTTTAAGATTATTTTTGGGTTTGCAAACTAGTTAATTCTTATAAATGAGATGGAATACAATGAAAAATTTAGAAATAAAGTTAATAGTTACTTGTTTATTCTTTACCATTCCAACTAGATGAGATATTCCAGTGGTAAAATTTGGAAATAGTTAAACAATTTTGTCCTTCTTTTTCTCTTTTTTTGACTATTTTATGCATTATTTATTATATAAAATAATCCACACTATTTTCCAACAATCTAATTGCATATTTGTCTAATTTGTAATTTATTCACACAACTGTTTGATCCTAAATTTATGTTTGTTTTTCCTTTCTTTGAGTGGTGTTTATTTTAGTATGAGAATAAAGTTATAGTTCAAATTTTCAAAAAAAAAATTATTTTCTTTTGCATAATTTTTATTTTGTCCTTAGATTATTGGAAGCAACGTAGCTTAGTTTGTATAGTTAATAACAATGTATAAAATAAACAAAAATATAAAGAAGAAAAGAATTCAACTTGCATGTATCATGCCACTGTCTAAAGGTAAATTTGTCTCCTTTTAAAAACCCAAGTTTGAAACCCATGTATTA
This sequence comes from Malania oleifera, assembly GCF_029873635.1. Taxonomy (NCBI): domain Eukaryota; kingdom Viridiplantae; phylum Streptophyta; class Magnoliopsida; order Santalales; family Ximeniaceae; genus Malania; species Malania oleifera. Next base: position 108,054,011 of record NC_080419.1, read on the forward strand.
TCCATGCTACTATTCAGGCCCACTCTCTCCTAATTGGGCTCACTCAAATATTCAACCAACCTTTTGCAAACCTCGGCCCATGTGTCTATACTGCAAATTTTTACCTAGGAAAACAAATAAAAATTCATTTATTCATATTAAATACGATTTAATTTCATATACCTATGTTTATTATATCCGAATAAGCGTTCCAACCCTACACTCCTAACTTCATCTGCCCTATACTCTTATTTGGGAGGTTATGACGAACGATACTAATCTCTCAAGAAATCTATAAAAGGATAAAGAACCTTTTCTAATGTTTTATTTACTTTTTTTAATGTTTGAACATGAATTTCTAATATTTTAGACTTCTTAAACATTTTATTACACTTGTATCCTTGTTTGAGGTTGTTTTCTTGTTTTCTTATCAAATATTAAAAGAGTTTGTTCCTTTTATAAATCTCTCACAAAGTTAAAATATTTCATGAAGATTTCACTTGAAGTATTTCTATTTGAAAAATATTTGCCATTTATTTCATTTGATGGTATATCAAAAAAGGAAGGAAAGTATATATTTTTTCCACCTGAACTAAAATGGTTGCAAAATTCAACTTTTTGTGAAATGTTTTAATTTTTAGTAGACACATTATTTTAACAAAATATTGTTATAAAAGTACTAATTTAATTTTAAATTCAGGTGGAATCCATAAACCCTCCACAGCTCCAATGGCAGGTTGCCCTTTACCATGTACCAAATTAAAGTTTAGTTATGGAAAATAATTTTTAAAGGAGAAGTGATTAAAAAAAGATTGATTAAGGTAATCATAAATTTGTCCTTTGTAAGAGGACTATATCAAAAAAGGAAAATTAATCATGAATCTCTGGTTAAAACAAGGTTATAGGTGCTTAAAATCACTTAAATTAATGAAACCAACTGTCTTTTTCAACAAATATAATAAATGCATTATTGACTCAATAATATTCAAAGAAATTAATGATCCTAATAAAATATAAGAGAAAAAAAAAATAAGAAGCTAACTTTTAGATTTTAAGGTTCCAAATCTAATACTTTTCAAAATTTCCAAAAAAAAAAAAAAACTTATTTTCAAAAGCTAACACTCTATTCACCAAATGCTTCCTATTTTTTCACTTCTTAAAAGAGTTCATCCAAAAGAGAGTTTAAACCCACGCTAGATTTTATTAAGATTACTAATTCACACGCAAATTTAGAGTATGGATCCTGATTCTACATTAGAAAAGTCTGATGAGCCAATTTAAATAAAAATAGAATAAATGACATTTATTCAAATAGGAGAACAGGCATCACTGATCCAAATTTGTCCACCAAACTTAGATTAACAAAATACATGTAAATTTATTAAATAAGGGGCAAAGCCCTCAGTTGATCTATTATACCCATTCCAAATTTTTGTTTGAAATATACATGCAAAATTTTAATGAGATCCAATGATTCAGTCTAGTAACAACAAAATAAATTAACTGAACAATGGCAAATATCCTTTCAACTACAAATATGCATCAAATTAAAACTAAAAAATAAAAATAAAAAACCAAATTCTTCAAGTTCAAAGAAACATATATATATATATATATATATATATATTGATCTCCACGGCAAAGGCGATGGGGACAGGCCCAGCTCAGCAGTGGTGATGAAGAGAGGGCGAGACGAAAAGAGAGGGAGACCTACAGAGAGATTGAGAGATTGATATGCCTCAGAGAGAAGTGAGAGAGAAAGAGAGAGACCGGAGAATACAAGTGAGAGCGGCGGCAGCGGCAGCTGAGAGAAAGACTCGATGGCGTGTAACACCCCAACCCCGAAGGGTCTGGGATATTTACTTTTTACTATTGATTTACAGCGGAAGCAAATAAACTCAATTATTATTAAAGTAGAGCGCTAATTATCTATATTACAATCATTTATTTCAAAAGAAGAAAAATTACACAAACATAAATTTCTGAAATCATACTAATATTTCTAATCAATCTTTATTTTTCTAATCCCCACCCACATACTTGCTAAGCTTGATTTCCGACATGCCCTTCAGAGTTATCTGAAATAAAAATATGATTGGAGTGAGACGACACTCAATAAGTAAATAAGATTATTATTAGTGTGTGGCCAAAATGAGCTTTTTAAAAATTTCGTAAAACAATTTTTAATACTATAACTTCAAAATTTCTTTTAGAATAAATGTAAATCTAAAAATTTCTGCATAAAACTTTTGTCATCAATTACAACAGTAAAATTTTATAATCATATACTATAACTGTTAAATTAAACTTTTAACTTTAAAACTGTAAAAATATTTAATGATACACATACATATACTTTTCCTCATTCGTTTTCCTTAGATCGTCATTTAAGCACGAGAATGATCATTTTCACGTAAACTTACACTTTTCCTTCAAATCATTAGTAACTTTGTACACGTAATTAAATATGTATAAACATATATTATAAAAAACCACCCTTAGGCCTATTTTCCGTAAGTCATGTTTACCCCCATGACTAGGTTATGCGGTCCGAAGACTGGACTTAACTGACTGGCCGACCAAACTAAATCAACTTACGTAAACTTTAAGTGAGATTTTCCTTATTAAGTCATGATCCGGAACCAGGTGTGCACTCAAGAGAAATCCACTAACATAAATAACGACTCTGTAAACAGTGTGGGTGCACTCTAATCCGTTTAAACTTTAAACTACGGTACCGAGCATCTATAACTTTGAACTTTAGTTGCCATAAGGGGTTTTAAAATCATCTTATTATAATTTATGCAATTTAAAATAATATCGTGAAAATCTCATATTTACTCATATTTTCATAAAAAATGCAACGTAAAAATAAACTCATGCCACACAATTTTTGTGTTAAAAATATATGTAATTTTATTTTTGAATAGAAAGAAATGCTGAAAATTTACCCGAGGGGATTAGAACATTTCTTAACCCAAAAATAGATGCAAGTATATTAAAAATAGAACTAGTATAATTAAATATGCGTAAAAATAAACTCATGGAAATTTTGTGGAACTAATTACCATAATTGAAATTTACTTATAAAATAAACTCGGGTATGAATTTTAAATAAAAAAAATTAACATAATCAAAATTTACTTATCTTCTTCTTTTACCTTGTGTTACGAATACGATAATTATCTCTAAAAAATGAGATCAAAAAGAGTGGATGAGTGAGAACTTACTCAAAAATTCTCTCCACCACAAATTCTTTCACTCACTAATCCTTCTTTTCTTTGAAAAAATTGTTGTGAAGAATGAAGGTTGAGAGCTTCCTATTTATAGGAAAATTTTGGGAAAGAAATGGAATTTATAAAAGTGTGGGGAGATGGGTGAAATTATAATTTTTTTAAAATTAAAGAATGGGCAAGGGATGGACAAGGAATGGGTTGAGTATGGGATGGGGATGAAGGCCATGTGGGAGTGCTTGCCACCATTCCCATTAAATAAATTTTTAATTAATTACTTACCTAATTAATTAATCAATTAGTTAATTAATTATTTTATTATTTTATTATTTTTCTTAATTATTATTATCATTATTATTATCATTGTTATTACTTTTAAACTATTTTTAGTATTTATTTATTTTATTATTTATTTTTGAATAAGAATTAAATTTAAATTTTGAAAACTCATGTGGACCCCACCTAATCTTGTGGGCCCCACACAACTTCAAGACCCAAATGAATCCTACGTAACTCCAATAATTCTCATACGATTTTATGAGCCCTACACAGCTTCGAGACTCGTGTAAACCTCCACACGCCTTCGGGACTTATGTGGGCCTCACACAGTCTAGTGGGCCCCGTATAGGATACTTATATTATTATTATTTTATCATATATTTCTACAAATTATGTCAGTCAAAACATTATTTTATGTACTTATTTACGTATATAAACAGTATCTATCCTGTTTATCTTATGAAATTCCATTTTGACCAAGTCGACCTCTAGGGAGCGACTGAACCGCAATGGTCTTTGAGCACTTGCTAAGACAAGGTTTTTCTTAGGCATCAAACATGGAATCAAGGATCCTACAGAAAAACACTTTTGTATTGATATTAACTTAATAACCATTTTTATTATTTTATTATTATTGTGCTTTAATCATATATATATATATATATATATATATTTTTTTTTGGGTCATCACAATCTCCCCTCCTTACAAAAATTTCGTCCTCGAAATTTGCTAATTTAAAATGAGTACTGTATAATTGGTTGCGCTATTTGAAAGAGTAAATTGATTAATGATTTAACTAAGTCTTAGAATAGATTGAGGGTCAATTTGGCGAAGTATTTTATTTTGGGAATTGAAGTGTGAATTATCGGTCTAATAGGGGTTGAAATGGAAAAGAAATTCAGAAGATGTGGAAAAGGATAAATATATACATACATATATATATTATACATGTCCTATAAATTAAAAATATATGTATAAAAATGAAACGAAATCTGACATTTAGAGCCTTAGATCAACGTCAACATCTATCAAAGTACTAGCGGTGTCACTGCTAACCGTCGGGGTTTTTTCTTGATAGAGTTGACCTCTTGTAATGTCGCCAGCTTGGGTCGAAAAAAGGGAGAGAATGCCCGTTTGTTCGGCGAGGGAGGAAGAGCCGCCCTCTTCCCAAGTTATTGGTGGCCCGTATATGAGTCTTAATGCACATCGGATTTCCTTGCAATGGTGGAGTAGGCCAGCATTATCCGAAACCCTTAGTGTGGTGACTGCGATATTGCTATTGTAAGAGATATGGCTCATTGGTGATATTAGTTGTAAGTTTCATAGTTAGAATATTCTCGATAGGGAAGAGGGTTGGAAAAATGGCAGGAACACTGCTCGGGTCGGTAGTGGCGGAGGAGGTAATATGGAGAATTGATGGGGCAGTAGTTGAGATAATGGCTTCTCCAACTGATCCCCTCCTACGCCTACGGTTCTCAAACCAAAAGCGTATATTTCTCGGCTCAATTGGACCATACCGTCGGAGTTGTGCTGTAAGCAAGATAGTCCACTCCACAGAAGGGAGTTCCCCTTGACTGCTGTGGAAGGCCTCCTCTAGAATCTCCAGTTGTGCCTTACTGGGTTTTCATCTTTGGATCGACGATCTAGTGCTACTCTCAGCAACTTGGGGAGTTGGGTGATTTGGCAACATTTTCAAGTAATGAGACAACTAAGAGACAAATTGGGAAGAGCTAATCACAACAAACTGAAATGTGATTGTTCAAGATGATAGAAAGCTATGATGCTTAGAGTTTGAGAAGGGCAGACCCTTTTTTTTATAGGGGAATGGTTGCGTGTTACGAAAATCAAGAGAGGGTGACGTGTGTTACGAGAATCGAGAGAGAGCAACTCGTGTCACAGATATCGAGCGACACGTTTTGTACAAATCGAGGGAGAGCGACGTGTGCCGCGAGAATCGAGAGAGAGCGACGCATGTCATAGATATCGAGGGATGCATTTTACACAAATCAAGGGAGAATGACGTGCGTCGCGAGAATCGAGAGAGAATGACGTGTGTCACGGATATTGAGCACGCATTTTGCACAATTCAAGGGAGAGCGACATGTGCTGCGAGAATCGAGAGAGAGTGACGTGTCATAGATATCAAGCATGCATTTTGAAAAAATCGAGGAAGAACAATGTGTGTCGCAAAAATCGAGAGAGAGCGACGCGTGCCTCGAGTGACGCATTTTACAAAAATCGAGGGAGAGCGATATGTGTCGCGAAAATCGAGCGAACGACACATATTGCAAAATTTGCGAACTCAAGGTTCTTTTTATGTTTTTACATCTTTATTAATGCGTTAACTATAATTAATTTCATCCTTAGGTCACCACTTGGGTGGGTGGCCTAGTGGTAAGGAACCGACCATGCATCCATGTGATCGTGGATTCGAGTCTCATACCCTAACCTTACTTCGGAGGTAAGTGAGCTATAGCCGATGATTTCTACTCATGAGGTTTTTTTTTTTTTTTTTTAACTGCAAGAGTACCTCTTATATATATATATATATTCCATTATAATAATAATAATTACTATTATTATGTTAGATCAAATATATGTTGGGCATGTTTGGTCGATTGATGATTTGACATTGGTTAGTTATTTAAAGGAAATTAGTTAATTTTTATATTATTTTCATTAATGGAATTTTTACTATATAATTTTTTTTTTTATATAGAAAAATTTAAGTTGTATCAACTTTTATAAATTTATACAAAATTAAAGATTTCGTCAAAATTTGTACTCCTAAATCAAACTTGGATACTTAATGGAAATTGATTATGCAATGGAAAAAAAAAATAGATATACATATTTAACTTGCACATGGTAAGGGATTATATATATATATATATATATATATTGAATTTAAATATAATAAGTAATATTTAAATTATATTTAATTCCTTATAAACTAATACAAAATTAAAATTAAAGATTTTGTCAAAATATATATTTCTAAATTAAGCTTGAATGTTTTGTTAATACTGAATATGTAATGTAAAAATATATATATTCATATCCAACTTACACATGCAAAGAAATTTTGGGTAAATTCAGATTTCATAATAGATCGTTTGTTCATATCTATTTGTATGTGTAGCACTTGTAAACTCAGTATGGTCTAATGGGCTATTTCTTATATATTTAGTGAAAATAATAACAGTGAAAATAAATAAATCTCAGATATTATTATATATATATATATATAAATTTTAAATTATTAATGCATTTGACAATTAATTATGAATCATCAATATGGGTACGAGTTTCTACAAATATAAATAACATATTTAAATTAATTAACGTGTTTTCAATAATATTACCATTTTTCTTAGAAAATTTATGATTATTACCTGTCCTTGGGAGCCTTCATGTTAATCTCATTTACTCCAATGCTACTATCTTTAGGATCAATTCTTAAACAATGATCAAATGTTATTTTAAAATCATAAATCTATTATTAACGTATAATAATATAACAAACTAAAATAAATATTCTAAACTACCCAATCCTTCCCAAATCATGTTTTACACCTAAGCTCTAGTAAAATTTATATATTAGAGTATGCAGAATCTATATCCTATGCTTTGGTAAAATTATTTCTTAAAGTCTACAGAACCTATAACCTATTGCTCTGATACCAAATGTAACACCCCAACCCCGAAGGGGTTGGGATATTTACTTTTTACTATTGATTTACAGCGGAAGCAAATAAACTCAATTATTATTAAAGTAGAGCGCTAATTATCCATATTACAATCATTTATTTCAAAAGAAGAAAAATTACACAAACATAAATATCTGAAATCATACTAATACTTCTAATCAATCTTTATTTTTCTAATCCCCACTCGCATGCTTGCTAAGCTTGATTTCCGACATGCCCTTCAGAGTTATCTGAAATAAAAATAGGATTGGAGTGAGACGACGCTCAGTAAGTAAATAAGATTATTATTAGTGTGTGGCCAAAATGAGCTTTTTAAAAATTTCGTAAAACAATTTTTAATACTATAACTTCAAAATTTCTTTTAGAATAAATGTAAATCTAAAAATTTCTGCATAAAACTTTTGTCATCAATTACAACAGTAAAATTTTATAATCATATACTATAACTGTTAAATTAAACTTTTAACTTTAAAACTGTAAAAATATTTAATGATACACATACATATACTTTTCCTCATTCGTTTTCCTTAGATCGTCATTTAAGCACGAGAATGATCATTTTCACGTAAACTTACACTTTTCCTTCAAATCATTAGTAACTTTGTACACGTAATTAAATATGTATAAACATATATTATAAAAAACCACCCTTAGGCCTATTTTCCGTAAGTCATGTTTACCCCCATGACTAGGTTATGCGGTCCGAAGACTGGACTTAACTGACTGGCCGACCAAACTAAATCAACTTACGTAAACTTTAAGTGAGATTTTCCTTATTAAGTCATGATCCGGAACCAGGTGTGCACTCAAGAGAAATCCACTAACATAAATAACGACTCTGTAAACAGTGTGGGTGCACTCTAATCCGTTTAAACTTTAAACTACGGTACCGAGTATCTATAACTTTGAACTTTAGTTGCCATAAGGGGTTTTAAAATCATCTTATTATAATTTATGCAATTTAAAATAATATCGTGAAAATCTCATATTTACTCATATTTTCATAAAAAATGCAACGTAAAAATAAACTCATGCCACACAATTTTTGTGTTAAAAATATATGTAATTTTATTTTTGAATAGAAAGAAATGCTGAAAATTTACCCGAGAGGATTAGAACATTTCTTAACCCAAAAATAGATGCAAGTATATTAAAAATAGAACTAGTATAATTAAATATGCGTAAAAATAAACTCATGGAAATTTTGTGGAACTAATTACCATAATTGAAATTTACTTATAAAATAAACTCGGGTATGAATTTTAAATAAAAAAAATTAACATAATCAAAATTTACTTATCTTCTTCTTTTACCTTGTGTTACGAATACGATAATTATCTCTAAAAAATGAGATAAAAAAGAGTGGGTGAGTGAGAACTTACTCAAAAATTCTCTCCACCACAAATTCTTTCACTCACTAATCCTTCTCTTCTTTGAAAAAATTGTTGTGAAGAATGAAGGTTGAGAGCTTCCTATTTATAGGAAAATTTTGGGAAAGAAATGGAATTTATAAAAGTGTGGGGAGATGGGTGAAATTATAATTTTTTTAAAATTAAAGAATGGGCAAGGGATGGACAAGGAATGAGTTGAGTATGGGATGGGGATGAAGGCCATGTGGGAGTGCTTGCCACCATTCCCATTAAATAAATTTTTAATTAATTACTTACCTAATTAATTAATCAATTAGTTAATTAATTATTTTATTATTTTATTATTTTTCTTAATTATTATTATCATTATTATTATCATTGTTATTACTTTTAAACTATTTTTAGTATTTATTTATTTTTGAATAAGAATTAAATTTAAATTTTAAAAACTCATGTGGGCCCCACCTGGTCTTATGGGCCCCACACAACTTCAAGACCCAAATGGATCCTACGTAACTCCAATAATTCTCATACGATTTTATGAGCCCTACACAACTTCGAGACTCGTGTAAACCTCCACACGCCTTTGGGACTCATGTGGGCCCCACACAGTCTAGTGGGCCCCGCATAGGATACTTATATTATTACTATTTTATCATATATTTCCTCAAATTATGTTAGTCAAAACATTATTTTATGTACTTATTTACGTATATAAACAGTGTCTACCCTGTTTATCCTATGAAATTCCATTTTGACCAAGCCGACCTCCAGGGAGCGACTGAGCCGCAATGGTCTTTGAGTACTCACTAAGACAAGGTCTTTCTTAGGCATCAAACATGGAATCAAGGATCCTACAGAAAAATACTTCTATATTGATATTAACTTAATGACCATTTTTATTATTTTATTATTATTATACTTTAATCATATATATATTTTTGGGTCATCACATGGCGAGTGTGGGGGTAGCGGCAGCGGTGATGGCTGCGAGGGCAGCCAGAGAAGGAAGGAAAGGTGGGGAAAGAAGGGACGAGGGAGAGGAGGGGGCGGCTGCGACGGTAGCCGGAGGAAGAAGGAACGGAGGGGAAAGAAGGAAGCAGGGAAAGGAGGGGAAAGAAGGAAAAGGGAAAGCAGGGGCCGGGATCGGGTCAGCGCAGTGAGGCAGAAGAAAGGAAAAGCAGGGAAGAGAAGGAATATTAGGGCGACATTTACTAAAGGACAAGTAGTGACGAATCCATAACCGTTACTATTAGTAGGACAATAGTGACGAATTTATTAATTCGTCACTAATGCTCTGCCTCTTTTTTTAAGTATTAGTGACGGTCCTTAAATCCGTCACTAATACAAGGAAAATAGTGACGAATTTCGAAATTTGTTATTAATACTTTGAAATGAAAAATTAAAATTATTTTAGCATGCGGGAAGCATTAGTGACAGTTCTACAATCCATCACTATTACTAGGGCAATAGTGACGAATATATTAATTCGTGACTAATACTCTAAAACAAAAATAATGAAATCATTTTTAAATTCGGAAAGTATTAGTAACAATTACCAAATCCGTCACTAATATTGGTGCAATAGTGATGAAATAACAAATTCGTCACTAATACTCTGAAACAAAAAAATCTTATATATTTTTCAATACATGAAATATTAGTGACGGTTTGCAAATCCGTCACTAATAATAGGCAAATAGTGACGAATGAACAAATTCGTCACTAATATTCCGAAACAAAAAAATTTTATTTATTTTTCAATACATGAAGTATTAGTGACGGCCCCCAGATCTGTCACTAATAATAGGCAAATAGTGACAAATAAAGCAATTCGTCACTAATACTCTGGAAAAAAAAAATTCTAATTTATATTTGAAGATGACAATTATTAGTGACGGTCTGAAATGCGTCACTAATACTGAGGCAATAGTGACGAATATACCAATTCGTCACTAATACTCGAAACAAATAATTTTATTTATTTTTAAATTAATAGTAGTGACGATTATTTATTCATCACTAATAGGAATCTTTTAGTGATGGATATTAGTCGTCACTAATACTCTACAAATCATCGCAAATATTCTCCCGTTGTAATTTATGCATGAAAAACTATTTCCTGTGATTTTTTTCGGTTTTTAGTGACGAACTTATTAGTGACGGATTAATGTTCGTCACTAAAAGTACATATTAGCGACGATTCTCAAATTTGTCACTAATAATCCCCCTTTTGTAATGAAATTGAATTCGTCACTAATAAGTTTGTCACTAAAAGCCAGTTTTTTTTGTAGTGACGGGAAGTATTAGTGACAATTCTCAAATCCGTCACTAATAATTGGCAAATAGTGACGAATAAATGAATTCGTCAATAATACATAGAAATAAAAAAAATATTTATTTTTAAATACAAAAGTATTAGTGACGGTTCTCAAAACCGTCACTAATATTGGATAATAGTGACGAATATATAAATTCGTCACTAATACTCTGGAACAAAAATTTTTATTTATTTTTAAAATAATAGTAGTGACGGTTATTTATTCGTCGCTAATAAATATCTTTTAGTAACAAATCTTGTTCATCACTAATACTGTACAAATCGTCGCAAATATTTTTTCGAGATAATTTCTGCGCGAAAAACTATTTTTCGCAATTTTTTTTAGTTTTTAGTGACGAAATTATTAGTGACGGATTCAGTTTCGTCACTAATAGCTCTGTATTAGTGACGGTTCTCAAATCCGTTACTAATACCCAAAACTGAATCCGTCACTAATAATTTTGTTACTAAAAACCAGTTTTTTTTTTTTTTAGTGAGACCTTGAAAATTTCTCTTCTAGGCTCAGGAATAGTGGCATCCAACAAGGATAAAATTAGCCCACGTTATATAAATTAGTAAGGGACTTTCGATTCCCAAGGTCCCCAATTAATAAGCATCATTTATTGAAAAAAAAAAAAAAGGCTAGAATCAGGGTGGAGAGTTGAGAAAAGGCATCATCCATTCAATTGATCCCATTATTAAAAGTATAAAGGATCAAATCTAGTAATTAAGATGGGATGATGTGTTTAATAGACAATACTCAACACCAAAAAAAAAAAAATGCATATCGAAAACGTAACAAAGCTCATGCATTGATTTGAGTTGTATGGTTTTGTATAAAATTTAATATAATTTTAAGTCGAGATATCATTATGAATTTGAAGATTCATTTTAAAAATTATTGAAAGCTATCTCAAAACTATTGAGCCTTTATATATGATTTCTTTTAAAGAAACACAATTTTTTAAACAATAGTAAATTCTTATAGACTGAGAAATTACATAATAAAAATTGAAAAATAAATCACAATCTGGGATATAGGCGAAGAATCCAATGAGTGTGATTTTTAGAATATTAAATAAGTAACAAATCAAATATGTACATAAGTGGACACTTGGGCTCCTCGCATGGAACTAGTCATTAAAGCTAAATAAATGCACTTATTACATAGGCAGAAAATTATTGCACAATTTTAATGAATCGTAAAACAATCCATACATATATACTTATTAAAGCTCGGGGAGCCTTTTATTTAATCTTGCATCAATAACACCTAGCTAGCTCGCTTGCTAGCATGCACATTGGGTTCTTCATTTAAGTTGAAATAGATGGAATGCTCTGCTCATTTCGAAAGAAATTTGCAAGATCTGCCATGGTCTTCACATGCACCAATCTGTCAAAATTTTTGTTGAAATATTTTCTACCCCAAATGCTCGCCCTTTTATAGCTTGTGTTGCCAAATTTGTTGTTCGTGCCCAAGTCAAGGTCTCTATAGTTGAGATATGCACCTCTTGGGGATTTCGAAACATGGGGAGCCATATACTTGTAAAGCCTCCTAAGCCATTCAACATACTGTATGGCTGTTGTATTTTCCTCATCTTGATCCCAAGTCACTCTGTAAAAGATTTTGTATATGTAGCCAGCTCTATGCGGAAAAGGAAGTGCAGATTCTGAAATCTCACTCATTCTTCCACCATAAGGAACCAAGATTATTTTTGCTGTCTTGCCGTCATCCTCATGAATCTTTCCCCATATATTCTCCCACGAAAGCTTGGAAATCGGCTTTGTGACGTAGTCTGATTTCCCCTTAAAGGACCCTATCCCGTCATCACTTGTCCTATTCAGCACATCCTCAAGAGGACTGCCCTTGGGAAATTCTGCAAAATAGTGGATGGATTCTATCCAGCTCATTTCAATACAATCTTTCTTGGCCAAACCTAGTTCTGGGAAGTCGTCACGCATCAGCGAGACTAGTTCATCAATCTTCCCAAGAAACAAGGAAAGGAATGAAACTTGTATGGTTCGTGTGCCTTGCTGGCTAGCACTATTGGCAGTACTTATTAGAGGCATGATGAACAGATCTCTATCAATTTTTTCTGCAACATATTGCCACCGATAAATCAAGTTTATTGCGTTTTGGCTCGTGTCTCTAGTGACATTGAAAACGGTCACTGTTGGTGGGACTTGAACCAATTCTATCTTCCAGGCCACGATGACTCCAAAGCTTGCACCTCCTCCTCCTCTAATGGCCCAAAACAAGTCCTCCCCCATAGATTTTCTGTCAAGAACTTCGCCACTAGCAACTACAATGCGAGCATCAATCACATGATCAGCCGCCAAGCCGTATTTACGCATCATTGTGCCATAGCCTCCCCCACTGATGTGGCCACCAGCACCTACTGTAGGGCACATACCAGCAGGAAAGCCCAGAGTTCGACTTTTCTGGGCAACTGTATAATAAACTTCGCCCAAAGTTGCACCTGCCTGAATCCATGCAGTTTCGTTCTCGACGTCTACATTTATAGATCGAAGATTGATGAGATCGACAATCACAAATGGAACGTGTGCCACAAAGGAAAGACCTTCAAAGTCATGGCCACCGCTCCGAGTCCTAATCTCCAAGCCATGCTCTTTGGAGCAGATGATGGTCGCTTGAATATGGGATTCATGCAGAGGTGTAATGATGACTAAAGGTTTTGGCGTAATAGGTGTCGAGAAATGCATATTATAAATGGAGGACTGCAGTATAGAAAAGAAGGAGGAATTGGCCGGGGTGTAAATGACTTTGGAGATGGAGTCGGAATCGTTGGAACGCAGGGAAAGGCATTGCAGAAAGCTGTCATGCACAGAGGCAGAAGCTGCCCATGCAATTGATAAGAAGAAGAGAAGATGAAAAGAGAGAGAAAGCAGGGAAGGGGTTTGATAGGGAGTCTTCATCTTTGGGTTATTGCTGAATGAGAAATGGATGATGAGGGGAAGCTAGCAGAGTTCTTATATTTATAATGCCTCAAATAAACTGATTTGGGATTTTGTCAGTGTGAATGTACGTAAGAGTCTCATCACGCATATTAATAATGCCTCAAAAATATTTTGACCGTTTATATGCATTTGAATTTATTTCTTTAATATATATATATATATATATATATATATATATATATATATATAAATGCCAGGAACCCGCACTGTCAAATTCAATGCATTATCCAAATTGATTATGTAATTCTCATGGCGTGAACGACTGGCCATTTAGGATTCCGTATTTAACAATGAGCGCAAAAATAGTTGTTGAAGAAACAAATAAATTAAAAAAAAAAAAAAAAATGTTGGCCATAGACCACCAGCTAAGATGGGAAAGGGAACAGAAAGAAAACCTGCATGACTGAACTGGTGCGATTTCCTTGCGTATACAAGGCAAATTTTGATGAGTGGAATGGAATAGAATTGTTTAGTTTTAAATATTTTTATATAATTTTTTATTAATTTTTATTTAGATATTCCAAGCATTGAGTTAAAGAGACGTAATTAATTCCATGAATGCAACAAATTAGATGATTTAGATGTGAGCTTTCAGGTGTCATTTTTAGTTGAAAGCATGAATTTTGTGCATTAAATTTGAATATAGGTAGGTTCGGATAAAATTTAATACAATTTTATATTACTTCTTTTTCAAATCTTTTTCAAAATAAGAAAAATTTAGAAAAGAATAAAAATCTAAATTTTCAATATAAATGATGTTAAACAAGGAAATATGGTGATATTTTGTAGTTTTTGAAAAATTAAAAATTACAAAGAATTTTTCATAACTTAACAATTTCTTTAACTTTCTTTGAATGATATGTCTTTGAAAAAAATTGGGCTGGAAGAATGGTTCTAAAGTAACAATGGCAATATTGGTACCTCACCTAGAGTTTGGCAATAAATGTAACCAATTAGACAATTTAGATATGAATTTTAGATGTCATTTTTGTTTCGCAACATGAATTTTGAGTAATAGATTTGAATTTGGATGGATTTTAATAAAATTTAATATAATTATATATAACATCTTTTTCAAATCCACATAATTAGGAATCTAAGATTTCTTCCAAAGATAAGATTTGGGTCTTTTTAGTTGTAGAAAATAAATTTGATTTTTTATTTCATTATTTAAAAAAATAAATATCTTTATTGTTCAAATTTTCAACATTTTCAAAAAATAAAAAAAAAAAGAATAAAAAATATAAATTTTCAATATACAATATGTCTATTTTTGTGTATCTTTCAATAATGTACGAGTCATACAAAATAATATTTTAGTATAACATTACTAATATATCATTGGCTTAGGTATCTTTTGGTTTGGTGTAGACCAAACCGTCGAAGGTTTCATGGAGTTCAGGAAAAAAAAAAAAAAACCATCAACAATTATGTGTTACTGCAGCCGGGTAAATGGGTAAAATTATTAAAAAGCGTTTGGTTAAAGACCAAACTGTCGACGGTTTTTGTAATGACTCAAAATATTTTAACAATTTAAAACAATAAGAAAGATAAAAAGAGGAAAAGGGGAAAAAGAAGAAAGGGAAAAGAAATTTTAAAAGGGTAACAAGCAGGCACTCGTCAACGAATTGGATTTTCTCGTCAATGAACAATCTTCTGAGCCTCATCACCGAGTATGCATGTCTCTTCGATGAGGGTTTACCGAGAGAGGCTCTCATATATCTGAATTTTGTCGATGAGCTCTCGGTTTTGTCCAAGAGCGGTGTTCTTGGGCTTGTCGACAAGTCTAGATGTCTCGTCGATGAGGCCACACGGCAAGTTGTCTATAAATAGGAAACAATCAGATTTTCTACGAAGGAATTTATTTTTCCTTCTGTTTCTCCCTCTAAAAACAGTTCCTCTGCCTTCTCTCTTCGAATCTGGCCCGAATTTAGCCCGGTTTGACAATCAAAAGCTACCACGAGACTCCTGATAAGATTCTCTACAAGGTAAGCGGAGTAGAATTTTGATTTGAGAGGTTTGGGAAACATCCCAAAATTAGGGTAAGTGAGATAATTTAAGGTTATTATTTTGAGATATTTGGAACATAGAAAGTATTATATGGGTATTTTTTTGAGATTTGAGAAAGTTGAGATTTTTGGAATACATGGTCTCGTTTTGTTCGGTTCAGGCAAGAAACCCATGGAGCAGGTAAGGGGAAATATTTTATAACAACAATTTTATTAATTTTTAAACAACTAATTTTGGGTATAAATCCTACATTTTTAGGTATAATTTTATGAACCATGCTGGTATTGAAAATAATGCTTTTAAATATATAATATATTAGGAAAAATTGTGTGGCATGAAAATAACTTTGACAATCAAATGGTTGCGAATACTGTGGAATTATGCTTTATTGTGTGATTATTAATACTGTTTGGGCTGCGAATTCTGTTTGGTTGAAAATATTGGTTGGTTGTGGATACTGTTTGATTGTGTATACTGTGACAGATGTGCGGATGTGTTGAGTGGTTGGATTTGCTTTTGATTTGTGTTGTGGTTCATGTAAATTGTGATATAACGTTGGCAGTGGTATGAGGAGGTCGTTATATGGTCGTTTAGATTGGGGATAATTGTTGACAGTGATGTGAGGAGTTTGTTTACCTATTTACCATGAACACAGTGTTTGTGTTGTAATTTGTGTGGTTGATTAGTCTTGTGTGGACATGTTTGTTGTATGTATGATAGTCTTGTGTGGACCAGTCCTGTGTGGACATTTATTTTCCATATGGATGGGAGTCCTATGTGGACATCGTATTCTATGTGTTCATGGACCTTGTGTGGGTATGATTGAAGACTGTGTGGATTGATTGTGGTAGTCATATATGTGTGGAACCCTGTTAAATAATTGTTATTGGTCATGTGTAACTTTAATTACTTAAGTATTTATGGTAAAATTAAATTCTCCACCTGAGGGCTTGCCAAGGAAGGCGAGTACTCTGGTAATTATTTATGGATACTAGTGTAGAGGGAAGCCACTTGTATGGCAGGTGACCTTCCCTATTCTTTGATACTTTACCTGGGTACATAACCCGAGGGTTTACTGAGAAAGGTGAGTGCCTTGGCATTAGCACTTGAGCAGAGGGAATCTACTTGTATGGGCGGGTAGACTTCCCTATTCTTAGGAATTATCAGTAAGAATAATTATGTATGTGGGCATGTGATTGGGTGATAGAGAAATTGACAATGGTGTGATTATGAACGCGTTATCTTGGCTGCTATTGGTGGTGAAATGCAATTGTATGGATATTTTAATTATATATTAAACACTTCAGTCACACACTGTTGTAAATTATTTCTTCCTTACTGAAAGGTGCCTCACCCAGTCAATTTATTAATTTTTTCAGGTCTTCCAGGTGATCGAGCTTAGAAAGCTCCAGGGCAAGGTCGTTTTGTGAGTAAATGAAAGGAACTGATATGTATAGTTTTATTTTTAATTATTTTGGTCATGTAATATGGAGAATTTGGTTGTACTTTTTGGGTTTGCTTATGTGAATTTAGAACTCTAGTATTATGTTTGAGGTTATTTAATTATTTCCGCTGCGTGAATGGTATCAGAGACACGTGTTGATCTCATAACACTTCGAGCCCCACGTGGCGGGTTCGAGGCATTATAGTTTGTATCAAAGCATAACAGTTTTGCATATTTTAGGAGAATTAATACCAAAGTATAGGTTTGAGTTGAATGAGGGTAGTAATGGGTAGATTAGGGTGTTGATAGAAGTTTGAGTTTGTTTCTTAGCTTGGAGGTAAAAATCTCTTGACGGACTCCTATGATTTTTTAAATCAGTCTATGATTTCAAAAAACCATGATAAATCCATTGACAATGATGTTTCTAAGTGAATTTGAATTTGAAAGTTAAGATGATTGTGGATAAATGGATTTGGATATTTAATTGAGGATTTGGATATTAAATTGGTTTCATGTTTTTTGATTATGTCAGATATATTAAGATGTGGAGATTCTAAATTGCCTTTGTTGTATATTTATATTCAGGGATGGATCCTAGAGGGAAAGGCGTGGATGAAGGAGGAGGAAGCAAATTGGGAGCTTCCATTGGGGATGAGATTGACACCTCTCGATTGTTACGAGGAATAGCTCGTCAGGTTAGGGAAGAGATGAGATGAGACTTCGAGGGATCAAGCTACCCACTAGTGCGCTAAGGTTGCACGATTGATTAATTCACCCGTCTAAAACCCTCCTTTTTTTAGGGTGGCACTGACCTGATTAAGGCTAAGATATGGATGCAAGAAATGGAAAAGATACTGGAGGTGTTGAACTGCACCAAGGAGCAGAAGATTCTTTTCGCCACCTTCAAACTAGCTGGAGAAGATGAATGGTGGTGACATGCAATGAAACTGTTGGAGGAACAGCGAGCGCTACCTATAGCGATGACATCAAGTCATTTCAAGAAGGTCTTTTATGACGGATACTTTCCCACCACCACCAAAAATGCATAGGCGAAGGAATTTTTCAGCTTGACTCAGGGGCACTTCAATGTTTAGCAATATGCTGCTAAATTTCTGGAACTTTCTCGCTTTGCCCCTTCCATAGTTCTACATGAACACCAAAAGGTTAGGTGGTTTGAAAGGGGTTTGAATAAGAGGATTCAAGAGTATATGGGGTGTTTACAGATTCAAGATTTCGTGAAACTGGTGGAGAAAGCTACTATTGCAAAGTCGAGTTTGCAGAGAGGTACAAAGGAATCAAAACGAAGGAAAGGCATGCATCTCCTCATTCCCAAGCAAATGTCAGACAAGGGTCGTGGAGGGGAGACATAGATGTTGCAGGTCAGGGGTTAAAAAGAAATGATCAGGGACGACGGAGCTATTTGTTATGCCTCCACTGTATTAAATGTAACCAGTGGCATTGGGGAGAATGTCAGAGTAAGGGTGTCCTATGCTATAGATGCGGCAAACATGGTCACATAGCTCGGGAATGTCGAGAACTTCCAAACAATGCACCAGCTTCGAATCAGAATCAGAGGAACAACCCGATGCCTAGCGGCGACTGTGCCCCCGCACATGTGGGTACACCTGAGGAGGCCAACACTAAAGGCCCAGGTAATATGTTTATGTTAGCGTGTCTGTAAATTTTGTTTGATTTTGCATGTTTCAGTGTTGCATATGTTTGATTTAGTTGAAATGTATGAATGTGTTTAGTTAGCTTTTTTGTTGTGAAAATGGGTGATTAATGAAAATTGAGGACGAAATTCATTTAAGGAAGGGAGAATGTAACGACTCAAAAATTTTTAACTATTTAAAATAATAATAAAGATAATAAGAGGAAAATGGGAAAAGGAAGAAAGGGAAAAGAAATTTTAAAAGGGTAACAAATAGGCACTCGTCAACAAACTAGATTTTCTTGTCGACGAGCAATTTTCTGAGCGCCGTCGCCAAGTATGCATGTCTCATCGATGAGGGTTTATCGAGAGAGGTTCTCATATATCTGAATTTTGTCGATAAGCTCTTGGTTTCGTTCACGAGCGGTGTTCTTAGGCTCGTCGATGAGTCCAGATGTCTCATCAATGAGGCCACGTGGCAAGTTGCCTATAAATAGGCAATAATCAGATTTTCAGCAAAGAAATTCATTTTTCCTTATGTTCATCTCTCTAAGAATGGTTCCTCTGCCTTCTCTCTTTGAATTCGGCCCGAATTTAGTCTGATTTGACGATCAGAAGCTACTACGAAACTCCTGGGAAGATTCTTTACAACATAGGCGGAGCAGAATTTTGATTTGAGAGGTTTGGGAAACATCCCAAAACCAGGGTAAGTGAGATAATTTAAGGTTTTATTATTATTTTGAGATATTTGGAACATAGGAAGTATTATATGGGTATTTTTCTGAGATTTGAGAAAGTTGGGATTTTTGGAATACAGGGTCTCGTTTTGTTTGGTTTAGGCAGAAAACTCGTGGAGCATGTAAGGGGAAATATTTTATAACAACAATTTTATTAATTTTTAACTGACTAATTTTGGGTATAAATCCTACATTTTTAGGTATAATTTTCTGAACTATGCTGGTATTAAAAAAACTATTTAAATATATATATATATATATATATATATATATTGGGAAAAACTGTGTGGCATGAAAATAACTTTGACAATCAAATGGTTGTGAATACTGCAGAATAATGTTTTATTGTGTGACTGTGAATGTTGTTTGGGCTGCGAATTCTATTTGATTGAAAATATTGGTTGGTTGTGGATACTGTTTGATTGTATATACTATGACAAATGTGTGGATGTGTTGAGTGGTTGGATTTACTTTTGATTTGTGTTGTGATTCATGTAAATTGCGATATAGCGTTCACAGTGGTATAAGGAGGTTGTTATATCATACCTGATATTACCGTCATATAACGTTGGCAGTGGTATGAGAGGTTGTTGGAATTGGTGTGATCCCAAAAGGGGCTGAATTGGGTTTTAAAACATTTTTCATTAATTTAAAACATTTCTTTGATTCACCACAGTTCATATCTTATTCAACATATATACGTGTATGTAAATCGAGTTTAACAATAAAAGCAAACATACACGTGTGCAGTATCTTATTTAAATTAAATGTGTGCATGAGAATAATTTTGACATTAAATAAACATTCATACACATGTTTAAATTAAAGTATAGGAATTTAAATAAGATAGAGAGAACGACACCATATTTGTTATCGAGATTCAGCCAAACCAGCCTACATCGCCGCCTTGGGCATACCCCCCCAAGGATTCCACTATACCTACTCACCTAACCGGGCAGAGCAAAAGCCTTTTACATCCTCTCCTTATAGGGCGAGGAAAACCCCAGCTCAATTATTAGGCTAAGCCGAGCTAGTCTTACTTACAGGGCTGAGACTCCTCAGTTCAATTCCAGGCTGAACCGAACCGGTCTCATTTACGGGGCTGAGACTCCCCAGTTCAATTAAAGGGCTGAACCTAACCGTTACAATGAAACCATTTTTGTACATGAAAATGCTTCTGAAAAATACGAGCAGATATGTGCACAATAAGCTCAATAAAATATGCACTCTCTTATGATGTGATTTATGCTCAGTAGAGTAAGGGTGCTTTACTAAATTTGAACCCTAATAAAAAAAATTTCTCCAAAAAGATATTTCAATAATAATATAGGAGAACCTAGGGTTTTGCTCTTTCAATGATTTTTGCACAGATAGAATGTATATGAAAAATGAGTATTATGTTCTCCAATCAAAGATTTATGCAAGTTAGAAATACATGGAGAATCTAGGAGTTAAGCTCAATAAAATATTTGTACAATAAATAACTTCTTCCAAAATATATTTATCAAGGAAATAATCTGGGAGAAAACCAAAGTTACACTCTCAAAACAATTTTCAAAGAATAAAGAATAAGTGAGAGTAGGCAAATAAATACCCAAATATAAATATGCTCTCTTCAAGAGTAATTTTGAAATGAAAGAGTGGAAGAGAGTTAGAGAGCTTTTTATAAATATTTTGGCCCCAAAAGAAGAAATTTTCACAATAGAAATGATTTGGGGAACTTTGATTAACCAAAGATTAGAGAGAAATTTAGAGTTAATCAAAGTTACTAATTTGGAGTAATGAGGGGGTATTTATAGAGTTCGTGAAAAATATGACTGTTGGAGACATGTTCGGTATTTTGGAAAAGTTTAATTAAGTTTTAATGACGTTTTAAACACTTAAAAAATATTCCAACCCAAGAGCATCGGTCAACCAGAACAAGTTTGGTCCACCGAAGTTCTTGATGTTCAGTCGATCGGGCAAGAAATGAACTGAGGTCTCGGTCGATCGGGCAAGGGTCTCAAAGGCAATTTTTCTGAATTAGCGCAGTTCGGTCGATCGGGAATATTTGAACTACTAACTTTGGTCAACCAGGTAGTTGGGATATCTCCCCAGGACCCTTGGTCGACTAGAGCATTGGAATACATTTTGGGCTCGGTCGACTAGGTGGTCAAAAGTTGAATTGGATGGAGTTCAGTCAACTGGGAGATATATACTTAGTTGGGCTTGGTCGACCAGACTGTGGTCAAACTATTGACCTTGTCTGGGTTGAATCGACCAAGGCATTTTTTACTTAAAAGTTCGGTCAACCGAATGTGCACATTTTGTGCATTTCGGTCCTGTTAAAGCCACCAATCACCCTATTCAAATGACCAACATATATATGTGCATTAGTGAGTGTCCTAGAGTCATTTCTAGATTCTTTTGAGGACACCAAAAAAATCCGGTGTCGGTGGAACGAAGTTTTTGTAAACTTCGTTTGGCCTCGCTTTTAACCCTAAAGCTATTCCAAAAACTTTGTATGATTTTAGTCTTTTCAGAAAAAGGTTTTTTGGTGAGATGTGCTAATCCCTAGGGTCTATCTACGGTCGTTCTGAGCATTCAAACACATCATGCAAATGCATGCATTATTACAAACCAAAGATATAAAATTAAATGCAAATACAAATTAAAATTAACGTCTTCATCCTTTACTCTTCCGTCTTCATGGAATACGCCAAAAAAATATGATTTTGTGTTCCTTCAGGCTTCCATGTCCTTTACCTCATGTGTGTGCTGAATCATGAACCTGTTCAAAAACACTAAATGCACACATGAGATACTTGTACTTTGTCAGCATCAAAATAAGGATCAGGCTCAAAAAGTCAACAAAGGCTGTTATGTAGGCATTTATATTGGGGGTAAACATTGGCAGTGGTATGAGGAGTTTGTTTACATATTTACCATGAACAAAGTGTTTGTGTTGTAATCTGGGTGGTTGATTAGTCCTGTGTGAACCAGTCCAGTGTGGACATGTTTGTTGTATGTATGATAGTCCTACGTTAACCAGTCCTATGTGTAAATGTGTTTTCCATATGGATGGAAGTCCCGTGTGGGCATCGTATTATGTGTGTGTTTATGGAACATGTGTGGGTGTGATTGAAGACTGTTCGGATTATCCTATGTGGATAAATTGTGGTAGCCATATATGCATGGAACTTTTTGAAATAATTGCCATTGGTCGAGTGTAACTTTAATTACTTAAGTATTTATGGTAAAGTTAAATTTTCCATTTAAGGGCTTGCTGAGGAAGGCGAGTACTCTAGTAATTATTTATGGATACCAGAGTAGAGGGATGCCACTTGTATGGGTGGGTGACCTTCCTTATTCTCAGAGATTTTACCTGGATACATAACCCGAGGGCTTACAGAGAAAGGTGAGTGCCTTGGTGTTAGCACAAGAGTAGAGGGAATCTACTTGTATGGGCGGGTAGACTTCCCTATTCTCAAGAATTATCAGTAAGAATAATTTTGTATGTGGGCATGTGATTGGGTGACAGAGAAATTGACAATGGTGTGATTATGAAACCGTTATCTTGGCTGCTATTGGTGGTGAAATGCAATTGTATGGATATTTTAATTATATATTAAACACTTCATGTCACACCCCAAACCCAGAAATAGGACCCGGGGTGAAAATGTAATCTAACATGTCCCTGTATCCGATAAAACATCCAAAGATACAGTACAAATGATGAGGGTCCGACCCCGTGGGGTTCCCAAGCACCCTAAACACATCCAAACACAATCATATACGCAGCAGAAAAAGATCATTCTATATATACATATGCAGTACCATACCAGAGTCTATACAAGATCAGAATACGGCTATATCACGAATGTACAAACAGGTGCCCAAATAAATCTCAAAATGGCAACCCACCAAATATACTATCCTAGCACTTATCCAAGCACTAACCGCAGTATACCGGCCACTACGCTCCCTACACCAGGATGCTAGTTCCGATTACTCGAAGGATCTGTAAAAATGTACGTACAGCAGGGGTGAGACACCTCTCAGTAAGGAAGAACACAGGTTATATCGATGTGTGGCATTTGAGTGTTATCATGATGCAACACACACGCAGTTAAATGCAATCTAGTACTAGTCTACACAGTGCATACACACACACATTCACATACACATGATCAGCAAACCCGGTGTCGTCACACCCATCAGCCTGAAGCCAGCCCGTGACATACGGCGTTGGCCCGTAGCCAACCTGTGAACATGGCGCCACCAGCACATGGCTAGTCCCTGACTCCCATGACATCGTACCAACGCAAACTGGTGGATCCACACCCTTCGACCTGATCTGCCGGTATAGGCTCATGCCCTCAGATATAGAGCCAAACACTCTTGCCTACATGACAGGCGATAAACACACGCCCTCGGATATAGAGCCGGACACTCTCAGTACCTGGAACAATTTCGGAACCGCATTCCTACTAGAATTTCAACATATCACACACACATGCATGCTCATATAACTAAACAAACCACACCCATTTGGTAATCTAAATCATGGTTTTCCAAAAAAATACAATTTAAACAAGTCAAGGCACAGCCATTCCATTAACACAGTATAAATCACCATATACACTCTTGGTTTTCAACAAAACCAGGGATGCAGCCCGTCACCCCCTTTTTCCCAAAAATGTAATAATGAAAAACTCATAGTTTTCCCCATTAGATCCCCCCAAATGAGTAGCCAAAACACACACAGGACCGTGAACCACAGTTCCACTGAGTCCAATTTCAAAAATAACCAATATAAACATAGTTCCCCTTACCTTTTCCCCGAATAGCTAATCCCGAACTCTAAGGTCCCTAAACAGCGAACCGAGTTCTAAAACCTACAAATCACAGTACAGAATATGCTCATAAGACAGTTTCCTAAAAAACTACTAGAACAGAAATGAAATCTGAGCCTTACCTCGATTTTACGCCGAACCCAAAAATCTCCGAAATGGGATTCCAATCCGTAGAACTTGTAGAGAATCCTTCCACGATCCTCATGGTAACTTCAGATTCACGATTCCAGCGACGATCGGCAAAGAAATCTAGAGAGAGAGAGAAAGTAGGGAGAGTTCTAGAGAGAGAGAGAGAGAGATATTTGAAGTTTCTTAGTCAGTGAGTAAAGGAAATTTCTATTTATAGCCCTTTGACCCGGGCGAATTCGTTGACGAAATGGTGCCTTCGTTGATGAGGCCCTATAGTCTTCTCATTGACGAGACGAGGGATTCGTCGATGAACCTTGATATTCCTGGTTTTTCGAAACTCCTCGGCTTCCCCTCGTTGACGAGTCTCTGAATTTCGTCGACGTGATGGACAAAGACTTCGTTGACGAAATCTGGCTTCATCGACGAGGCCTGATCTTTTACCAAAATGCCCCTCTCTTTAAATATTTAAAAACCATTATCAAGAGTCGGGTTCTTAGAATCTCCCCTCCTTATAAAAATTTTGTCCTCGAAATTGTACTCTCTCATACACGAATCATTTATACAATCGAACACATATATACCAATCTAAAGAAAAACTGGTGACCACATACACATACATATCTTCACTTATGGAGGAGAAATACTGTGGTTACATATACAACTGTCTCAGGAGTTCACAATAGACACACTCCCGATGACTAACCACTTATCCCAACCCATAGTAGGATCATGTACAAGTGCTCAAAACAATTGTGGATACTTCTGGTGTATTTCCGTTTCCAGTTCCCAAGAAGCTTCCTCAACCTCGTGGTTCCGCCACAATACCTTCACTAACGGCATCTCTTTGGTACGAAGCTTCTGAACTTTACGGTACAGAACCTGAACAAGTATCTCCTCATACGCTATAGTATCCCCAATTTCCAACTCATCATAACTGATAACATGTGATGGATCCATTATGTACCTTCTCAACATGGATACTTGAAACACATCGTGGACCCTCGAGAGTACTAGAGGTAATGCAGTCCTATAGGCTACCAGACCCATTCGAACAAGTACCTCGAATGGTCCAATATACCTCGAACTCAACTTGCCCTTCCTTCTGAATCTCATCACCCCTTTCATCGGAGCAATACACAAGAATACCTTACCTCCCACTTCAAACTCTAAATCACGGCGGCGAACATCTGCATAACTCTTCTGCCAACTCTGAGCTGATCTAATCCTCTCCCGAATCAAACCCACCTTCTCAGACACCTGCTACACGAGTTCAATTCCTAACACCTGACGTTCACCAACCTCTTGCCAACACAAAGGAGATCGACACCTCCGACCATACAAAGCCTCGAACGGTACCATCCCAATACTAGATTGGAAGCTGTTATTATAAGCAAACTCTACAAGTGGCATAAACTGTATCCAGCTCCCATCGAAGTCTAACACACACGCTCGCAACATATCCTCCAATATCTATATCGTCCTCTCCGACTGTCCATCAGTCTGAGGGTGGAATGCTATACTGAAAGTAAGTTTCATCCCCAATGCCTCCTGCAAGCTCATTTAGAATCGAGAAATAAACGTCAAATCCCGATCTGATACTATGGACACCGATATCCCATGCATTCTCACAATCTCGTGCACGTACAACTCCGCCGGCCTACTTAAAGGATAGCTAACTTCCATCGGTATGAAATGAACAGATTTCGTCAATTTATCCACGATCACCCAAATAGCATTCTGCCCGTGAAGTACTGGCAGCAATCCAGTCACAAAATCTATAGAAATATGCTCCCATTTCCACACCGGAATAGGCAAAGGCTGCAATGGCCCTGCCGGCCTCTAATGTTCAGCTTTCACCTGCTAACACGTCAGACACTACTCCACGAACTGAGCAATCTGCCTCTTCATACCAGACCACCAAAAGGTCTCGCGCAGGTACTGATACATCTTTGTACTACCAGGATGTACCGTATACAAAGAACGATTTGCCTCCTCTAGAATCGTCTTTCTGATCTCAGCATAATTCGGAACACACAACCTGGTCCCAAACCTTAGCACACCTCCCTCAAAGATGTTAAACTCTGTAACCAGTCCCTGCTGTACCTTTTCCATAACCTCTGCCAACTCTGCATCACTAGCCTGCGCGGCTTTTATACGCTCAAATAGGGTCCGTTGGACCACCAAACCAGCAAGATAATCCTGATGATCACCAACCACCAACTCTATACCTGAGCTCTCCAAATCTCGTCTAATATGACACTGAGTTACAACTACAGATACAACCGTAGGCCCTAACTTCCAACTCAACGCATCAGCTACCACATTAGCCTTCCCCGGGTGATAACTGATTGTGCAGTCGTAGTCCTTGATCAACTCTAGCCACCGCCTCTGTCTAATATTCAACTCTTTCTGCATGAAGAAATACCTGAGGCTCTTATGGTCTATGAAGATCTCACACTGCACACCATATAGATAGTGTCGTCAAATCTTTAGTGCATATACAACAGCAGTCAACTCCAAATCATGCGTAGGGTAGTTCTTCTCATATTCCTTCAGTTGCCGAGAAGCATAAGCTACTACCTTACCCTACTGCATAAGCACACATCCCAGGCCTTTCAAAGACACGTCGCTATAAATCACAAACTCACCATCCCCTAAAGGAATGGTCAACACTAGAGCAGTAACCAGCCGGTGCTTCAATTCTTGAAAGCACTGCTCGCAATCACTGGTCCACTCAAACTGTACTCCCTTCCTGGTCAATCGTGTCAAAGGTCCAAACAGTTTAGAGAAACCCTCTACGAACCAACGATAGTAATCTGCCAATCCTAGAAAAATCCGAACCTCCTGCACATTCTTCGGCCTTACCCAGTCAACCACAACTTCAATCTTACTAGGATCAACTGATATACCATCCCTAGTAACCACATGGCCTAAGAATGCAATCTGACTCAACCATAATTCACACTTCTTTAGTTTAGCATACAGCTTCTTCCCTCGCAAAATCTGTAACACTAACCTCAAATGTTCCACGTGTTCTTCTGTACTCCTCGAGTATACCATAATGTCGTTAATGAATACCTCTACAAATCGATCTAGGTACTCATGGAAAACCCTGTTCATTAGATCCATGAACATCGTCAGAGTATTCGTCAACCCAAAAGGCATGACCAAAAACTCGTAGTGGCCATATCTGGTTCTGAAAGCCATCTTGGCTACATCCTCCACTCTAACCCTTACCTAATGATGCCCTAACCACAAGTCAATCCCCAAAAACTGGTCAAAGAGATCATCTATACGAGGTAAAGGATAGCGATTCTTCACAGTCACCTTGTTAATCTCATGGTAATCAATGCACATCCGCATTGACCCGTCCTTCTTCTTCACAAACAATACTAGAGCTCCCCAGGGCGAAACACTAGGTCGAATGAATCCCCTGCCCAGTAATTCCCATAACTGCTCCTTCCACTCCCGAAGTTCTGCTGGAGCCATCTGGTATGGAGCTTTAAAGATCGGTGCCTTACCAGGTAGCAGCTCCATCGCAAACTCCACCTCACAATCCGGAGGTAAACCGGGTAAATGATTTGGAAACACATCCGAAAACTCACTGACTACCCAAATATCCTTGAGTCTCAACCCATCCCGCGACGGTTACTTCATACAAGCTAGGTACTCCTGACATTCGTCCAAAAGTAGCCTCCTCGCCTGTAGTACTGACAGAATCTGTGGCGCTGAATGCACACACGATCCCACGAATTCGTACTCCTATTCCTCAAGAGATCTGAAAACTACCACCTTCCTACGACAGTCAATCATAGCATAATTGGAGAACAACCAATTCATCCCCAGAATGACATCAAACCCCAACATGTCATATACAACAAGATTTACCGGTAGCAGGTTTCTTTGAATTTCCACTAGGCAATCTACCAACATCTTCCTATAGAAAGATACACTCCCAAATGGCGTAGTAACAAATAACACCTCATTCATCTCTCGAGTCTCAACCCCACACCGTCCCACAAAACTCACAGATACAAAAGAATGGGTTGCACCCGAATCAAATAAAATAGAAGCCTTATTTGAAAGCAATAATAAGGTACCTGTCACCACATTCCCTGCATGCTCAGCGTCCACTGGAGTAAGAGAGTATACTCTGGCTGGAGATGTATTCGTCTGAGTGGTTCCCCAAGGTATCTGATTACTCCCCTAGTTCCCACTGAATGTAGGCACAT
Organism: Malania oleifera; assembly: GCF_029873635.1. Taxonomy (NCBI): domain Eukaryota; kingdom Viridiplantae; phylum Streptophyta; class Magnoliopsida; order Santalales; family Ximeniaceae; genus Malania; species Malania oleifera. The sequence goes on from NC_080419.1 coordinate 108,082,920, forward strand.
CTAGCTTCGATGCACGACAATCACGAAACATATGACCTAGCTGGCCATAGTTGTAGCAGTTACCCCCAAATGACCGGCACTCACCCTCGTGCCATCTGTGGCATCTGGTACAATGTCCACTAGTCTGGCTCCCCCAAGAATCTTGGCGCTCAGCATTCTAACGATAACCCAAGCCCTTGCTCCTCTTCTTCCACTATCCCTGATAAGATTCTATCTGAGAACCAGAAGGTAACGTCCTCTTCCTCGATTCCTGATCCACCTCGTCCTCTCGAATACCGGTCTCAATCACCCTGGATTTATCCACCAACACCGAGAACTCGCGGATCTGAAGCATACCCACCAGTCTGTGGATATCCTTCCTCAGGAACTTCTCGAACCTCCGAGTCTTCTCATACTCGCTCAAGATCAAACATGGTGCAAAGAGGGACAACTCCATGTAACGAGTCGCATACCCATGCACTTTCAAACTCCCCTGAGTCAGAGCAGAAAACTTATCTGCCTTCGCATCACGTACAGAAGTCGAAAAGTATCTGTCAAAGAACACCTCCTTAAAAAGGCTCCACGTCATTTCCTCTGAACCAGCTCTCTGCTTCTCCAGTAGAATCACCGCAGTCCACCATCAACCCGCTTCCCCAGACAACTGGAAAGTAGCATAGAGGACTCGCTGCCTATCCATGCAGTGTAGGACTTCCAGAACCCTCTCAGTCTTCTCCATCCAGTCCTCTCCTGTCGTTGGGTCAGGTCCTCCAAAGAACGTCGAAGGATGCATGTGCGTGAACCTATCAATGGTGCACCCTGTTACAGTAGGAAAGCACTCGCGTCTCTTCACACTCCGCTCGATCTCCCGTAATACCTGCCTCGTAAAATCTCGAGGCACAGAAGGAGACTCATCACTCGTAGTCTCCTCGGAGCCACTTCCTAAGTCATTATCCTTGGGCTCCATTCTACAGCACAATAGGAATCTATCAGTATCCCTATGACAAATACAGTTGACACCATGATCTACACTAATCGTGTCAACTACTCCCTGCCAGGTCTAGGCCTGTCCTATTACACCAACACGAAAGTCATCAATGATCTACCCTACTTTTACTAGAATCGTCATCCTAGGAAAAACATAGAATACTGTTAACAAATCCCGATCTAACAACTGAACAACCTTCAACCAACTCTGCCCATATCCAATATCCTATACTCCGGTATATACTCACAGCTAAGCCTAACCAAGTCTAGAAGATCTAGTAACCTGGTTAGCTCGGATACCAAGCTGTCACGCCCTGAACCCGGAAATAGGACCCGGGGTGAAAATGTAATCTAACCTATCTCTGTATCTGATAAAACATCCAAAGATACAGTACAAAGGATGAGGGTCCGACCCCGTGGGGTTCCTAGACACCCTAAACACATCCAAACACAATCATATACGTAGCGAAAAAAGGTCATTCTATATATACATATGCAGTACCATACCAGAGTCTATATAAGAGCAGAACACAGCTCTATCACGAACGTACAAACAGGTGCCCAAATACATCTCAAAATGGCAACCCACAAAAAATACAGTCCTAGTACTTACCCAAGCGCTAACCGCAGTACACCGGCCACTATGCTCCCTACACCAGGACGCTAATTCTGGTTACTCGAAGGACCAGTAAAAATGTACGTACAGTAGGGGTAAGACACCTCTCAGTAAGGAAGAACACATGTTATATTGGTGTGTGGCATTTGAGTGTTATCATGATGCAACATACACGCAGTTAAATGCAATCCAGTACTAGTAGACACAGTGCATACACGCACACATTCACATACACATAAGCAGCAATCCCGGTGTCATCACACCCATCGGGCAGAAGCAGACCCGCGACATACTGCGTTGGCCCGTAGCTTACCCACGAACATAGCGCCACCGGCACATGGCTAGTCCCCAACTCCCATGGCATCATACCGGCGCTAACTAGTGGATCCACATCCTTCAGCCTGATCTACCGGTATAGGCTCACGCCCTCAGATATAGAGTCGGACACTCTCAGTACCTGGAACAATTTCGGAACCACTTTCCTCCTAGCATTTCAACATATCTCACACACATGCATGCTCATATAACCAAACAAACCACACCCATTTGGTAATCTAAATCATGGTTTTCGAAACAAATACAGTTTAAACAAGTCAAGGCACGACCATCCCATTAACACAGTATAAATCACCATATACGCTCGATTTTCAACAAAACCAGGGATGCAGCTCGTCACCCCCTTTTTCCCAAAACTATAATAATGAAAAACCCATAGTTTTTCCAGTTAGAGCCCCCCAAATGAGTAGCCAAAACACACACGGGACCATGAACCACAGTTCCACTGAGTCCGATTTCAAAAATGACCAATATAAACATAGTTCCCCTTACCTTTTCCTCGAATAGCCAATACCAAACTCTAAAGTCCCTAAACAGCGAACCGAGTTCTAAAACCTACAAATCACAGTACAGAATATGCTCACAAGACAGTTTCCTAAAAAACTACTGGAACGAAAATGAAATCCGAGCCTTACCTCGATTTTATGCCGAACCCGAAAATCTCTGAAACGGGATTCCAATCCATATAATTTGTAGAGAATCCTTCCACAATCCTCATGGTAACTTCAGATTCACGATTCTAGCGACGATCGGTGAAGAAATCTAGAGAGAGAGAGAGAGTAGGGAGAGATCTAAAGAGAGAGAGATATTTGAAGTTTCTTAGTGAGGAAGTAAAGGAAATTTCTATTTATAGCCCTTTGACCCGGGCGAATTCATCGACGAAATGGTGCCTTTGTTGATGAGACCCTATAGTCTTCTCATTGACGAGACGAGGGATTTGTTAACGAACCCTGATATTCCCGATTTTTCGAAACTCCTCAGCTTTCCCTTATCGACGAGTCTTTGAATTTCGTTGATGAGATGGACAAAGACTTCGTCGATGAAATCTGACTTCATCGACGAGGCCTGATCTTTTACCAAAATGCCCCTCTCTTTAAATATTTAAAAACCATTATCAAGAGTTGGGTTCTTACACTTTAGCCTCACATTGTTGTAAATTATTTCTTCCTTATTAAGAGGTGTCTCACCCCGTCGATTTATTAATCTTTTTCGGTCTTCCAGGTGATCAAGCTTAGAAAGCTCCAAGGCAGGATAGTTTTGTGAGTAAATAAAACGAACTGATATGTATAGTTTTATTTTTAATTATTCTAGTCATGTAATATGGAGAATTTGGTTGTACTTTTTGGGTTTGCTTATGTGAATTTAGAACTCTAGTATTATGTTTGAGGTTATTTAATTATTTCCACTTCGTGAATGGTATCAGAGACGCGTGTTGATCTTATAACACTTTGGGCCCCACATTGCAGGTTCGAGGCATTACAGTTTTGAAGTCCATAAGAAAATCGTCGACTGTTTTGTCTAGCAGTGTTTAATAAAGGAAATCCCGCAACCTCATTTTTTTTAAATAACTCTCTCTCTCTCTCTCTCTCTCTCTCTAAAGAAACCTACGAAACCCTCTCCCTTTTCTCTTCGATTTCTCTCCAATTTAAGTTCGATTCGAAGATCAAACGCTACCATGGGGTTCTGGGAGCGACCCTAAGCAAGTTAGTGGGAATAGATTTTCGATTTAGACATTCTAAACACCACTCCAAAGTTGAGGTAAGGGGGATGATTTGTTAGTTGTTTTACAGTTTAACTAGTTATTTGAAGTTTATGGGCCTTTAAAATGTGAATGTGAATAATATTCTAGGATTGAGTTTATTGAATTGGGGAAAAATGATTTCAGGGTTTTGAACTTTGAACCCCAGGGGCATCAATTTAGGATCTTCACAGGAACTCTTATAGTAAGCAGGTAAGAGGAATAAATTATAAAAAATATTTTTGGGAAATTAACTAGTTAATTAAAGTATGTAAAATTGAAAATATGGATATTTTCCCTATGATTATCAGACTAAATTTGTGTGGCATGAGGAATATGAAATAGCACTTTTATATTGCGAATGTGATGAAATGAGATATATATATATATATATATATATGTGTGTGTGTGTGTGTGTGTGTGTGTGTAGAAATGATGTTATGAGATATAAGAATATGTTTTTATACGAATGTGCCAATATGAGGCAAATTGATACGTTTTATACAGAAATAAAGATATGAGAAACACAGATAGGTTTTATTGAGAAATGATAATATATGTGATATACAAATATTTTTTTCAAAGAAATGATGAACTATGATATAAATATATGTTTTTACAGAGATATGATAAAATGTGAGATACCGATATTTTTATTGAAATAATGATATACGTGATATGCACAAAGATGTTTTATATAGAAATGTTGAATTGAGATACATACAAATATGAGATGAAATGAATACAGATATGATGGAAATGATATAGAAATGATGAGAATAATATTGATATTATGAGATATACAGATGTAATGAAATGTGAATACAGAAATGTGGAAATGAGAACCCTGATGGACCATAGTATACGGAGCACGGTACTGTTGCAAGTATTTATGATTAGTGCAACCACACATCTGGTACAGAGTGTGGCAAGACAATCGATTGGGCCTGAGAAGGGTTGTGTTACCCCTGGGGTCTAGACCAAGATTGGGTAGGCCAATCGTACTACAGACGCGTTCCTCATTTTGATCTAACTGCGTAGGCCAACCGCGGTTAGGTTCAGCCTTTGAGCCGCACAACCCAGTCATGTGGGGTGAATACATGATGATGTGATGTGAATATCCTCAGGATGGTTACTCATTACAGACATGATAATTATATGACAGATATGATGAACAACAATAAGCTACAGATGCGGCGTGTATTATATACTAGTGGATGCTCATGAGGTAGAAAACGTTTATGAAAAGTGAAAAGTGAAATGAACAGCTATGGGTTACAGACGCATTGTACTATATGTTGGTGGATACCCATGGGCTAGAATATGATTATGAATATAAGAAATGAATGAGTATGTATATGATATGAAAAATGAAAGAGTATAAATATGGTATGAGATATGAAAGCTTATGTATATGATTATGAAAATGATATGAAAGTTAACGAAACTATGTTTATATATGTATCATTATGAGTACAAATATGTATGTTTTTTCCAGTGGATATAATTATTTAAATGAATGTGTTATGATATAACCCAACTCTTGTTGCCACACATGAAAAATTTATTTCATCTTACTGAGAAGTGTCTCACCCAGAATTTAAACATTTAAGGAAATGAGGACAAATGAGGAGAGAAAGCTCCGACGTAGAGCAGGTTTTGTTACCCTAGTAGTCAGGGTAAGTGTTTTTGAGTTAGGGATGTCTTTGGTATGAGTTTCAGAGTATTTTGTTGATTTTTGGGGATGTATATGTATGTGTGTAGAGATTATAGCACTTTGGTATTGTATTTTGAGATCTAGACAGTTTATGTATTCTGTTGCATGGTTTGTGTGTATTGATGGTCAGATACCCGGTATTCCATTTCGGGTCAGCTATATTGATATATGGTATCAGGGATATGTGATAAATGATGGAATGTTATTGAAAAGCAAGGTGTAGTCCCAAGAGGAGAGTGAATTGAATTTTAAAATTTTCTTTTAATTCTTTTTAAGAATCCCTAAACTTCTTTTATTTCTTTTAACCAATTCTTAATTTGTTTGTTTAATTTCTCAATCACACAAGAACTTAGCTTCTTTTATACAATCAAAATAACACAACTATGTAAACATCCAAGTAACCAAACCAATCATCCACAAACAACCAAACCAAGATAAAAATATGCAGTAGTTTGAGTAATGTAAGAACTTTAAGAATAGAGCATTATGGAGTAGGTCATTTTGGACGAAACCTAAATTTGTTGATTTGGTCTTTGGAGTCAGCACTGCTGTAACTCTCTTAAAAGTCTTTGATCAAGAAATTCTAACGGTCAACGGTAAAGAAAAAAAATTGTGTAGAAGCAAGGAGTTTTCCTTGGGTTCATCGCTCACCAAGGTTGAACTGGGTTTTCACGTTTACCCTCAGACATGCAGGCTATGTTTGATTGGAAGGAAAATTAGGTGGAAAGAAAATAGTGCAAGGCACGAAAAGGAAAGTGAAGCCTGCCTTTACTTTCTTCTTGTCTAGATGACATACACCACGTTATGTAAACAAAAGAGAAATACTAAGAGTAATAAAATATTTTATTAAATGTAATTCTTGAAAAGTAAATAATTACTTGTACAGCTGAGGATATTTTAGTACTACTGAGGGAATATTTTGTTTGTGAAAAGGAAAGAAAGGAAAAAAAAAAAAAAATACCTCATTTTCTTTTATGTTTTCTTTCTCTATGAAAATCTATCAAAACTAAGAATTTATTTTAGTATGATTAAAAAATTTTAAAATCAAATATTAATGATGTATAAAATAAAAATTTTATTCATAAATTTAATATGTTTTTTATTTCTATCTTACTTTTCTTGATAACTAAATTTGGAAATATTGATTTCTTGATATTTTTCTTTTTCTAATATTTTCTGAGTTCTAAATGAAACCTAAATGTTAACTAAACACTACATTTTCCTCCTTCAATTAATTTCTTCCCTAAGAGTCAATTTGGATTAAGAATTTTGCTTGAAGAAATGAAAAGAGAGTAAAATAAGAAGGAAATTTATTTTCCACTATATTTTCTTTCTATATCAAATATCATTAAAAATTAAATTTTTTTTATTATGATTAAAAAAATTTTAAAAATAAAATCTTAAGAATGTGTAAAATTAAATTTTTTTTTCCATTAATTTGTTAAACATTTTATTTTCTTTCTCATTTTCCTTAATAACCAAACATGAATAATCAAAATCCTTCTTCTTTTCCTTCCCTTTTCTTAATATTTTTCAAATTCCAAATACACCATGTTTAAAACTTTGAAAATATTAGGTAAAATATATATATATATATATATATATTAAGGAATTCACATTTTCATGATTGGTTATCAAGAAAGTAAAAAATAAAATAAAATATATATACTAAATGCATGAACAAAATTTTGATTTTACACGTCATTAATATTTGATTTTTCTTAATTTTTGTCCATACTAAAAAAAAAAAAAAAACTATCATTTTATGTAGTATTTAATATAAAAAACAAATACAATGAAAAATGAGTTTCCTCCTTATTTTCTTTTCCTTTCTTTTCCTAAGCAAAATTCTTCATTCAAACACACCATACTTCAGTAGTAGAAATTAGTTAAATGAATGAAATGAAAGCAAAATGTAACAAAAGGAGGACAGAGTCATCATTATTGTAATTAAACTAATGGCAATTTTTTGTTCCTGCATTTCTTCCAGGTTTAATAATGTTTTTAAACAATGTATGCAGTCTACAACATTTTAGGGTAAAAGAAATAAAACAATATATTCCTGACAATACGAAGTGCAGATGAAGGAATGTCCTCAGCAATACACAACATAGAGGGTTTTGCACACTGGCAGTAGAAAAGCGACTGCGATGACTGGTTCATGTTGCTTTCAAAGGATCGTAGAATGATAAAGGCCTCTTCTTGCACTTTGCAGTTACTTCCTGAAAATGTGAAAGTAGATTTTTCATGTTAAAAAATACACTTCCGCTGTATTTGGGAGTATGGACTTCAGACCTTGAATGTGAATTTGAATGGATTTGCATAAATTTCAATACAATTTTATATTATATCTTATCCAAATCCAAAATTTATCTAAATATTGTGTTCAATAATTTTCAGAACATGGTTAGGTGTGGCAATTGAAGATCTCATCAATCCAATGTCAAGTTCCTTTCTTAAAATTTCATTCAATTCAAAGTACTATAATATGTATGTACTCCACAATTCCAAGATGTACCTCCCTGTGGGCATCTTTTCACATCCCCCATAATTTTATTCCACGTTATTGTTGGAAATTAAAAAATTAATTAATTAATTGATTAAACTTGATGTCTACTCATTGTGTTTGGTTAAGAATATGAAAGGCCTTTTGAATTGGGAGATGTATGGGGATGCATGTAACTATAAATAGGCTACAATAAATGTGTTAAGTTAGCAATTATGATGGATACATGTACTAGGCTCTAAGTGAAGTCTACAAATAGCCATGTACTCAACTCATTTACATCAAGTGGAATCAAAAATCAAAATATTACATCCTTTATTACATGAAATTGGTACCAATTTTAGTGGGATCACACCAAATGCATGGAGATCGTATATGGATCTTGAAATCATGATTTTATGTAGATAATTAGCGGAGGACCCAACGGTTAACTTGGACACATAGTGGAAGGAGCTATGGTAAACTTGGATTCAATTACGAAGACGTGGACTTACATTGAATGTCATTGTGATGTTGTGATGGATTTGAACAAGTACCATGCTTGGGCTGCTAATGTATCTTCAACCTATGGATGGTTACTCATGCATAAGAATGAGTGGCAAAAAGATTATATCTCTAGAGAACACTAGGTGAGTGTCCTACCATCCCTAACGTCCTTTTGAGCAACAAGCGACCACTTGAGGAGTGCTCAAGGGAAGAGTCTTGACATCCTCAAGGGCTGTTTTAGGCTTTCGTGTGGTACTGGAAGTCTTATGGACACAGAATTAGATTGCGCATCACTCATGACCTAGAGGTTAAGACATGCACCTTGTCATTTATACAGATTATCGAGGGATGCTAATTCTTTGTATGTCTGTCTTGAGCAATATTGGGTGCCACTACCCCTAGCTCCAGCTTATGGGTGGGTAGTGGTAGGTGTACTTACACAAGGATTCGAGAATAAAAGTAACTAGTGGTGCTTGTGGATTGAGAGTTATAAGACCTTTATGTTCAAGTCATGGTTCCTTAATGAAAATTTTAGTTGCAACTAGGGTCGTTATGCCAACAAACTATCAAGAGTGTTTCTATATATTTGAACGAGCATGACTGGACAAGACTTGATAGTCTTTTCAAGCATGAGAAAGGGTTGGAGTTTCTTTTGTGTTTGTTGCGCAGATAACTTCAAGTGTAACTTGGCCAAAGGCAGATATTTTAGAGTTGCCAAGAAAGCCTAAGCGCAAAATTTGGAAAGTCGGAGGGCAATGTAATCACAGTCAGCCACAAAAAATTGGACTTAGGGTTGGAATGTCAGAGGAAAATCGATGTATGATCAGGGGGCTAACTCTTACTTATAAGGATTAGGTATGCATTAAGAAATTTTGAGATGTGAATTTTGCTTTGGGGTTGAACAATGGAACAAGTCTTGATGTCATACCTAGTGCAAAAGCCGTATTTACCAAAGAGAAAAGCATGTTAAGAAAATAGATGAAACCTTCGACATAAAAGTCCTTTGGGAGAGAGGGGAATTCAGAATGTACTTTTGTGCAAATGAAGAGAATTGGTAGCAAACTTCCAAGTTACAGTATCCAGTAATCACGACTGGAATGGAATTTTGTAAATGAAGTTTTCTTTGGTCTTGGTTGACTTCAGCATTTCTGGTTTACATAAGGAAGGTGTTGGTGTTGATGGACCAAAGGGTTGGTCTCCTACTCAATTTGCAAGGGCATTTTGAGGTACTGAGGGAGGATGAAATATGGATGCATATTAAGGATTGGTGAGCCAGAGTGGGTGGGAAGAGTGCTTTCTTTCGCCGCAACTTGTTGTATTAAGGATTGTCAGTAGAAAATGAGTTGAATCAATGCTCTTGGATGTTGCAGCTTCACTGGAGAAATGGAGACCAATATATTGGTATCAGAAAGAAGCAGAATGTCAGCTCAGGTCTTGGTTTGAAGATTACTTTGTGTTCAGGAATGTCTTCAATGATAGTCTTCTAATGAGAATTGAGTTCAGGTCTACATCAAAAACAGTGATGGTACTATGAAGAGATGGTTTAGCAAGCCCTGTTGTTTTAAGGCTTTTGCTTTGTACTTGGGGTTTAATCAACAAGGATGATGATAAAATGGAGAAGGTGAACATGTCACAATCCTAAGTTGTTGTATCCATGACACATGCTTGATGGCTCATTGGGCAGCCTCGGAAGGGCACGACGATCATGTCAGACAGGTTGTGGAAGGAACTATGGCAAACTTGGATTTGATTATGAAGATGTTAAATGTACCTTTAATGTCATCATGATGTCATGGTGGATTTAAACAACAATCAAGGTGACAATTTCAGGCTAATAATGTAAAATTCTTCAACCCATATATGGTCACTCATGCGTAAGCGAACGAAAAGATTACATCTCTAGGGGGAGCACAAGGTGACTTTCCTATCACCCTCAATGTCCTTTTGGGCACTAAGTGAGCACCCCAAGGAGCGCTCACAGGTGGGCTCTTTGACATCCTCAAGAGGTGTCTTGAGCTTCCATGTGGGATTGGAAGCTCCATGCAGAAGCCATTGGAGAATGAGGTTGTACTTCACCCTTGACCTATAGGTAGAGACATGAACCCATATCTGCCCTTGGGTATACTCTTGGGCAGTGTTGTCTTACACCTATACTATTGATTGATTTTGATCCGTTATGTCTATCTTGAGTAGTATATGGTGTCACTTTCCTTCACAACTTATGGGTGATTAGTGGTAGCTGCACTTTAAGGATGGTGCTATTAGGATGGGAGTAACCCTCAATGCTTTTGGATCATGAGTTTGAACACCCTCTTTGAGTCATGGTTCCTTGGTGCCAATCTTAGTTAAGACAAGAATTGTCATGAGACTTGACCATTGGATTGAATCTAGGAGTGTTTCCATGCATTTGGATAAGTACGATTGAATGAGACTTGGAGTAGTCTTGTCGCTACATGAGTGTGACTCCACCATATGTTGGGTAGATCAAGGCAAAGGTGATTCTTGTGGCCTATGGAGGCTGCTGGCCCGTCACACCATGCTACTTCCATTTAGGAACCATGTTATCCTAGGATGGAATATTGGGACCTTATATGATTAAACATAAAGAAATTGTGTCCATGATGAGGCTATCCAACAAGGAACAAAACTTGGCGAGAAAAGTATTGTGCTGTTGTGCTAGCTTTAAAACAAAGAAAGCAATTGGACATTAATTTTAATATAAAACAAAGCAAAGCAAAAAAGGAATATAGGAGAAATTGGAATATGAAACTCATAAGGTTAATCAACACATGTAAAATAAGTTGATGCTTTTAATTTGCATATCATCCTCCTAAAACCTTTTTTTAAAAACCTATTTTCTAGTGTTCAGGGGGTTAGACCCAAGGTCTTAAATTTCGATTTCGACTCACATTTTGAAGCTCCAAAAGTACAGAAATTTTGATGGAAATTTCGATTTCAATGTCAATTTCGATTTCAATAATAAAGCATGGAATTCTTTGTGAAACTTTAGAAATGGTTAACAAACATAATAATATAAGTTTTAGAACTAATATATTACAAATTAAATACATCTATGTTTTGTATGAGGTGGAAAAGTTGTAAAATAGTATGTGTATCAAATATATTTGTAAGATGATGTACATTAAACATATTCAATTAATACAAATGAAATTCATAAATCATTTAAATATTATTTATTATACAAATAATGATAATTTAGACATGAATGGTTAAATAAAATGTTACAGTAAGTTTATTTTTTCATATAATTTCAAAAGCATTTGTAATAATCTTTTGTTTTGATAAAATAAATAAAATAAATTAAGATAGAAATTTCACTTCACTCTTAAATTTTTCATTTGAATTCTGACGAAATTTCATCGTATAGTTAAAATTTTGACAAGTTTCGCTAAAATTTTGAGATTTCAATAAATTTCGGATGATTCGTTGAGTTTTCGATGGAAATTATGCAAGATGGAAATCGACTGCCATTTCGATTTCGAGGGTGATAGAAATTTCAACAATTTCGTGGAAATTTAAGACCATGGTTAGACCTGAGTAATACCTCTATTGCAAAAGCCATGCGCAATATTGAAGCTTCACTCCACGGGCGGCCAATTAGTTGCAAACCTATTGGAAGTCCTTGTTTATCATATCCAACCTAAACAAGGAACATGTTAATAAAAAGGGCCAATTAAAAAAAATAATAATAATAATAATAAAACACGGGGATGGTCAATAAGTAGAATAATTTTTTAAAAAATATTAGAATGGCCATTAAGTATTCAACCCATCTCTATCTCTTATCTTTATTTATAGAGAAATTAAAGGGCAAAAGGAATAATAAGCAATTAAGATTTGTATGGGATAGTAAATAACAAGCTAGGTAATAAGAATTGTTTACTAAAAAAATTCATGATTTATCACACTGTGGGGATATAGAATTTAACTTCCAGGTCACCGCTAGTGGAGTTTTCACGATAGAATCATATCTTGTAGACAATAAAGATAAACTATAAATTACAGTCTTTCTTGTACTAGGATTTGTATGATCTAATGAGCATAAGCTGGTTGCCTCCAGTCATAGATATTTGGTACAAGTTTAGATACTCTTCCAACTATCAAGTTGGGATTATAAATCACAAAGAAAAAACTGTTTTTTGAGTATATTTTACTGGAAGGAAATTTATAACGTCCAGTCCCTAGCATTAATTATAACAATAATAATAGTAGTAATAATAACAATAATGTATTAGTTATATTAATAACTAATAATCATAATCAGTTGATCACCGGAGCACTAAAACAAAAAATAATATCATAGCTAGTTTATCTTTTAATCTTAAACTATTTCAATAATATTGTCAAGAACACACTGAGGGGATTTGCGACAACAAATCATATATAGAAAATGAAGTGAACAAGTGGGACTTTTTAGAAAAAATGGGAAATTCTTTGGGCTTAGGTTATCTGCAATACCACGCAGCACTAAACAGATTCAAACATCAGCAACCAGATATAATCATGTGAAATCTTATGTAGTTCACTTAAGAAAAAAGATAGAAATTACCCACAGGGACAGTCATGGCAGGGAGTCCAAGAAGATTTGCTGCTCGTATGAATTTCATGAGATAGCCTGAGACAAAATAATGTTAGCATAAATAGTCTGGAGACAAAAAAGGTATATATAAAGCTAATAAGCTTCACCAAGTACAGCTATAGGGGACTAATCTTGCTTGACAAATAGAATGGACAAAGTTCTACAGCTAAATATACAACTAAAATCAACCCTTTAATTCCAGATGAAGTTAACCCCATGTAAGGGATGAGTTACATAGGATCATCTACAAGTAGGCACCATAAGTCTTTTAACTTTATGCTCCCTTTACACTTGATGGCATGCAGAATTGCATAATGGGTTGACGATCTCCTGGAATCCATGCACTGAGCACTTTCTATAACACTCGCTCATCAACCAAAATGTGAACATCAAGTAGAAGCTCTGTTGCTTTTGACAATGAATGAGTTTACATATAGAAATGACAATTGGACATTAGGAAGTTGGGGGTGGCGATGAGGTACAAACTTGTTGCAGTAAGCCAAATGCTCCCTTAGTTTATGATGCAATTCCTTGCCTGAGTTTAGAAGAACAAGGTTTAGAAGCAATGAGTTTTTTGAACAATTCAAATGCTCTTACTTCAAAGAAGGTGCAAGAATCCTGGCATATAAAATGTTTTATTCACAATAATAGTCAGCAATCAGAAAAATTATATCTTAACCAACGAACTTCAGAAATACTAAACTATCGGATAAAAACTTTCATGTATTCTAAAAACAAACGTTAGTCTAACTTTGTTAAAATATCCATGATATTAATTAAGATTGAGGATTGCAAAATTTAGGTTTGGTAAAATCTTAAGAGCATCTTTGGCTGTTCTATTTTACTTCTAAGAAAAATTTTTAAAGCTCCCAAAGCCTTATATTGACTCTGGTGGTGGCTTGAGCGAGAATGTATCAATCATTTGGGGTATTAAAAGATATGCGAGATCAAACCACTGCATTTTTCTATATCTAGATTGATAATTGTTTTCATATTTTTTGAATGTATAAAATGAAAAAATTGTAGAGAAAATTAATCGCTTATTTATGAGAAAAAAAAAAAGCCATAGCCTTTTCTTCCAGATATCTTTGGTTGCAAAATTTGTAGCTTTATAAAGGGTAAATGTAAGGCTCAAACCAATCATTGGACATTTTGGAAAGCCTGTGTGCATATCATAGTTGTATAATCGAGATTTGAATCATGAATCAAAGTTCCAATTTTGGGAAGTAAGGATTGAGAATCGAACCGAATCATAAGATTTAGGACAATTTTCCAAATCAACTCTAAATGGCATGCATATACAGATATAGAAACAAGAAGCAAAATAGTGAAGAACTTCTAAATTTTGACAATAGAAAATAACATTTTGTAAGCAGAAGCTATGAATCTCTTCTACATTAATTTGTTCATATGTACATCCCAATATATAATACGATTACCTATTCTAAATAAGGAAACAATCCCCTTACTGAATAATATCAAATCCCCCATATTTACCCACTTTCCTAATTTGTGTATTATTTACAATGATACTTGGGATTGGGATTTTAACACTCCCCCTCAAGTTGGATCATAAATATTAATCTTCTCCAACTTGCTAATAAGATCATCAAAGCTTTGTCGTCCCAACCCTTTAGTGAAAATATCTGCAGTTTGTTCCTTGGTAGGTACATAAGTCATACAGATAATTTCTTCTTCAATTTTCTCTTTGATGAAGTGTTTGTCTACTTCCACATGTTTAGTCCTGTCGTATTGAACTGGATTAAGAGAGATGCTGATAGCTGCCTTATTGTCACTATAGAGTTTGATAGGAAAGTTTACCGGGACCTGTAATTCTTCCAAGAGTTTTCGTAACCACAATCCTTCACATATCCCTTGAACGACTACCCTGAATTAAGCTTCAGTACTACTTCGAGCCACCACATTCTGTTTTTTGCTTCTCCAAGTTACCAGATTTCCCCAGACGAATGTACAATAACCTGTGGTGGACCTTCTATCTTCCACTGATCCTGCCCAATCTGCATTTGTAAAGATCTCTACTTCCTTACTTTCACATTTCTTAAAGAAGAGTCCTCTTCCCGAGGATCCCTTGAGATATCTAAGGATCTTGTACACGACATCTAAGTGGGCTTCTTTTGGTGAATGCATGTGTTGACTTACTACACTGACTGCAAATGCAATATCTGGTCTAGTATGTGATAGGTAGATTAGCTTGCCAACCAATCTCTAATACCTCTCCTTTTCTACTGGTTTTCCACAGTCTTCAACCCTCTTTATTGCTTCCATCGGGGTTTCGCTGGGTTTGCATCCCAGCATGCCAGTTTCAATTAGGAGGTCAGTAACATATTTTCGCTGAGAAACACTAATTCCTTTTTTCGTTCTCACCACTTCCATGCCCAAAAAATACCGCATCTGTCCCAAGTCTTTAACTTCAAATTCAGCAGCTAGAACTTTCTTCAATCTCTACATCTCTACAGTATCATCACCAGTAAGGATTATATCATCAACATACACTATTAGAATTGTTCTCTTACCTCTTTCAGACTGTTGGAAGAACAATGTATGGTCTGACTGCCCTTGTCAATAACCTTGATTCTTAAGTACTTTTGTGAATCTGTTGAACCATGCTCTAGGAGATTGTTTGAGGCCATACAAGGATTTCTTGAGTTTACACACTCTATTTTCTTCACCTGTTTCACTGAATCCTAGTGGTATAGTCATGTATACTTCCTCTTCTAATTCTCCATTTAAAAAAGCATTTTAAATATCAAGTTGTTGTAGTGGCCAATCTAAATTGGTTGCCAAGGGCAAGAGAACCCAAACTGTATTTAAGTTTACTACTGGTGCAAATGTTTCCGTATAGTCAATGTCGTAAGTCTATTTAAAACCTTTTCCACCAAGTCTGGCTTTATATCTTTCAACTGTTCCATCAAATTTATATTTCACTGTGAAGACCCATTTACAACCCACTGGCTTCTTCCCTTTCAGTAGATTTGTCAACTCCCAAGTTCCATTTTTTTCTAGTGCTTGCATTTCTTCTATGACTGCCTCTCTCCATTTAAGTATTTCTAGAGCTTCCTGAATGTTCTTTGACATTTTCATCCTGTCAAGGTTAGAGACAAACGCACGATATCCTGTGGACAAGCTTTTATAAGACATGTATTTAGACCAAGGGTATTAAGTACAAGACCTAGTTTGTTTTCTGATTGCAATAGGTAAATTGATATCATCAGGTACAGGATTATCAGAAGAAGACTCAATTACCAGATCGGGATTAGGCATGGGCTTATGGTTATTCGGAGCCATCACCGGTTCCAACGCTCTTGGTGCCTCAAGTATGAGATTCTCCCTATCCTTTATTTTCGGCTTTCTTGAGTAAACAAGTATGTCTGCATTGTTTTGCTCTCCTGTATCTCCCCCTGAGGTTAAGTGTTCTGTTGTGTTCGGCAGGTCAGAAAGTAATACAATGGAAGACTCGATAGATGGGTCAAGGAATGAAGCAACAGGAGGGAATGATGGGATAGGAGGCTAAATAGGTGGTCTAGATGACGCAGATTCAGTAGTAAAGAGGTCAAAGAACCAATCTTCACTCCATTTCTCCCCCTGAAGAGAGGGTTGTGGAAAATAAGGAGTGGTTTCAAAGAAAGTGACCTCAAGACTAACAAACAGTCATTTTGAGACTGGATCATAGCATTTGTAGCCTTTCTGGGTAGGCGAATAACCAAGGAAGACACATTTAATGGCACGCAGATCCAATTTATCGCGATGGTATGCATGAACATGAACAAAAGCAGTACAACCAAAGATTTTCAGCGGGAGACTGGAGGGGAGTCGAGAAGTAGGAAAGTGTTCATGGAATTTCTGAAGAGGGGTGACGAAGGAAAGTGCTCGACTCGGCATTCGATTAATGAGGCATCGCCCCAAAAATAATGTTTCATATTGGTAGTAAACATTAATGCCCGAGCTACTTCAAGTATATGCCTATTTTTTCGTTCAGCAACCCCATTTTGTGGAGGGGTATCCACACAAGAACTCTGATGAACAATCCCATTTTCCTGAAGATAAGATCCCATAATAGTATTAAAATATTCCATACCATTATCAGTACATAAAATTTGAATATGAGTTTGGAACTGCGTATGAACCATGGAATGAAAACTAATAAAAATGGAGCGGACTTCAGTTTTTTTTTTCAGTAAGTAGACCCAACAAAGACGAGTATGGTCATCAATAAAGGTAACGGACCATTTTGTATTGGTGCGATTAAGGGAACGTAAGGGACCCCATACATCACTGTGAAACATAGTAAACGGGTGAGATGGTTCATATATGGATGGTAGGAAAGAAGTACGATGATGTTTTGCAAGCTCACACACTTCACATTGAAACTCAGAAGACATTTTATTTGAACAAATAGAAAGAAACAAACGTTTTAAATATTGGAAATTGGGATGACCCATCCTTGAATGTCATAACAAAAGTTCACTATTTTTAGAAGTAGATGCAGAATCGCAAATTGCAGTATTACATAGTTCACTCAAGCTTACCTCCTCAAAGTAGTAGAGTCCCTCATACGCTTTAGCAGTGCCAATCGTCTTCCCCTATGATAGGTCCTGAAAAACACAATGAGAGGAAACAAATTTAGCAGAACAATTTGAGTCTTTTGTTAATTGACTGATGGATAACAAGTTGCAAGATAACTTGGGAACATATAGGACAGATTGTAAAGTTATAAAATCAGATATGCGAATACTTCCTTTTCCAACAACTGGTGAGAGAGAGCCATTTGCAATTTTTACCCTCAAATTCAACATATGGTGAGTAGAATGAAAAACATTGTTAAGACCCAGTTATATGATCAAATGCACCCGAATCAATTATCCATGGAGATTTGTAACAAGATGTAGTATTTAAAGCTAACATATAATTACCTCGGTGAGCCAAGGAACCAGAGGAAGACTAACCCGATGTTTGAATTGCCGAAATCATTTTATACAGCTGATCCAACTGTTCAGGACTGAATGCACTACTTGAAGAGGTATTGGTGTTTTCTCCTTGTAATCTTTCAGTTGACCTGTCAGTATTGGCCTGGTACCCACGATTTTTTTGGTATTGTCTCGGCTTCCAATCTATCGGTTTTCCATGAATCTCCTAGCAGGAATTTTTTAAATGACCTATTTTTCGGCAATGTTCGCACCATAATTTACCTTTTTGTGGTCGTTGACTAGGTCCCCCTGGGCTTTTTGATACAAGGGCCGAAATATTCGACCCAGCGTGCCTATCTAATTTTTGGGCAAATACGGGTACGGGGAGGTCCAGCCCAACACGATCATTTTGGGGGCTCAACATCACACGCCTCCTGTTCTCCTCCCTCCTAACCTCTGCGAAGACCTCTCGGGTTGAAGGAAGAGGTCGCCAGCCAAGGATCCGTCCCCTCACGTCGTCAAGCTCTCGGTTCAGGCCGGCAAGGAACTCGAAGACCCTTTCGTTTTCGAGCCTCCTTCGGTATCGTGTACTGTCGCTGGAGCACTCCCACTCCTCGTCGATGCTCGGGTCGAGCTCCTTCCAGAGATGGGTCATCTCCATGAAATACTCAGTAACGCCTCTCTCACCTTGCCTCATCTGCCACAATCGGGTCTTGATTTCAAAGATTTGCGAGTAA
Source organism: Malania oleifera (assembly GCF_029873635.1). Lineage (NCBI taxonomy): Eukaryota > Viridiplantae > Streptophyta > Magnoliopsida > Santalales > Ximeniaceae > Malania > Malania oleifera. The sequence goes on from NC_080419.1 coordinate 108,101,544, forward strand.
CTCTCAACATCAGAGTATGTCTCACGTACAACTTCCCAGACATCCTTCGCCATTGGCAAGAACAAGTAGACTTTTCTGATTGACGGTTGCATCGAGTTGACGAGCCAAGCTGTGACCATGGAGTTTTCGGACCTCCATTTTTGCAAGGCTACAACGTCAGTAAGGTCTAGTTTTCTCCATTCACCGTTAAGATAACCTAGCTTCCCTTTTCCCTCAATCACCAATTTTAATGATTGAGCCCACTCACGGAAATTTTTTCCGTTTAATTTTTCCAATGAGAGTGGAAAGGCTATGTTATCTAGCCCATTCGAACCCCCAACAGATGTGGCCTCTGAGTCACCGTTGATATTTGCAAAAGAGGTAGACCCTCTGCTATTGATGGTGCTGCTGGCCATAGGTTAGCTAAGGTTGAGAAACCCTAACTCTGATACCATGTAAGCAGAAGAAGTTATGAATCTCTTCTACATTAATTTGTTCATATGTACATCCCAATATATAATGCGATTACCTATTCTAAACAAGGAAACAATTCCCTTACTGAATAATATCAAATCCCCCACATTTACCCACTTTCCTAATTTGTGTATTATTTACAATGATACTTGAAATTGGGATTTTAACACATTTCATGAGTATGCTTCCCCTAAACAATGTAAAGTGACGAAATAAGTCAAGAAATATTAATTTTAAAAAATGAATTGTATGCTGCTTAAGAGAAGGCATCAAGATAAAAATAATAAAAACCTAAACTTTTGGCATCTATCAACAATTAAAAAATGATAATATTTCATGCATATCTTTCGTTCAATTAAAAAAATAAAAACAATAAAAAAAAAGTCAATACATAAGAACTTTCCAATCCAAAGTCCGAGCTGTCTTTTCAATCAGGGACACCAAATCATAGAAAACACTGCTCAACCACAAAGTTTTCACCTCCTTATCTCTCCAAAAATCCTAAATGAAGTAATGTTATGTTTGAGAACATGGATTTTGGACCTTGGATTTGAATAGATTTGAACAAACTTCAATACAATTTTACATTACATCTTATCCAAATCCAACACAAATTCAAATCCAAGGCTTATCCAAACATAGGGTAAAAAACAATCTAAAGAATCTGAATACAGCCACTGCCTTCCAAACAAACTGAAACATCAATTCCACATAGTCCAAGCAGTAGAGCATTCCAGAAAAAACAAAAAGAGAATGAGTTCGACCCTTTTATGGCCTTCCAACTTGCAACAGATTGTTGGTCTTAGCTCTTTTAGTGACTGCCAAATAGAAAAAGGCCTTCGCCCCTAAAAGGAACCTTAGCTTTCCAAATCTAATTCACTAGCACTTTGTTTGGATCAGATGATTTAGAGAAAAAAGAAAAAAAAATTTAACTCTCCCCCAAAATGACTCGTTTGGGTGGCAATTTATAAAAGAAATGAATAGAAATGGAGGGAACCTCTCATAACCCCTTCTGAATCTCCCCAAAAGTGGAAGATTTGGAAAGAAACAGACCCCCCAAGTATAAAATCAAAAGGTAAAAACAACAAAATGAAAGGTGAGACAAAGCACTCTCCTTTCTCTTCATCTCTCTCACTAACCAAACAAAAAAGAGAGAGAGAGCTCTAATATTTCTTTTATTTTCTCATCATTAGAAGAAACCATTATCATTTCTTTTCTTTTCTCTTTTTTCTTTCCTGGCTATCCAAACATGGTGTAAGGGAAAACAAGCACAATATTGTGTAATATGAGAAATGAAAGATTTGCAGGAATTCCAAAACTCTCCAAAGTCCAAATCCAGCAAACAGTGATGTGTTTTCATTGGTGCATACTGTTAGCCATGCTAATAGTGAAAATTTGATAATGACACACTGATACTGTGAAAAATCAAAATTATGATGTGCAAGCAAAGTCTTGGAATACAGTTCCGATCAGCAAGAGAAGAATACACTTTTTTTTTCTGTGTATAAAACAAAGAATGCTATTAGAGAACGAAAGAAGATGCAACAAAAGAGGAAAGCAAAACAAAGAGAATAAGATGTCCTCCCTTTACAAAATAGAGACAGCTACAGGATCAAAGAAAAACAAAAGCAAGACATCTCAATGAAGCAAAGAAAACAAATCCCACCGTACGTCTTCCGGAGAAACAAGATGAACGAAACCATTTGTGGAAACACATAGCAATGCAAGAAACACCACTCTACTTCAAAAAGCAAGTTAGTAGAAATAGCAACACCTTTAAAAAATGTTGACATTCCTTTCCAACCAAACACACCAAATAACCACCATAACAGTCCATAACAGTGCACCACCACAATGCTTTCCTATCCTTTCCCTCACCAAAACACCTAATAAGAATAGTAGAAAAAGCCTTCAACACAGAGGGGCAGATCAGTTTTCACCAAAAATACAGATAACTTATTCCAAATAGCCAAAGTGAATAGACAGTGTAGGAACAAATGTGAACAAGTCTTCCCACTCCTTAAATGAAGGATGCAAACATCAGACGACAGGACCTTATTAGGTCTTCTCTTCTGAAGCAAGTAATTGGTACTGATTTTCTCAAGGATTGCAGTCCAGATAAAAGCTTTTACTTTCAAGGAAACTTTAGCTATCCAAATCAAAGGGTGCAGGGCAAAAGGAGCAGCAGTAAGATTATGAATAAAATAAGAAAAAAGAATTTGAAAGAGAATTCTCTAGAAGAATCTAAAGTCCACACCCTTTTTTCACTCCCCAAATGGACATGAAAGAATCAAGGAAAGTGGTCAAGAGTGCCAACTCATTAATTGCTCTCATTATTCTAACTTCCAGTTCCACCATGGACCAGTTTTGTCCACAGAATAATTCTCATGCAACCAATATAATTGTCATTCTTCTCTATTTCTGTCCCAAAGCTCTCACAGTGCATCCAATGCCAGCTAACAATAGAGTGTCAAAACAAACATTTTTAATTATCAACTATGAACAAGAAAAAATTTTCAAAGAGTGCCAGAGACATGTTGCAGCACTGGTATAGGGAACACATGTTCCAAAAAGGGCATAGGTCCTGCCAGAAATTCTTATGCTGTAAATGCTAAAACTTGTCATATTTAAACTCCAAACAGAAACAAGGTAACATACAATTGTTGAGTTGTATTAAATCCTATTATGGTGATAATCAACAAGTTTTATACGACAAGTAAGTTATATAATTTTGATAAAATGAAATAAATAATATTTCCAACTTGAAAAAGTGTGTCCATTTTTTTAAACTTGTGCATAGTAGAATTTAACTTATTGTAACAGCCTCCGTTCACAAATCTACTTTGAAACCAACAATAGAAAATTTTGATGTCACGTGACAAGTTCGCACTCTGAGGAATTATAATTTAGAGAAAATAATTTAGAGTCTGTGCCTTGGTGCGATGGCAAGTGCCTCCGCCTCGGTACGGGTGGTCTTCAAGTTCGAGACTTGGGAACGGCCTCTCCAAAAATGGGGGTAAGGCTTGCCAACATCCACCTCTCCCAGACCCCACTCAAAGTGGGAGCCATGTGCACTGGGCACGGCCCTTTTTTTTAAGAAAATGATAGATACTATTACAAATGAAAAATATTTCTTTGGAAGGTAGGCAGAAGATGATAGAATTGGCTGCTCCCAAATGAGTTAAATCAGCAATTAGTAATAAAATTGGCAAACTTATGACTATAGAAATGGTAAAGCTTAAAGTTTCCTAGCAATATAATCAATTAGAAGCAACAGAGAAAATAACACAGGAAAAAGAAGTGTGGCTAAGACTGTTGCCCATCTCTCTCTTAATATAACACAGGAAAAATATAAGGTATAAAGTCATGTGAGAATCTTATCTTCAAAAATGTTCTCAAGTGGTAATGCAGGATTACATATATACTATGTTTGGCAGTACATGTATTTTCGTCATCAACAAATGATTTTAGGAGTTCAGTTCTTATTATGAATTCGATGTGCAATGATAATTTTTAGAAGAGTTCACATGTACCAACTGACCTGCCACCCACATATCTGTCTCCCCAAACTTTAGAGCATTACGAGATATTACAGGCGCCGTCAAGCTGTTATGGACAGAAATAAATAAATTAATAAAAGAGCACATCAATATTTGCTCCAACAAAATATTAATTATTAAGCAGCATCAAAATTAGGCATCTCCCTTAAAGCCAAATTCTGAACCTGAGAAGCTCCATAATGGAGATAAAAAGTATGGCAAAATACTTTAAAAAACCAGGGACGAAAATTGTAAGGCGGATTTATTGCTTTGCTTGTAACTCTAGCAGCAATGAAGCAAATCATACCCGGTTGTTGGAGTCACAATTATATCAACCTTCTTAAAAATCTCCATGTGGAAGTTCATCATCCTTCGCCTACAACAAATCAAATCAGATCATATTACACATGCTTATTTAATGCGTTATGTCACCAGTTTATCTAAAATCTTAAGATGTTATGTGGTGGGTCAACAATCTATCCAATCACATGAGGCTGAATCTCACACATAGGAGGAAAGCAGATCAAACTTGAATGGGTGCAAAGAATGGAACAATGCATGCTATATAATGGACATAACATGGGAAACCAAGGCCGGAACCCAGGACCTTGTGGAACCAGTGCTCTGATACCAAGCCACATCACCATTTGACCTAAAAGCTTAAGCTGTTAGGTGGTGAGCCAAAAAAGTATATGAAGCTATCTATCAAGTGTAGGATATCATGTGTTTCCATAAAAAAGATCTCGACATTGGATATATACACCGCTAGGCTCTTTTAACAAAAGTTATCAACAAGATAGAAAATATTAATACAAATTGAATATGTTATCGATTGACTGTACTGCCTCAACCAAGAAGCAATATTCTGGTCAAGAATGGGCAAGAGCAAGAATCATAGCTGTCATGTTCTATAGGTTTAGAATTAAAGAATAGATTTTTTCTGAAGCCAATACCATGTGTTAAGGAACATAGACATTGATCCACAAGGTAAAATGACTAAAATATTAGGTCATCACTCCTAATAATTGCATGTTTCATGTTTCATGTTTCCTGCTTACTTTTGCGGACAAGGTGATGTAGGAGCAAGTGTTCTCACATAAGAGGGATAAGAAACCCAATCAAATTTATTTCAAGTTTCCAACAATGATTGTTCAATCAAACTAGGGCTGCTTGCTTAAGAACAAAGAATCCTACTTCTGCTAGGAAACAATTTTCCATCTTACGATACTTTCCTATGATAAAAAATAAAAGCAAAATTTTAATAAAGATTAAAGTAAAAATAAACTACTTTAATATTTGTCTCGTTAAAAGAAGCATAACCAATGTGGGATGCCTCTCCCTCTACGTTGGGCTGAGTTACACCTATGGATGGGATGTAGGGCCACATGTCATTCTCCCACACTTCAAAAGTGTTCAACCTTGAACAAGAAGAATATCCAGGTATTGAAGATCCATTCCAAAGAACAACTGGAACCATCATTGAGACTGCAAAACATGCCTCACAGAAACAGCCGTAACACTCAATGAATTCTTCCAGGGACCATAAATCAGGTGGTTTCAGAACTACAAAGGTTGTGCAAGGATAATATGACATATATCCAAATCACAAATATAACAATGACGAGGAAGTTCAACATGCCAAACCATAAGTCAACCAACACACTGCAAGAAGTAACAGCTGCAAAATTAGACTGGTTACCAATGAACAACTGATCAAGAGATGAGATTCATGGAAGCTTCTGTATCAACAATAGTGTGAACCTGCTGTTGTTCCCATTATGCACAACAATACCATTGAACAACACAATCAATTTAGAAAACGATCAAGCACCTTTCTCTGATACACACTGAAATGCAGAACTAATATTTCTCTCTTCATCTTCACAACTGGAATACTCAACTGCATTATAAACCTTATTTCCCCACAGTATCCTCACTAGTGTCACCCTTCTCTTGATCATCCATGTCTTCTTTCGCCTCTATGACCTTCAGAAAATTATTTTTAGGACTATGATGAAAACTATATCCATTTCCCCACAATTGTTAACATTTCACAAGGTTCTACCAGACTTCCTATTATTTAAGGGCTTTGTAGAAACAGGAACAGAACATACTGCAAGATTTCAAGATACTTCCCTTTGAAATTTAAATACTCTCTTAGCATATTTAGCAAAAGAAGCAGCCTGGTTAACAATTTTGAAAGTATCTCCATATAGTTCAGATCGGATACTTAAGTCCTTCAATATATCTAATAATATGTTGCTGCTTAGTCCCAAAAACCCAACACCTAGGACTAAGATTTTGAAACTCCGGTGTGTAAGGATCAGCAACTTAGTCACCCCAATGCATGCATTCTAGCATATACATCCTGCACTTCTATACCATCACCTCTTTCATTTGGTTCCAACTTCCAAGTTGGTATAGGGCCTGCGAATCCACACTGGAACTCTTTAAATACCAACCATGTACGAGTAGAGCCCTTCAGTTAACATTTTCCTCAGGCCTACCTTCAGGAGATTGAAATCAGAGAATGCAGTTTTGATATGTGAGAAGGCTACAACTGGATCTCAGTGGGTTGCAGCGGCTGAAGTAAGACTGGACATTAGAGGTGGTGATGACACACGCAGCAGGCCAAGTAGTGATGAACTAATAGTCCTCACACAAAAGGGATAAAATCCTAATCAAAATCAACTCCATTCTCCAAAGCTGATCATTCAGTTACAACCATGAATATTACAGTAGACCACTTACTTGGGAATAAAGAATCCTACCACTAGAAAATAAACTTCAATCCTAGGATGTTTTCCCAAAATAAAATAAAAGGAAATTTCTAATAAATTATAAAAATTAAAATCAATAACTTAAATTTTCTTCTTCCTAAATGACGTGTAAATGTGGGCACATCCCTGTCTTGAAATTACGCCTGAGTGTCGCAAGCAGAGTATTTCACACCTTTGTGAAGGTCCGTGTGGCGCTAGCTAAAGCACACTTGTTTAACTAGGCAGCCAAAAATTTACCATGATTTACAAACATAACACATTCATACCAATTGAATGAAATGTAAGTAGAAGCAGTAAGCAATTCAAGAAAGTAACAGGAAGCAAGTGGTAAACATCAAAGCAACGTAATTCATTAAACATCTACAGAGCTTTATATGCAAATCTAGTTGTGGCACTAGGAAACATCAAACTGTCCAAGAGTCATACTTCCATTTTTACACTAGGACAGAAATACCCTTAAGAAATAAACCAACACTAGTATATATATGATGGTAACCTATCCCACATACACAAGACAAGCAGTCAAAGGCAAGCATGATGCCCTAAACAAGCTTGGCTCATGACGCTCCCCACTTATGCAGTCGACGTCCTCATAAACTTTGATTTTAGGAACTTTTCAACTTTGTCCACTAATGTTGCATACCTTGCACAGAAATCAAGCTGATTTCTTTGTCTCCAAGGCCTTTCCACTTCACTAAGAACTCGGGCCACTTCTTCCTTGATGATGTGAATTCTCTATCTACAAAAATGACTTCCACTTCTTTTCTGTCAGGTTGCGTTGTCTTCACTCATGCTCTGGCTAACTGACTTTCACTTGGATCGTCAATGTCGGCATTGAATGGCTTGAGGCAGTTGATATAAAACACAAAATGCACTTTCATCCAAGCCGAAGGATCAACCTTGTAAGAGACCTTTCTAACTTTGGCCAAGATGTGGACTGATCCTTAATACTTATGAAGCAGTCTCATATCTCGACATAGTAATGACCTGATCTATTCAAAATTGAGCTTAACAAGCAGCAAGTACCCAAGTTAACGTGCAACGGTCTTCTCCCCACTTCTTCATCCGCTTTGAAGCTTCTCCAAGTAGGCTCGAGTGATCTCTGCATTTTATCTCTATTCTTTGGTGATGATGTATGCTCTGGGACTCTTTCCTTCGTACGGCTCATCCACTATGTAAGGAAATGATGGTTGCTAGTCTGTAACAAGCTCAAAAGGACTCTTATTGGTTGTCGAGCTCTTTTAGGCTTTGAAAAATAACTCAGCCACATAAAGCAATTGCACCCAATTCTTCTAACTGGCATTGACTAAACGGCGCAAGTACTCTTAAAGTAGCCCGTTGAATCTCTTTGTCTCTTTGTCTGTCTATGAATGCCAACTCAAAGAGATGTCAAGTTGTGAATCAAGGATTCTAAAAAATTTTGTCCAAAAGTTGCCAGGGACTTAAGTCATGGCCACTGATTATATCTTAGGGAACACCCCCAAAAAAATTGTGTTGTCTATTCTACTAAATAGTATTTCAGTGCAAGTATGAAGATACCGTGCATCGAAATTTTGTCTATCACAATAAGTATAGACTCTGCATCTCCCACTCTGAGCAATTTGGTGATGAAGTCCCGTAAGACACTTTCCCACGGTCTTTTAGTACTGATAGGGGCTCTAGTGACACTACAATATTCTTTTGCTCCACCTTTTCTTGTTGGCAAGTGATACAAGTTTGGGTATAATTGACCACATCATCATGCATCTGCAGCATATAATACCTTTGCTTTAGTAATGCCAAAGTGCAATGTCATCTTGGATGTCCGGCCAAAATGGTATCATGACACCCTCCCAGTAGTGCCTTCCTCAAATCTCCAACTTGTGGCACAATGAACCGATTACCATGGGTCATCAGCAATTCGCCTTCTATCCAAAACTGGCATGTTTTGCCCTTTTCATCAGTTTTTGAGGTTTTGGGTTTGAATCCCGCATCGTCGTGGTAATAGTACTTAGCGTCAAGTGAGTTACCATTTGTAAGGCCACCAACACAGCCTTCCAACTCAATGCATCTACAACTTGGTTCATCCACCCCGCCATATGCTCAAACAAGAAATCAAATTTTGCCAAGAATTCCTAGCATTGTCCATACTTGGGTGATAACTTTAGTTGCAGCCGAGCTATCTATTTTCACCACAAATCTCAATCCAAGTAGGTAATGTCACCACCTGCATGGACAATGGATCACCACTAGCATCTCCTTCCCTAAAGTTGTGCAACTCCATTCAACTTCACTAAGCTTACAGCTCTCATATGCAATAAGATGTCCTTCCTATAACAAGGCTCCTCCAAGGGCGTAGTCTGATGCATCTATATATACCTCAAAGGTTTTCATGATGTCTGGAAGAGCAAATACTGCTCCCTAGAACTTCTTCGTCTAGTTCCACCCCTAACCCTTCTTCCGCAATTCAATTAAAGCAACAATTCTCCTCGAGTACCCCTCCAAAAACTTTTTTGTAGCAATTAGCAAGAACAAGAAAGGAAAGCAACTCCTTCACTGTTGTTGGGATCTTCCAATCTTGAATGGTTCTTACCTTCTTTAGATCCATTCTAATATGACCTTATTTGATTACATGACCAAGAAATTTTATGCTTTGCTAAGCGAAAGAGCACTTCTCTTATTTCACATTCAAACTATCCACCTCTTGCCTATAGAACACATTCCGTAGATGCTCTTTATGTTCCTCTTGAGTAGAACTATAGACCACTATGTCGTTGAGGCATAATATGACAAACTTGTCAAGGTACTCTTGAAATACCTAGTTCATCAAGGTACAGAATGTCATCGGCACATTTGCCATCCCAAATGACATCACCAACTCATGTGCCCCACACTATGTTAGAGAGGTTGTCTTCGGTACATCCCCATCTGCTATCCTCACCTAATAGTAGCTTGACCTCAAGTCAAGTTTGGTGAAGTACTTTGCATGACTCAATTGATCAAAAAAATCAGCGATCAATGGAATAGGGTACTTTTTGTGCACTATTACCTTGTTGAGCGCACGGTAGTCCACACATCCGCATACTCCAATCACGTTTCTTTTGAAATAATACTAGTGCTCCAAACAGTGCTTTGGAAGGATGAATATATCCCACTTCCAACAATTCTTCAAGTTGTTTTCTCAACTCTACTAGCTCTAGAGACGCCATCCGATATAGCCCCTTAACAGGTGGCTTCGCTCCTGGGAACAATTTGATATCATCCTCCACACCCAACTGTAGCTTCTTGGGCATTGCAACTTTGTACTCCTCTAACACAGCTTGGATGGTCATAGGCACCAGCTTTTAGCCTACTTTTTCATCAAACACGAGTGTGACTAGATACATATGTTCACCCCTCAATCCCTTCTTGAGTTTCATGACAAAAAGGAACTTCCCGTCGTCACCTTTCCTTGCAACAGCTTGCACCATGCAAGCATAGTCTCCCATCAAACAAAGGGAACTAGAAAAATACATCGACACTACCTTAGTCTCCCTTAAGAATTCCATTCTAAGAATGACTTGAAAATCATCCAATGGCACTGCTGTAAAATTCTCAATTTCCTACCCACTGCCCAAGCTTTATAGTAACTTGCTTGGCTACTCCTAGAGTAGGCTGAGCTACAAAGTTAGCCACTTTTACGCATCCTGAATCCTTCTCAAAGGGTAAGCCTTTTTGCTTTTTCCTATGAAACAAATTTATAGATAGCGTCGATATCAACCATAGCACGAGTGCTCTCCCCATTGATCCTCAAGTCAACAAACATCAACCCTTTTGCCTGTGTAACTTTCAGTTCTTTCATCTGCCTCTCCAATGTGTTCACTAGCCACGTTACACCCATCCTTGGGTTATCTTCCTCATCCTCATCACCCTCCACTGCCCCCTCTACGATGGAAGCTTGTAAGGCATTGAGTAATGGCTTGTGAGGGCACTCAAAAACTTTATGAGGGCCTCAACATAAGAAGCATGTCATCTAACCCTTACCATTGGGAGTGTTGAATGATCGAGACGACGAACCTTCCTTTGAAGTTGAAGTCTTACTATTGGCTCCCCCACTTTTGGGTTTGCCCTTCTTAAAAGACTTTCTGCCATTTCCACCCACACATCTCTCTTTGGATGTTGCAGATTTGTCTCTAACGTAGTTAGTCAAGCGTTCGGTAGCAACTCGTGCAATAGACAAATCTTGAACTCTTTGTATATGAAGTTTTGTTCTTACCCACAGTTTCAACCCCTCTAGAAAATAGAACTCATCCTTCTCCAACATGTCTCGGATATCCAACATCAAAGCAAAAAATTGTTTCACATATACCCTAATTAACCTATTAAGCTTGAGGTCTCTCAACTTCTATCTAGCATTATACTCAACATTCTCAAGAAAGAATTGGGCCTTAAATTATCTCTTCGATGTCTGCCCAATAATCAATAACATAGCATCCATTGTTAATCTCATCATACTTGGTAAGCCACCACAATTTAGCATCACCAGCCAAGTACATGATTATAGTGTTTACTTTCACCTGTTCTAGTTCGTCCTTATCATGCGAAACTATTGCTCTATATCAAGCAAGAAGTTTTCCAACTCCTTAGCATCACGGGCACCCCCAAACGTTCTAGGTTCTGGAACCTTGGTCCTACTAAACTTCGAAATGTAAGAGTTTCTTATAGCAAGAACCATAAGTTCACCTTTGCAGTCAGGCCAGCTCTATGGCCACATTGTCCGTTGTCTCTTCTTTTGATATTGGTCGGCATGGTCTCTTACCAAAGCTTCACAATCTCACAATGAAGGCAACTGAAATAACATAGTAATTAACCGAGCTCTAATACCAATTGTCATAAGCCGAGTATTTCACATTTTGATAAGGGTCATGCAATACTAGCTAAAGCATTCTTATTTAACTAGCTAGCCAAAAATTTTACCACAATTTACTAACAGAACACATTCCTAGCAATGGAATGAGAAGCAGCAAGCAATTCATGAAAGTAATGGCAAGCAAGCAGCAAACATCAAAGCAACATAATTAATTAAAGCAACACCTCCGTTAACAATACGTGTTTAGAAAGGTAGGCAAGTAGGCTAAACACAATGAGAATTGACTAGTGAGTTTTACAGATTGATGAACACTCACCCTACCCTAAAGAGCTTTATATGCAAATCTAGCTCTAGCACTAGGAAACATCAAACTGTCCAAGGATTCATACTTCCATTTTCACACTAGGATAGTAATACCCTTAAGAAATAAACCTACACTAGTATATACACAATGGTAACCCATCTTATGCACATGAGACAAGCAATCACAGGCAAGCATAATTCCTGAACATGCTCGGCTCATAATGCCTAAGCAACGCCCATGCTAGACATAGGATCCTATTGTGTCAGAAAGAAAATCAAGTTAGGGTATTATCCACAGCCTGAGGAGTTACAAAGCCTAACGAACATAAAATCAACCACCAAATGAGCCATCAACACCTCATTAGCAAAGGAAAAGATCTTGCACCAAAGGTGCCTAGCCACCTGAAAATGAACGAATAAGTACTTGTTTGTCTAATGAGAATCTAAGCACATCACACAAATATCTAGGTCAATTGCTTTATTAGGTCTCTCACCTACAACAAGTCATTAGTATTAATTCTATCAATAACCAGGTTTCAAGTAAATGCCTTAAGCTTGGAGTCAACCTAACCTTCTAAATTATGTTCTCCAAAGGACTCTTTGGCTTGAGAGGAACACGAGAACTGTTAAGGAGTGCTTAATTTGTCCATGTTTATTATGGGATAGAGCGCTGTTCTTGGCCTCTCTTTTTGGTTCCACTCTTTTTGGTTCCATTCTTTTACCTAGCTTTCTAAATTACATTCTCCAAAGGACTCTTTGGCTTGAAAGGAACACGAGAACTAGCAAGAAGTGCTCAACTTGTCCTTGTTTATTATGGGATAGAGCACTGTTCTTGGCCTCTTTTTTTGGTCCCATTCTTTTCTTTTTGTTTTTTCTTTGGGGTGGGTGGGGGTTTGGGGTGGAGGGATTATTGTTGTTCAACCTTCTAAGGGATTGGAGGCAGCTCTTTTGCTATATTTTTAGTTGTTGATCACTGCTCTTTGTGGACACCTTGTCCTCGTCCCATTTATATCTAGCTTTGTTCCTTAATAAAAATTTTTATTATCTAAAAAAATATCTCATTCTCCAAATAGAAGGTAACCATCACAACCATTTGAGGATGATATTATTATGAAACAAATTATTTATATACATATACACACATACATACATATATATATATATATATATATATGGATATATCTTTGTGTGTGTGGGCATGTATGTATGCATGTATGTATTGTTGTAAAGTTAGAGATGGACGAGACAAGAAGAGATGAAGAGAAGAGAAGAGAAGAGAAAGAAGAGGAAAAACTAGGAAGTAGTTTCGTGGAGTCTACGTACAGCTCTAGGTTTGCCCTCTTATATATTATTAATAATAATAAAGTGTTAAGGACAAAATATCAGAATTAACACAACCTATTTACTAAAATAACATTTTCTCTTCTAATACTCCCCTTTAAGCTGGAGGTGTATAAATATCCCCTAACCCCAATTTATAACAACCATTAGACAAGGCAAGCCTAAACAAAGGCTTCGTAAAAACATCACATAACCGATCCATAGATTTCAAAAAGGGAGACCTCATGATCTTCTTCAACAAAGCATCTATCACAAAATGACAGTTAATTTTTATGTGCTTTGTCCTCTCATGGAACATTGGATTGCTAGCAATATAAATAGTAGCTTGATTATCACAAAACATATCTATTAGCTTCGTTATCAAGAATGCCATCTTTGACATTAAAGACTTCACCCACATAAGCTCACTTACACTATGAGCCATAGTACAATATTCTGCTTCAACATTAGATCTTGCTACAATAGTTTGTTTCTTTCTTTGCCAAGTAACAAGATTACCTCCCACAAGTGTACAGTATCTAGTAGTAGGCCTTCAATCATCAACAGAGCCAGCTAGATCTGCATAAAAATATCTCATGATCCTACAATTTTTATTGCATTTATACATCAAACCTTTGCTAGGATACCCTTTGAGATAGAACAAAATCCTACAAACATCATCCCAATGTGGTTGTTTGGAATTTTCTATAAAAAGACTCACGACCCCCTCTGCAAAAGATATGTCAGGTCTAGTGACAATCAAGTAGATCAACTTACAAACCAACTGCCTATCTCAACATTTGTCTTCAAACTTCGGTCCAACATCCCTGGACAACTTCTTATTAGGATAAATGGGAGTATCAATTGGTTAGCTCCTAACAAACCAATCTCACTAAGCAAGTCCAACATATATTGTCGTTGAGATAGATCCAAACCTTTCCTACACTACACAATCTCAATATCAAGAAAGTAACGCAGGACACCCAAATCCTTGATTTGAAATTTTGCTTGAAATCATTGCTTAACATCTGCAAACCTGCTCAGGTCACTACCAGTGATGATGATGTCATCAATATAAAGTACTAGAAGTACCACACCTATCTTCTTTTTGCAAAAAAAAAAAAAAAAAAACCAAATGATTAAAGTAGCCTAGAAAAAGCCTAGTGCAAAGACTACAACACTAAATTTGTCAAACCAAGCTCGAGGAGACTACCTAAGAACATAAATAGCCTTATGCAACCTACACACTTTCCATCCTCCAACTACGTTGCATACCCAAAGGATATTCCATGTATGCCTCTTCCTGCAAATCCCTATACAAAAAAGGGATTCTTCACATCCAACTGTTATAAGGGCTAATCAAAATTAACTGCCAATAAGATCAATACATGAATAGAATTTAGTCAAGAAACAAAAGAGAATGTCTCAAGATAATCAGTACCATATATTTGGGTGTATCCCATGGCAACCATAAGCCTCGAACTATTAAATAGAGCGTAGGAAGATATTTGATGGTGTAGATCCAATGACACCTAACCAACTCCTTACCGAGAGGAAGATCCACCAAGTACCATGTCTCTTGAAAGGTTAAGGCATCCATTTCTACATTCATTACATGCTTCCATCCCAAGGTAGCAAGCGCTTCAACATACTAAGAAGGGATAAAAATCGAGGAATGAACAAGGCAAAAGAATGCATAGGGCTAGGAAGGTAAAGAACTAAAACATAAAAAGCGGTACGATACGCAACAAATGATTTTTGAGTACCTTTTCAGTTCTTAAATTTCCACAAAATTGTCAAAATTTCTATCAAAATTTCCGATTTTCATCACCCTTGAAATCAAAATGGAAGTCGATTTTTGTCTTGCATAATTTCCATCGAAATCTCAACAAATCATCTAAAATTTATCAAAATCTCAAAATTTTGGCAAAACTTGTCGAAATTTTAATTAAGCTATTAATTCCCTCGAAATTCAAATGAGGGATTTAGGAGTGAAATGAAATTTCTATTTTAATTTATTTTATTTATTTAAAAAAAAAATGATTATTACAATTGCTTTTGAAATTATATGAAAAAATAAACTTACAACAACATTTTATTTAACCATTCATTTCTAAATTATCATTATTTGTACAATAAATAATATTTAAATAATTTCTGAATTTAATTTTATTAATTGATTCACTAAATATGTTTAATGTACATTATCTTACACATATGTTTGACGCACATATTATATTACAACTTCTCCACCTTATACACAGCAGGGATGTATTTACTTGTAATATATGAGTCCTAAGACATACATTATTATGTCTATTAATCATTTCTAAAGCTTCATAAAACAATTCCATGTTTTACTAATGATTTCCACTATTTTTTTCAAATCAAAATCAAAAAATTACCGTCGAAATTTCCGTACTTTTGGAGCTTCGAAATTTGAGTCGAAATTGAAATTTATGACCTTGGGTAGATGAGGTGCCTGCATGGTGGTAGTGATGTTTGTGCTTTGTTTTCCGTCATTTATAAACCCTCAATTGTTTCATTGGATCAGTAATTGATTGATTTGGAAGAGGAGCAAAAGATTTCTCACTAGGGATAAGGGTAGGAATAGGAGGATCAACAAAGGGGGGACCATAAATAGTTGATGGAATCTGAACAAATTCATTCAAAGAGGCCCCAGCACTATAGATATAAGGTGTCCCCTTAAAAAAGGTGACATTGTCACTAACATATTTCTTATATGAGTGTACAGATCATAATATCTACCTTTATGAGTTCTTGAGTACCCAAAAAAGACACATTTAATAGCACAAAAAGAGAAATTATCTTAACCAATATGTGGAACATGAACAAAACATGTGCACCAAAAGACATAAGGCACAACAGAAAACATGGAGGTTTCCCAATACACAATGGAGAAAGGAATTTGTCCCCCGAAAACACTTGATCCATCCTATTGAACAAAAATTGGGTTGTAAGAAGAGCATCAGTCAAAAAGGTTTTTGGATCATGCATATGAAGGACAAAAGACAATGTTATGTCAAGTAAATGTCAACTTTTATTTTTATTTTTTTTGTTTAGCTACTCCATTCTGCTAAGAGGTATGTGTTCAAGATGTTTGATGAATAATCCCTTTGGCCAAGAAAAGAAGACTAAAGCACATTCTGAACAAATTCAAGTGCATTATCAGATCAAAAAATTGGAATATCAATGTCAAACAAAGTTTTTATTTTCTAGTAGAATTGAGTAAATGCATTTTAAAATTAGACCTATCTTTTAACAAATAGATCTAGGTCATATAAGAAAAATCATCCATAAAGGACACAATATTGACGACCAATCAAATTTTTGACTCCACACAAACACCAAATATCTAAATGAATAAGAGAAAGGAATGATTTACTACGAAGTTTGACTCTAGACAGAAAAAGAGGCCCTAATATGCTTTCCCAGCTGACATGTGGAACATTCAAAACGAGAAACAAACTTGAACACTGGAAAAACTTCTTGTAGTTTTTGAAGGGATAGATGACCCAGATAAGTGTTCCATTGATCAAAAGAAACACTACCTATGACAAGAATTGGATCCACCATGAACACCATCAAAAGAGTATAAGCCATCCTTCTAAAGCCCTCCACCAATCCTCTTCTTCATTCAAAGATCCTAAATAACACAATGAGAAGAAAAGGAGGTCACAAAACAACTATGAAACTTAGTTAATCGCCTAATTGATAGCAGGTTCAATGGAAATATAGGCACATATAACACACAGGAAAAAGGAATAGAAGGAATTGAATTAAAATTTCCAATACCAAAAACTATCAACAGGAGTAACCTTAGGGTGTAAAAAAGTGGGGTCAAAGGACTCGAATAAATTAGGACTACCTATCATAGGACACCTACGGTGATGAAGATGAGGAGGCAAGAACCCCAATTGTACCTAAATGAACCACAATAACACTAGATATAAAAGACTGAGTTTGGAGTATTTGAACCATATAAAAAATATTGTTAAACTCCTCTCTAGATATGGTAGATGATGTATTCAAACTTCCTAGTGGAGTGGCTAGGTGCATTTGAAGTGTCAATAGTAGATTTTCCCTTCAAAAGCAACTTATTGGCCTAAGTTGGTCTACTAAGGAGATCCCAACAACAATAAACAGTATGATTTTCCTCGCCACAATGTGTGCAATTGCAAGAATCTCCACAACAAGTTCCTTGTCCTAACACACATTCACTGCCACAACCATAGTCCAAACCTCACCCTAATCCACCAAAGCTTCCCCTGCTACAGTTAGCAATATCGATGGCTAAATTATCGTGGGAAGAAATCAGGCAGCATACACTAGCACCAAACAACACTTTCAGGACCTCCAAAGTAAAAAAATGAAGCAGAACTTACAACACTTCAGACCTTCCAAAATCCAGAACTTCAAGAGGCAGCTATGACCATAGAACTGAGCTTCCAATACCTTAGGAGGAATTACTTAACCACAAAGAACAGGGCAGGCCCCAGCAAAGTACTGCAGGCATTTAGTATACAACCCGGCAGCAGGCAACAACTGTAAACGAATGCGAGGAAGAACAAAAAATAATTGTTTGAACGCCAATCAAAACCAGCCAGCAATAGATACAAGATTGCAAATAATCAATCACGAGCACATGGCAGAAAAACAGCATCTTCAGCAAGCCACAACCAGAGTACAACTGATAGCAGCCCATGGAACAGAGGAACAGCAACAGCAGCATAATCGAAACAGATTATAGCTTCACATCAGCAAATCACCTTGAAAACACACAGCTTAGAATGCTGCACAACCTAACCGAGAAACCAACCAGAATATCAGTTTTCTCGACTGATTAGGGTAGGATAAGGGGGGGAAGAGTATGAAACTCAATTCAGATAAATCAGATTTGAAGGAAATCAATGCTCAAATATCATGTTGTAAAGTCAGAGAAGGTAGAGACAAAAATGGAAGAAGAGAAGTAAGAGAAGGAGAAGAGAAAGAAGAGGAAAAACTGGGCAGCAGTTTCCTGGAATCTACGTCCAGTTCCAGTCCTGCCCTCTTATATATTATTAATAATAATGAAGTCTTAAGGACAAAAGTACCCACATTAGCACAACCTAATTGCTAAGATAGCATATTCTCTTCTAACATAGACACATACAGACACACACACACACCTATAGATAGATAAATAGAACATACTTCGCAGATAGATGAAAACAATTATATGCAAACATAGACATGGATAATAATTGAAGTATTGAACCATTAACTAATTTATCCTCAAGTAAATTTGTTATTGAATCTAATATTTCTTCTCACTAGCATTAATATTTGTATAGCTGCTAATAATAATGATGATATAAAAAAAAATCCCCTGCAAGTTGCCTCATTGGCAAATACATGGACAATGTCTATTGCCAGGAGGGTGGAAATTAAAGCAAGGCCCCACTGCCCCATTGATCAATCAGGCCCAAAGAGATCTGGATACCATTGGTAACAAAATAATAATAATAATAGGAAGAAAAATAAATTCCATAGAAATAATAGGAAAATTGTTTAAAAAAAATTATCCTAGATGTCACTATTAATCATTTTTGGCTTTAACAGACTAACAGGTACACCCGCATGCAGACAAATATATAAAGTAATCATGCTATTTTAACCGATGGGTCTGACCAATCCATTTCCTTCACCAGGTCGGTCATGGGTCTGGGTTTTAAAACCATACTCCAAATGTAGAAACAAAAAAGCGCTGTTTAACCAATATTACATCATGTAACAAGAAAAAAACAAGTGATCTATTTGATAGACAACTTTGAGGACTTGAAGGAGTGGCATAAACACTTTCCCTGCATTCCATCCATTGCGATAAAGGCCACCCCAACTCTTAATAACCTTGTTCTAAAGGAAGCGTCTTTGTAAAAGAAGCACCCACAACCATTTTCCCTATAGAGAAATGTTGCCAGACACCAAATTCTCAAGTCCCGACACCCCCCCTCCCCCTCTGACAGAGACTTCCTACTCACATCCCAATTAATTAAATCACGTGCGAAGCCATAAGAAATATCTTGTCACCCTATCTAGCTTCTGAACTACACTAACAAGAAATTTAAAAGAGAAAAAATAAATGCAAACACTAGAAAGGCAGGAACTAACAAGCGTGATATAACCCCAAGGGAAAAGTTAGCTCTCTTCCAACCCTCTAACCTCCTACCCTCTCTTGACCACCAGATCCCAAAGGAAGACATTCAAAGGAAGATCCAGTAAGTCAATGACCAAGACAGAAAGCACAATCAGCTGAACAAACAAACTCCACCGCTCATCCTGACCATATTAAAAATAAAAATAAAATTAAAAATCCATAAACTATTAAATGCATCAGATCTAAGAGTTATAGAAGCTTCAGCTATAGACATAAAGATTGCAAGAAATGTGAACAATATATACATTATCTCAAAGCAAGATTGTACCTCAATCTATAATATTGCCTCACCTAACACATTGTGCAGTCACATAGTCTGATCCAGTGAATGACCGGAAAAGTGCCAGATTAGTGCGAACATCATATGTCCATTTTGAATTTCCCCTGTAGAAAAATCAGCAAACAGAAACACCTCAAAATTATATTATGATCATTAAAGAAGTCTTCGAGTTTCCAACTTTTACTGGTTAATTTGGGCATCTAGCATTAGGGGTGAACAAAATTTACCAAAACATCCAAAAACTGAACCAACAGAAATAAGTTCCAGTTCCGTTTTTCATTTTTTGGTTTCGGTTTTGGTTTCAAACCTAAAATTGAACCGAAAAACCAAAACACCAAAACATATTGTATTAAATTAATATTTATGAGATATGAAATATACATGTTAGCAGCAGCAAATTTATATTATTATATTCTTTAGTAATTTTTTAACCTACAATTCTAATTTTATACTAAATTATTACATTTATCTCTTTCAACTTCTATTGAGTATTTTAATTCAAGTGAAAGAACAATTAATAGATGGGGACGTTGAGGTTTTAAAGAGATAGGAAGGCACCTCCCCGTTGTGAAATTTCTATGAGGGAGAAGGGAAGTTACAAAGGACTCAACCACTCAAAGCTTCCTTGCAATTGCTGCACATCCCAATTTTAGTCCCACATGGGAAATGCTTGGACTGTTGAGGCTCCCTTCTCCTTATAAATAAACATAGCCCCCAACCCCAACGAATGCTTTACATCTTGGCTGGGCCTCCATTAATCTGTTCGCATCCGAATGAAGGCCTTTCTATGATAGTTTAAATAGATCATTTTTACCCCAATCAATTTAACACCCAAACCAAACCAGGAAACCGTTATCTAGCTCAATAATAAAAATGTCAGTTTGGTTCAGTATTAGGTCAATAGTTTAAAAAACCAAGTCCTGCGGCTCAGCTTTCAGTATTGATCAAAACCGAACCTCGCCGAACTAAATACACCCTCATCTAGTATTACTTATGTGCTCTTGTTATGTTAGTGTTATGTTAATATGCGAAAGTTAGTAAAGGTGTAGTTGTTAGAATCTTACAATTCACCATTCGATTCATATGATTCGTATCAACCCCACACCAAATCATTTCGAATCTTATTAGCGAATCTAAAAAAACTAAATCATTTCTGAATATATCGATTCACCTTGTGAATCTAATAAATTGATCTAAATCTAGCAATTCACATGGCTTTGGATCTATCATATCCTAACACACCCGACTAGTTTAAAATCCCAAAACAACTTTTATTTTTACACAATTACCTTCCATTCCTTGTCTATGTAAGGTTTGTGCTTAAAAAGAGCAAAGAATAGATCTTAAGTCTTATACTGCCTCCTTCACCAACAATTCTTCACTCTAGAAGTATGGTGTTCTACCATTGAGAGGAAGGGGCATGACACTCACTTATTAATGCCATAATGTTTCCTAGTTTTGTTAAGATTCAAAAGCTAGTTTTTTTAGTAGTTTGTTCAATTATTATCATTTTTTTAGGTAATTTATTTTTTTCTTTTGAATCTGAGAAAATTATGCATGAAATTTTTTTTTTTAAGTTGTTGATAAAGACCAAAAGTGCAATATTTTTATTATTGTTCCTTGATTCCTTCCCTTAAAACAGCATAAAGTTCATAATTTTATCAATATTTCCCAACTCATTCTCTTACTTCTCATTTGCTTATGGAAAGCATACACATAAAATATGAATTTTTTTTTACAATCAAAATTTAAATGTATTTTATTATTTTTCTTGTTGTTTGTAAATCAATATATGCATGTCATTTGGAATTGATTTTGGGAATTTGTACCGAACCTTATGATTCAATTCAATTCAATTCAATTCAATTCTTGATTCCAAAAATTGGAATTTTGGCCCATGATTAAAATCTTGATTTGGCAACTATAAGTAAGGTTATTACATCATTGGTACGTACTCGACATATGTTATAGAGGTAGAGCCTATCATTGTGATTAGGTCTTCCATTTTACCCAATTATTCAACATGGTACTAGAGCATGATTTTGAAACCTAAACTGTAATTGCCACAGCCTCCATCAAACAGAAGCCTAAAACCCTAAATCTGCTGCATGTCTGTCATCATATTGAAGAATTTTCAGCAACAACATAGCCCTGAAAAACAGCCAGCAGTAGGGAAGCTAGAGCAGTTTCCGTAAATCTCCTAGGCAACACCGCCAGTTCAGGAACACAAAAACCCCCATAGATTTTGCAAAACCAATACCATAGCCACCCACAGACATTGCCGATCTTCCCCCACTAAAATCCCATCTCCAGAACTCCTCCCACAAACCCTCACGTGCCAGTTGAAGGCAGGTAGGGCCAACCCACCATGCATGGGCGCGCGAAGCTACTTTCAGACATGTTTCTGGCCTGAATTCATCCTGCAGCGCTCGAATCCCTCTATAAATATATTATTGAAATTTTTTGTGATGTTTTTTGTCCAAGTAAATTTCATCTTTTTTAGTTGCTCATGTGCAGCACCCAAGGAATGGTTGTTTGATGCTTCCCAAAGTTGTTTGTCAATGTTTATAGAGTTTATTTAGGCCTGAAACAGTGGTATTTACTGTGTTTTTTGTTCGTTCGTCATATGCTTGTGGTTTGCATTGGTTGTCGAAGGTTGTTTGCATTGGGATGGAGTCCCCAAGTCCCAAACATAGTGTTTCCCTTGTTAGTTACTTGTTTAGATGAACAACATATTATAACTGTCTCAAAGGAGGATTAATCAAGGTTCCTATTGTGCAAGCATCCCAACATCTCATCACATTGCATCGTTTGCTCGAAAAGGTAATCCTACTGTCTATATGTCATCTCGTATCTCTCCCACTAGTCTTTAGGTTATCAACTCTACTACTACTGACCACATGACATGTGTCACTAACTTCTTTTCTGCCCCCCTATATTCTAAAAGTATACCTCAAGTTAACCTTGTTGAAGGGTCCACTACTGCAGTTAAGGGGATAGGAATAATAAATCCTACTCCTAGATCCTCCCTTCAATCTCTCTTTCTTCTGTTTTATACATTCCTGAATCCCGCTTCAATCTCATTCCTGTTGGTAAAATTATAAAGTCACTAAATTACTTTATGGTTCTTTCCTAATTCTGTTGTCATGAGGATCTAAAGATGAGGAAGATGACTAGCATAGGACGTGGAGCTAGTGGACTTTACTACTTTGAGTTGCTCTCTCCTCCTATTGTCTGTAGTGCTGCTGCCACATCACATCAAATCAAATCTATTGTTGCCTTGGTCATCCATCATTGGACAAATTAAAACAGCTAGTTCCTACTTTGAGTTCTATGCCTAACCTTGAATGTGATTCTTGTCAATTAGGAAAGCATCATTGTGTTCCCTTTGCTTCTCGAGCCAATAAAAGAGTTGTTAACCCTTTCATGTTAGTCCATTCTGATGTTTGGGGTCCTAGTTGTGTCATGTCAGTGTTAGGGTTTCAGCATTTTGTTACATTTGTTAATGATTACTCCATAATGACTTGGTTGTGTTTAATAAAAATAGTTCTAAGTTGTTTATTATCTTGTGTGCTTTCTATTTTGAAATAAGGACTCAATTTGATATGTCATTCAATGCTAAGGAGTACTTCAGTACTCAATTCATTAGTTATATGACTAATTCTAGCATGATCCATCGGTCATCTTGTGCTCACATTTCACAACAAAATGGAGTTGCAGAGTGGAAAGGACATATTTTTTAAGCCACTTGAACCCTATTATATCAAATGAATGTTCTCAAAGCTTTTTTGAGTGATGTTGTGCTCACCATTCCTCTCTCATCAACAAAATGCCATCTTCTGTAATTGGTTATAAAATCCCATATTCAAAAATCTTCCCTACGACTCCTTTGTTCTCCTTTCCTCCTCGTATATTTGGCTATGCATCGTTCATCCATTAGTTAAATCCAGAAACGGATAAGTTGGATCCTAGTGTTATCAAATGTATTTTTCTAGGTTATCCCTATACTCAAAAGGAATATCGATGTTATAGCCCTACTTTACATCGATTCTTGTCTCTATTAATGCCACCCCTTTAATTTGCAAGTGTACACATGGCAACTCAAGGGAGGAGAGCCTCCTCCAGCTTTGAATTATGTGCCTCTAGTTCCCTTGTCAGATAATTCTATTTCCCAAATGGTTGATACTCCTATTGCTGTTTGAAAAAGTAAATGCACTTGTACCCAACATCCTATTTCTAATTTTGTTTGTTATGATTTCTTGTCACCCTTATACTACTGTTTTGTTCGTACTCAATCTTTCATTGCTCTTCCAAAGTTTGCTTTTGAAGCCTTGTCCCATTTTGGATGGAGGAATGCAATGATTAAAGAGATGCAAGCGGCGCTATAGGATGATGATACTTAGGAGTTGTTATCTCTTCCTCCGGATAATCCAGTGGTTGGTTGTCACTAGGTGTACACCATGAAGGTCAATCTAGATGATTTCGTGGCTTGATTAAAGGCCCACCTTGTTGTTAAGGGATACAGTCAAGTGTATGGTTCGGATTTTTCACACATTCTCCTTTTGCTGCCAAGCTTGTCACAAGGTGTAAAGAATGCTTTCTATCACTAGCCACTGTATTAATTAGATGTGAATAATGCCTTCCTACATGGTGATCTTTCGCAGGAGTTCTCGATGGAGCAACCACCCAAGTTTATTGCTTAGGGAGAGTCAAGCCTATTGTGTCAGCTCAAGAAGTCATTATATGGTCTAAAACAGTCTCCTAGGGAATGGTTTGGTCGATTCAGCGTTGTAGTACTAGAATTTGGCTTTTGACGGTGTGCAATAGATCATTTTGTATTTTACCATCATACTCCATCTGCCATAATTCTGCTTATTGCATACATGGATGATATTGTGATTACTGGTGATGATAATCAAGGTATCCAAGGCATAAAGCATTTCCTACAAACTAAGTTTCAAACCAATTCCACTCAATAGTTGCTAGAAGGCCACTGTGACAGAGTTTAAGCCAGATGGGAAGTAATTGCTCTGTTCCCTCGCTACTTATGGGAGATTTCAACAGTGTGTTACAACCTGATGAGAAGAGGAATGGTAATCCTGTGACAGCTTATGAAACAAAAGACATGGTGGAGTGTTTCGCAGAGTGGGCTGACTGATTTAAGGTCTTCCAGATGCTTCCTAACATGGACCAAAAACAAAATCTGGTGTAATCTAGATCGAGCTGTGGCAAACATTAAATGGTTCCAGGCTGGGTCGGGAGCACATCCTAATTTTCAATTACCAGGGATATTATCTGACCATGCTTCTTGTATTGTCTCCTTGCTTGAGGAGGATGATATGAAAAGGAGGCCTTTTAAATTCTTCAATATGTGGGTGAAGCATGACAGGTTCCTTGATGTGGTGAAATCTGCTTGGAGTAGCAGATTTAAGGGTTGCAAACTCTTCAGGCTTGAGAGGAAATTACAGGCACTTAAGGGGCCCTTGAGAGACTTCAATACCCTTCATTTCTCTCATATATCAGCTAGAGCAGCGAAGGCTTGCGAGGAGTTAAAGGATGCTCAACAGAGGCTGTATGATTCCCCTGAAAATGAAGAGATTCAGAATCTGGTAAAAGCTAAAAGGGGGCTGACAGGTAGGTTAGATGATTCCTGAAGAGCAGTGATAGATGCACTGCTTTTTTCCATTATATGATGAAAAGGCATATGGCCAGGAAACACATTTCAGTCATGACCAAAGAAAATGGTGAAAATACTAAGTCCCAAAAGCAGGTGGCAGAGGAATTTCTTGTTTTTTATAAAGGGCTGCTAGGAACTGAAGAAGACTGCTCCTCTGTTGATCCTAGGGTGATTGCCAATGGAACTATCTTGAACAATGATCAGGCTAAGAAGATGGTGGAAGCTGTCACAGAAGATGAAATAAAGAATGCCCTGTTTAGCATTGGTGAAGAGAGATCCCCAGGGCCAGATGGGTACACTTCTTGTTTCTTTAAAAAGGCTTGGGGCATCATCGGGGTAGAGTTTATACTTGCAGTTCAGGAATTTTTCAGAAATGGGAGGCTCCTGAAACAGCTTAACCGTACTGCAATTGTGTTGATTGCAAAGTCACAGCATGCAAATTCAGTTCAAGATTATAGGCCCATATCATGTTGTAATGTGATCTATAAAGTTACAGCCAAGATCATTGCCAGTAGGATCAAACCTGGGTTGGAGGTTTTGTTGAGTAAGGCTCAGTCTGCTTTCATAAGTCAGAGATACATGGTAGAAAATATTTACCTCGTACAGGAGCTTGTTAGAAAATATGCTAGGAAGAGGATCACTCCAAGATGTATGCTAAAGATTGACCTTAAAAAGGCTTATGACTCAATCTCTTGGAAGTTTGTGAGAGAGATGTTGGAGCACCTAAACTTTCCAGCAACAATGGTGGGCTGGATAATGCAATGTGTCTCCACCACTTCCTTCTCCTTAGCTTTGAGTGGAGGGATGGTTTTCTTTGAAGGGAAGAAGGGTCTCAGACAAGGGGATGCCCTTTCCCCCTTGCTTTTTGTTATTTGTTTGGATTATCTGTCAAGATTACTGAAGTCTTTGGAGGGCAACCCAGAATTTTGCTTTCATCCAAAATGTGGTGATCCTAAAATCACCCATCTCGCGTTTGTAGATGACTTGATTTTTTTTGCTCAGGGAGATTACTCATCAGTTAAACAGATCATGGATTGCCTCAAATTTTTCTGTAAATGCTCAGGGTTGAAGGCTAATATCCTCAAATTCAATATTTATGGTGCTGGTTTGTGCAACAAAACGATGCAGGCTATTCAAGATCTTACTGGTTTTTCTCAAGGGGAATTTCCCTTCAGGTACTTGGGTATTCCTTTGGCTTCCACTAGGCTGAACACAATGCATTTTGCCCCTATGATTAACAAGAGGCCAGGGAACACCCTTTCATATGCAGGAAAACTGGAGCTTATTAAATCTGTGGTGCAAGGTATTGACTGCTTTTGGCTTGCTATTTTTCCTATCCCTTACTCTGTGCTGGCCCATGTGATCAAAATGTGAAGGTCCTTTCTGTGGGGGGCTAGAAGGAGGCCCATGGTGGCTTGGAGGGATGTATGCCTCCCAAAGAATGAAGGAGGGCTGGACCTAAAAACCTGGAGCAAGGCCCCGCTAACTAAGGCATTATGGAACATTCATAGTAAGAAGGACTCACTCTGGGCTAAGTGGGTTAGCCATGTTTACCTGAGGGGTGGAAGTATTTAGGAAGCTTCAAAGAAACATGAAGACTCCCCATTGTTCAAGTAGATAGTAGAGATTAAAAACCTGATCCTTCAGCAATGCAGTGACATAGACACTGCAGCTCATCAGCTTGAACAGTGGAATGTGGGAGGGAATTTTGTCTGGTCAAAAGCTTATCAGTTTTGGAGAAATAGGGGATGCAATGTTCATTGGAAGAATCTGGTGTGGAAAAATGGATGCATACCAAAACACTCTCTTGTTTTGTGGCTTGCTGCTAAGGGTAAACTGCATACTTGTGACAGGATCGGTGTGGAAGGGCTCAACCAAATCTTTGTTCTCTGTAACTCAGAAATGGAGACACTTGACCATCTTTTCTTTCAATGCAGGGTGTCTGCTGCTGTGTGGAGTAATTTGAGGGGCTGGCTTGTCATAACAAGATCCATGCCCACTATTAAAGCAGCCCTCAAATGGCTTCAAAAAGAGGTCAAGGGAACAGGTGTGCAGGCTGTATCTAAGAGGGCCTGCCTAGCCATCACGGTATATAGCATCTGGCATTTTAGAAACAAAAGGAGATTGAAGGCACGGTTACCATCAGGATGCTATAATCAAAGTTGTTCAGACTCACTTATATAGAATTGTTTAAGAGAAGCTTCCTTTCCTTTGTATTTGAGTTGTAGTTTACGGCCTGTGGCACCCGGGAATGTCCAGGATTTGATGTAATTGCGTTGCAGTTGATATGGCTCTGGCCCTGGGGAATGCCCAGGTTCTTGATGTATTTGAGTTCAGTTTGCTGCTTGCAGTCTTGGCCTTTGTTTGGCTCTTGATTGTACTGCTTTGCAGTTGCTTGTTGGGGAGTTCTGCTCTCCCTCTCCTGGGTATGCCCAGTGATACTGTACATATCCCTTTGGTCTTATAATTATAATTTTTTGATCAACAAAAAGTATGTTCTTGATCTTTTAGATGAGACTAGGATGTTAGGATCCAAACCTTTTGATACACCTATGGATCCTAAGAGTAAGCCAGTGCCAAATACTGGTGATTTGTTGCCTGACCCAAGATAGTACAAAAAACTTGTTGGAAAACTAAATTATCTCACAATCAATCAATCAATCAATCGGATATATCTTTTGCAACATGTGTGGAGTTAAGTCTCACCAAGAACAAATCCTTTTTTTTTTTTTTTTGGATTTGGGATGCAGTAATTCACATCTTGAGATATCTTAAAGGTGCACTTGAGAGAAGCATATTATATCAGAACCAAGGTCACACTAATATTCAGAGTTATACTAATGTTGATTGGACTGGTCACCTTCCAACAGAAGATTCAGAGTCGGGTACTATATCTTTGTTGGTGAAAATTTAGAGTCTTGAAAGAGTAAAAAACAAACTGCGTTGACTAAATCAAGTGCTGAGTCAGAGTATAGTGTCATCGCTCACGCTAAATGTGAACTTATTTGGTTGAAGAACATATTGGAAGAACTGTGTTTTCCACATCCTCAATCTATGGAGTCAATGTGTGATACTTTTATATAGAAAAAGAATTCATTAAATAAAGAAAAAATGTACAATCAAGACAGAAGACATCTCCTTAATGAAATTGAGAATCCCCCAAGAACAAAAAACAAAAACGGAAAACACAGAAAATACAGCAAACTCAAATCAGCACGCCCTTAGAAGAGATTTCCAATCCCACTAAACATCTATCAAACACATGCCCTTAAAATTTCCATTACCCACACACCACAAAGAAGCCATAAAAAGCACTTTCTCCAATATGGAATCTTCTTCCCTAAAAAAAATACGTAGATTACATTCATTCCACAAGCACCATAGAAATTACAAAATAAAGCACAATTCCACAAAGCAATACCTTCCTTCCTCCTTCCAAACGCCACAAAAGATATTTCCAAAAACTCCTCCACTATTCTCGAACAAACCCAACTTTCTCCAAAATAATTAAATAACTTATTCCAAACCTTCCATGCAAAATTGCAATGCAAGAAAAGATGAGAAACAGATAATGAACAATCAAAACAAAGCATACATATATCAAGGGATAGATCTTTACTTTAAAGGTCTCCTAATCTACAGCAAGTCATTAGCATTCATTCTATTAAGCACAACCAACCAAAGAAATGCTTTGATTTTATGGGGGATTTTGACTTTCGCAATTACTTTGTAGAGTGGAAAGGAATGATTGGTACCAACCAAGAAATTAAAGAAATATTTACACGGAAGACACCCAAGGAATCCAACAACTAGGATCGACTATCATCCTATCATCCTTAGAAGACATCCTACAATTGTTCAACATTCCCAACAAAGAAGATAATTCAATAGTTTCCCTATCATTCAAGGCTCTCGTAAAACAAAAATACCAAGAAGGTAGAGGTCCACTCAAATCTACAATAAAAGAAGAAACAAGATCATTTTTCTCTAAACTCGGGCAAAATAAGTGAGGAATAGAGGTGGTCAAAACAACATTCCCCAACCATGTATCTTTCCAAAAACAAATGTTGCAACCCTTAACCATCACAAATTTAGTATGGAGAATAAAGAGAGGATAAATCTAGGAAATAGCTTTCCACAGGCTTTTTGAAGAACATATAGAGCCTAAATTAGTATCCCACCCATTCCCATCAAGTCCAAATTTACTTTTGATAACTTTATGCCACAAGGAGGAAATCTCTAATAGGAACCGCCGCAACCATTTAGCTAAAAGAGTCGTGTTCTTCCAAATTTCCAAGACCCAAACCACCTGCTCTTTTAGTCCTACACATCACATCCCAATTCACTAAGTGATCCTTAAAACCCCTGACCACAAAAACTTTCTCATAATTCTCTCAATTTTACCAGCGAATCCAATTGGGATTTAAAAAATAGACAGAAAATACAATAGAATACTAGAAAGACAAGTCCGAACTAGAGTAACCCTCCCTCCTAGAGAAAAAAGGGCTCCATTCCACCCATCTAACCACTTTGACACTCTCTCCACCACCAGATCCCAAAAACTAGCTACTCTAGGATTGCCCCACAAAGGAACATCTAAATAGGACATCAACCACCTAACTTTGCACACCCAATTTCCAAGACTAATTCCCTAACACTCTCTATAAGCACGCTAATAGCCGCAATTCCACCCTTTGCTGTATTAATCTTCAACTCCAACACCCTTTCAAAAATTCAAAGAAGCCCCATTATATTTAGAACAAAAGACTTATGGTCCTCATCCGCAAACTGAAGATGAGAAACCATAATCTCCTTTCTGCTCACTTTAAGACCATTCACTAAACCTCTATCCACCGCCCTATCAACCAACCTACTCAAAACATTAGCAACTAACACACACAAAAACAGAGAAAGAGGATCCCCTTGTCTAATTCCCCTTGTGACCTTAAACCAAGATTTAGGACTATCACCACAAAATTCACATTAGACATACACCCGTTCATCCATTTACACCATCTTTCTCCAAATCTCTTATTAAAATCTCATCCAAAAAATTCCAACTCACTTTATCATAAAATTTTTCAAAATTCAACTTAAAATCAAGTCCCTCCTACTTCCTTCTCCTAATATCCTCAACGGTTTCATTCGCAATCAAAATTGCATCCACAATTTGTCTTCCCCCATAAATGCACTCTAGGCCTTAGAAATAGTCCTATCAAGCACCACACATAACCTATTATGAAGACTAGAAACTAAGCTAATCTATTTATAATCAAAAATCTTGATGGACCTATTTTTCTTAGGCACCAAAGTGATAAAAATAGAATTAAAACTCTTGTTAAGAACCCCATTTCAATAAAATTCATTAAAAATCTTCCTAAGATCATTCTTCACCACCATCCAACAATCTTGATAAAAAGATAAATTAAAACCATCCAACCCAAGAGCTTTATCTCTTTCAAATTTCGATCCCAAAAATTGTGGCCCTAACTTCCTCTTACTCAAAAGGTCTCTCTAACCAGGCTATCTAATCATCAGACAAAGGATCCCACTCCAATACTTCCACCATCGGTCTACTCTCACCCTCCTCAAAATATAGATTACATAAAAAATTGTGATCTCTAAAGCAATTTTGTTAGA